>NW_026622986.1:23440347-23760347 GCF_023065955.2 Ursus arctos
GGAAAGGGCTCCTCAAGAGAAGTCAAGCTGTAAAAGTCCTGGGCTGCCACTAATTGTTTAATAAGCAAACTTCAATGTAGTAGCCATGTTCAAGGACACACCCAGTCATGGGGGAGGGGGAAGGAAAAGAATTTCCCCTTTCTGACAGGGAAATTATAATCATGAGTATGTTATAGATGAGCTTTGTTTGTTTGTTTTTCCTATTTTTGGGTTTGTGAATAGAGAAGTAGTTAAGTTCTTGACATTGTGTGCAGACAGTAAATGGAAACAGTAGTCTTTCTAGAGGAGTTGTGGATGTTAATGACGAGTGTTATTGGCAAGAAGGTTAGGAGCCAGATTGGCTGGCACCAAAACGATAGTTTTAGAGAAGTGGTATATCCCAAAGGACTATAAATGAATGCTGTGATGATTTTGTAATTCCAGTAGGGACAGAGGATCAGGTGAGTTCAAGCAGAGATCCCAAACAATTAAGGACCAATGAGAATGCTCTTAATTTTGTTCATGTGTTTTGGT
This sequence comes from Ursus arctos, assembly GCF_023065955.2. Classification (NCBI taxonomy): domain Eukaryota; kingdom Metazoa; phylum Chordata; class Mammalia; order Carnivora; family Ursidae; genus Ursus; species Ursus arctos. Next base: position 23,440,861 of record NW_026622986.1, read on the forward strand.
TTCTTTACATTTGTATTTAAAAACTCAATAGTGCTTTCTAATACATATGTCCATCTGTTTTATTTTATTTTTAAAGATTTTATTTATTTATTTATTTGAGAGAGAGAGCATGAGAGCATGAGAGCAAGAGAGATTGAGAGAACAAGTGGGGGGAGAGGCAGAGGGAGAAAGCAGACTCCCTGTGGAGCAGGGAGCCTGAAGTGGGACTCGATCCCAGGACCCGGGGATCATGACCTGAGCTGAAGGCAGACGCTTAACCAACTGAGCCACCCAGGTGCCCTGTCCATCTGTTTTAATGCAGACATGTGTTCGTATAGAAACTGAACCATCACTTTCAGGTTAAGTACAATCTAGGGCTTTCAGTTGGCCACACTAGAGGCCATCCCAAGGCACTGCCATTTATCAGTTCTCTTCTTTGTATCTTAGGAGCAGCAATTAGGATGCAGTGCTGTCATTTTAGTAATTATGGTTTTGAGAAGCCACGGAGTGGTCACAAAATCCTGCAAAGCTCCCAGGTCCCTGTTTTGAAGCAAGTATAATTCCATGGAGAGCAAGTTTAATAGAACACTAATGGTCCCAATAGCTTTGTACATAACACATTTTCCTTAAGTATGTCTTGGTTTCCATAGAAAATGGAACTGTTCCCCACTTTGGAACATAGGATAGTTGACACCAAGATAAGTAAAACCACTGGCCTAAGTGTTTCACAGTTTTTTGTTTTTTTTTTTTTAAACTGTGCTTTTCCTTTTTGTTGTTTAGAAAAGAAATTGGACCTGGCATCAGTGGACCTGTCAAAGATGAGAGTAGCAGAGCTGAAACAGATACTGCACAGCTGGGGAGAGGATTGCAGAGCCTGTGCAGAAAAAACCGACTATGTGAATCTGATCACTGAGCTAGCACCCAAGTATGCAGCAGCCCGCCCCAAAACAGAGCTCTGACCCTCCAATGCTGGTGCGCCATTAATGAGAGACACAGTGACTCTCCAGGATATGGACTTGCTGGTTAAAAGTAACCAGGAGTTGTGCTGCATGTGGTCTCATACTTTGCTTTGGTAACACAACCAACCAAGAATTGGTTATTTGGATTTACAATGAAAACTGCTAATACTAGTGGTGTCTTACATTTGCAGTGTACCCAAACCTAACAGTGCCTTTCTCATAATTTTTGTAAGGATTATATATATTGTCTTTGCCCATTTCCTTAAAATTGAGAAATGTGAACTACTGAAAAATTGATGGAGTAAGTCAATTCAAAGAAAGAAGTGCTCAGAGGCCCCTCTCTGTGTACTAATTTTTAATTAAATATATTGGTTTAGGATAAAAGAAAACAATGTTTAGCCTACCTAACTCCCACCTTCAATCCAAAACAATAACATGGCATAATCAAACGTTTTAAAAAGTAAACTTTGTACTTTCAACTGCAAATCACTCTACGTTCTGGCTCTTTTTTTTTGGTGTTGGATATGGGGAGGGCAGGAAGGCACTACTTGAAATTACAGTTTTCCGAAAGAAGGAATACCTATTTAAAACCTATTTATACCTACTTAAAGAAAACAGATCAAGAATCCACTTAGGTAGAGTCAGTGTTTTAGCAAATTGTATTAACGCTCACACTGTTGACTGAACCAAGCTCAAGGTGTTCTGTATTCCTTGGTACCACACATTAGACAAGCTTTTGATAGAGGATTAAAGCATGGTAAGAGTATCTGCAGGCAACATAGAGCTCTATGGTTCTTAATGCTATTTTATCAGCTTTAAATTGTAAAATCATTCTTGGCTCCATTTTCTGGCCACATCAGAGTAAGAATCCCCTGGACAAGTGGCTGCCTCTGGGGGGAAGGCAGAAGTGGGGAAAGCCTGCAGAACAGCTCAAGGGAACTTTCTGGGAGGGATGGGAATGTCGTATATCTTGACTGGTGTGGTGGTTACATGGTTGGGTAGGATTGTGAAACTCATCCAGCAGTATAATTAAGATCGCGTCATTTTTTTGTATATACACTTTATCTAAAATACTGCTGTAGAAAAATTATTTGAAAATTAACTGAACTTCATTGATTCAAAACATCTTGTTCGTGTAGAGAATTATATTTATTGGCTGGGAGTCTTTTTGGGGAGTGGAGGAGAAATTTTCCAGACTGAATGTGTATACTGAAACTATATCGTTTAAATGCTGTGCAGGTAAATGAATTTTCAGTTGGGCAGTTGAGAGGTTACTGAACTTGTCAGAGAGTTGGGGTTAGTAACTTAAAAATGAGAATAAACAAGCTTTGGTGTGATAAATAACCAAAAGGGATTCTTGTTTCTGGATTTTTGCAGCTTGATCATTATGTGTAAAGCACTCTAGTTCATTATGAATTGTATCTTTAAAAGTCCATATTTAGTTGTTGTTGTTTTTTGTTTTTTTGTTTGTTTGTTTTTTACTTTTTGTAACCTTTATATTTGTTTTCCTATTGAGAAACTTAACATTTGAAAATAGTATGTCTGACGTCTGATCTCAGAATCAGGTCATATTTTCTGTGTTGTGGGTTGTTGTTGTTTTTTTTAACAGGACAGAAATCTAGGTCATAAGAACACTGCCCAGCAGTTCATTCAAATCCATGATGGTTGGTCTGGCTTTTTCTAGAGCATTCACTCTGTTAGTGCCACTGAAACTTTTCAAACCGTGCACACAAATCAACCGGGGATCTTGTTAAAGTTTGGATTTTGATTCAGGAGGCCTGGGTGGGGCCTGAGACTGCTTTTCTAACAGGCCCCTGAGTGATGCCATTGCTGTTCTTGCAGGCACCACACTTGGAGTGGCAAGGGCCTGAGTCACGGATCCTTCAGTTGATTTATTTTCTTCAACTGCCAGTCTCGGTTAGGTTTTTGATAGAGCTGAATGTAACAACAACAACAACAAAAACAAACAACGATAAACACACAGGAGTTGCTTCTGTCATGTAAAAGAAGTCCAGAGGTAGCCAGTCCGAAGTAAATACAGCAGGTCCACAAAGTTATTAGGAATTGAGTTCTAATCTTTTTGCTTTACATCAGGGACGAGCTCCATTCTTAACTCATGGTCCAAGTTGACTCTGGAACTCCTTATTCAAGAAAGGACAAGGCATGGAAAGCTGAGCCTACCCCTTTAGGGCAGCCTTTCCCCTTTCCCTTCGTGTTACCCCTCCCCCACACTCTGCTTACAGATTACCGATCAGAATTTAATCACATGCCAAACCTAGCTACAAGGGAGTTTGGGAAATAATGTCTTTTTGTTGAGTTCATTGTTGCCCAAATAAAATCAGGATTGATTGATTGATTGATTATTTATTTATTTATTTATTTATTTCCAAGGAAGAATGGAGAAACAGTTTGTAGCCACAAGCCATCTCTGCCACACAGCATAAATTTTTTATTCCCATGAGTCTTAGTTATAATTCCTGGTTATTTTACCCTAAGTAACTTTTCTTCCTCCTTACTATTTGCTTCTTTTGTAAATGTAGGTAATTATGTCTTTCTTTTTTTGGTTTGACAGGAAGTAGCTACTGTTTTTCTATTTTATTTTCATTTTAAATTGCTTCCTCTCTCATTGTGTGTGTGCACGTGTGCATATGCAATTTTTGTTGTATCTATAAAAAAATCTATAAACACACAAAATTTACAAGTCAGACATTATGACAAACATGGCAGAACTCCGGGCTAAACACTTTCATTTAAACAGTAGCAGTCTGGGGCAAACATTATTCCTGGTCTATTTTAGATGTCAAGAAGTCAAAGCAGACGATCTGTTAATTTGGTGCCTAAGTACACATGGGAGACTGGATACAACATTTAAAAGTTGTAGGTCTTGAGTATGGATATTTCTCATCCACATTCCACTAAAGAGTGTTACGTTTAGAACAAATTAGCTTTTCATACAGGACAAGAAAATATTTGATTATCAAATCCTTAAAATCAAGCAGAGCATTTTGTGATCCCAGAGGCTCCACCTATGGGTTTGAGCAGCTCTTAATAAGTGTCTTTTCTGAGCAGATAGCCGAGTTTTTTACCTTCCAGACTCATCCAGAAGAAATGAAACATGAATTCCAAGAATACCTAGCTCCAAGCGTTTTGGTAATGGATTGTGGACCTTCATACACGATCTGGCAAATTGTGCATTTTCTGGGAATGTGTAGCTGCTTTTTAAGATACTATGGATTAGTTGCTTATACTGTGTGAGACATGACTTAATCTGCATTTAGAACAAAAGAAGAAAGAAAAAAGAACACATAAAGATATATAATACAGGTCCATAATCCATTACCCAAACACTTGGAGCTAGGTATTCTTGGAATTCATAATGTTTCAGATTTTGGAAAGACAGTATGGCACATATACTAAATATTTCATAATCACCCAGGGGCTTGGGGGCAGCACCCCTAACACCCTCTCATAAATCCAGGTCAGGTTTGGTCAGTGGAAGAAGCTGGATCAGGTTTTGCTTGTCAAATGAGTTACAAAAAAAGAAACTTTTATTTTCATAGCACTTTGGATTTTTGAATCTTGGATGAGAGATTGTACCACTGTAATTCTGTGGTGACCAATCTAGGTGTTATCAATCATTAATTAAGACTTTGGGGGGCGCCTGGGTGGCACAGTGGTTGGGCGTCTGCCTTCGGCTCAGGGCGTGATCCCGGCGTTCTGGGATCGAGCCCCACGTCAGGCTCCTCCGCTGGGAGCCTGCTTCTTCCTCTACCACTCCCCCTGCTTGTGTTCCCTCTCTCGCTGGCTGTCTCTCTGTCAAATAAATAAATAAAATCTTTAAAAAAAAAAAAAAAGACTTTGGGTCTTCTTTGATAAAACCTCTAGCTCCCATAGGCTAGTCTCCCATAGACAGAACTTCTTTCTCTAAGAAAGGGGTTGAAAAGCACCTGAGAGTCTCAGAAAATTAGGAGTCCAGGCACCTCACTTCCTTCTTTTGGCCACACGCCTTCTTGGAGCATGGCACAGAGTCTGCATTAAATACCCATCAAGGAAATTCTCTCACCGTGTTGTCTTCCTTCTAAACAGGTGGGTCAGCTGTGGTTTCTCCTCCTCAGGTCATGAGAGCCAAGAAGCCGAAAGGAGTAGCTGCTCTTCCTTTCTGCAGCCCCACCCTCAAGCCTTCTTTCTCAAAAGACTGACGTTCTGTTCAGACTTTGCAAACAACTGTCTGCTATTCTCTCTGGCGGCAATGTTTATAATCAGCTGCAGAAGACGTTTACAGGGCTCTTGACTTTTCCTTTTGAATTTTTTAAAACCTATTTTGGAAAGAACAGATCAAATGTTGGTGTCTTAGTGATGGAGCAGCTATAAATACATTCCAAGGGATCTTGGGCTGTGCAGTTTCTAGCAGGCAGTAAACTTGCTCACCTGCTGGATATTATCTAAAGAATGTCTATCCCAGGAATTCAGGTGCTCCCCTCATTTCTGAGTCTTTCACTGCTAGTCAAATATTTACTTTTCATATATTTCTACTCTTCCTCAATCCTAAATTAATAAATTCCTTGTTTCTTTCCAAAAGGAGTCTGGAGTGTTCTTCTTTCCAGATATATATATATATATATATATATATTTATTTATTTATTTATGTTTATGTTATTTTTATTTATATATATAATACATATGTCTCCCCAGAAAGTTCAGTGTCACAGCTCCTCGGGATGTATGTGCTCAAGAGTCTGGTTCAGACCCAAACTCTACAAATGATCTTTGCAGTCTTCTTTGCTTTCTCTAGTAGTTTATTGGTGGATCCTAAAAATTTCATTCTACTGGAAAATCTCATTACTATAATAGCACCTTGACTATACAAAGACAGAAATAATAAGAGGGAAAGAGCACCAGATTGAAAAGAGCACCAGATTGAAATTTGAATCCTGTGGCCTATGGCTAGTTGTGCTGAGAAAAGTAATTCACCTTTTCCGGCCCTCAGTTTTTGTCTTAGGTTGTAGCTAACAATGTCTACCTAATTGGGCAATTCCAGTAAATGGAAAAATATAAGTAAAATATGTAACAGAGTGCCCAGCTCAGGGTAGACACCTCAATAGATAGAAGTTGAATCTGAATGGCATTTTTCTTCTCAAGAGTTCATTTACTGTCACAATGTTCTACACTAAGGTATGATGAGCACTGGCCCATTTTATTGATGAGGAAGTAAGGCAAAGGAGACATTTAGTGACTTGCCCACCAATGCCAGGAAGTGAATTCAGGTCACTTGAGTTCTGGATTGGATATAAACTTTTAAGCTGAAAAATTCAGGGGTGAGCGAGTTTGAGGATTTGGAAACTAGGACTTTAAAGTGATCTCTGGGAAGTAGGCACATCCACATGACATGCTTTTGGATTTTAAAGACATTGCAAGAAATAGTCAAATAGAAATGACCTGAAGTGATTGGAATTTGGTAAGTGATGACCATAATGTGCTCTAGAAGGGCATCTGTGATCAGTAGTGGACTATCTTTTTTATGTGGGTGACTCGATATTTCTGGAGCATCCTCTGGAGCATCCTGTAATTCTACACACCTCCATGATGCTATTGCTTCATGTGAAATGCAGAAGAATTTAGGTCAACTGTCTTGTCCAACAACAAAAAGCATAATGAGTATGTTCCTGGATCTTTTTATTGCAGCCTTGTATACCAGTTGTTTGGAAATGCCTGAGAAGTGTACTCATCAGCATGTCTCTGGAATGCCTTTTAAAACTCCTGACACTTTGCAATCTCAGATGAAGAAATTTTGAATTGTGCTTTATTTGGACTAGTTTGACTATTAATAATTTTCCTGTCTTCCTTTTTCTATTAGACAAAAAAGATAATATACTATAATGTGATACTTTATTTTTTTTGGCAGAATTGCTTCTCACTTGTTTCAATTGTTAGAATATAAAGTTGATTTTCTTTTCCTGTCTTCATAGTAGTGTCAATTATTTTCATCTAACCTATGCTTATCAGCACACACTCCAATTTATGTAACCCTCTTCTGGGGGTGGGGGAAGTAGGTAATATAATGCTTGGGAAAATCAATGATTATCTATGAACGTGCTTTGGTTAAAAACCTACTTGTGCCTTAATTTTAAACTTAGACCTTCATGAATAAATACTATATTTAAAAAGACAAAAGGACACTTAAGTGCTTTTACTAATCTTTTAGTTAACTTGAATGGATTTCCACCCCCTTGTCCCAGCTGTAAGGATGAAGATGAACTGAAAATTTAATATTTTTAAAGTGACTATCGTGCGTGGTTTAAGTGGAAGGGTAACTGTGGGAGTGGTGTTTTATAAACTTGTCAATCCCAAGATCTTGAGTCTTTTATTTTTTATTTATTTATTTATTTTTTAAAGATTTTATTTATTTATTTGACAGAGATAGAGACACCCAGCGAGAGAGGGAACACAAACAGGGGGAATGGGAGAGGAAGAAGCAGGCTCATAGCAGAAGAGCCTGATGTGGGGCTCGATCCCATAACGCCGGGATCACGCCCTGAGCTGAAGGCAGATGCTTAACCGCTGTGCCACCCAGGCGCCCCGAGTCTTTTTTTTTTTTAACAACTGATAATCAGTTTATTAAAAATGTTGATTTAAGCATCTGCAGTGGTGACTTCAACCTCAACTCCTTGCTCAATACTGATGGAAGTAATCTGCTTAACAGTCTCAGAAGGATGGTGCCAATCAATGAGATGCCTATGGATCCTCATCTGAAAATGATCCCAAATCTTAGAACCTTCACCACAAGGAGTTTTTCTTGTAGTGATTCTGAGTCTTGGTAGGCATCCAAACTGGTCCTTTTACTTTGAGATTCTTTTCCTTGTGCCTCTGATCAAGTCAGCACATACCTTCTCCAAAGATTTTATGTTGCAGCTGGTAAGAGTAATTCTAATTTGGTGAACTGCCACCTCTGGTTCCACGGGTGTCTTCCTGGTGTTTTTAAAAGCCATGACTGCGGCGTGGCTTTCTGACCGACTTGGGTGAGAGGGAACAGTGGTGAGTCAGAAGCAGGAGCTGGCGTCCGAGGTTCCACTGAAGCTGCAACGGCGTCTTCCTCAAAGAGGGCAGATCTTGAGTCTTTGATGACCACGTCACTTCCTAGGAAATGGAAGCAAGCGGGAAGGACTCCTAGGATACCCTTTCTCTTAGCTTGACTGGCCCCACTGAACAAAATCTAAAGCCTCACAAAAACAACCACACACAAGCTTATTTTCTGTTTATGCACAGAAATCCTACCTTGTATTTCTAGCAATTCCCTAGTGTCTTGGGGGTCAGTTTTGCAAGGGAAGTGTCCAAGGCTTTGAATGCTCATCTGGGGCCAACCTCTGCTTCTACTGTACTTAATGTTCCCCCTGGGCTGTTGGCAGGGTGGTAGTGCTGCTCTGACCCAACCCCATCTTGCTTTGGGATGCTTACATTCTTTCATTAATGGCCCTCCCACTTCCTTCTTCTAATTACAGAATAATGACATGTACGCAGAAACTCTGCCGTCCCCAGTGAGTACCTCAAGGGAGAATGGTTCTTTAGCAACAAACACAGAGGACAAAATGGTTTCCTCTGATTCCGTTTTTGCTGATTATCAATGTGCCTCAATAATTTCACATGTGCAAGGCATTCTGGAAAATGCTTATAGCTGTAGGATAAGGGTAGAAATTGCAATGCCCATTCCTAAGTAGAATGACAAAGAGGCCTCCTAAATCAAAATAAAATAGAGTTCTAAAAGCAAGTAGACTATTAGAAAGAAAAAGATGAGGAGATCCTTGAAGATTTGGCAGTTGCACTGCTAGGCAGTGGGCATATGAGAAATTTAGGCTCCACTAAAGAATCTTATTGATTTGTCCATTGGTACCAACCTTGCCTTGAACTTATCATTACTTTTGAATATTTGTATGACCCAAGTCTGAGGATTTTTTTCCCCTCTATGACACGCAATAGTTCACATGCTGACTTTAAGCATATGACTTGGTAGTAAAACTGTAAAATGAAAATAAATGTTTTAGAGGATATTAGGTAGTAACTTAAATATCTTCTGATGGGGAATTCGTTTAAAAATGATGGACTAGCAATATAAGGCAATCCTGTGCAGTAATTTAAAAAGATTGAGGTAGATTTAGCTTACTGATCTGGAAAGATTGCTAAGTTTTATTTTTAAGTAAAAAAAGCAAGTTGTATCTGTACAGTATGATCCTATTTTTAAAAACAGCAACAAAGCTCCTATTTATGTACATAAATAGAGAATATTGTCTCAGATAATGACTTTTTCTCCCTTCCCCCATCTCTCTGTGTCTGTCTCTCAGTATGTCTTGGTCTGTCTCTCCATGTAGATATGTATTATTTGATTACTTTGCTAACCTAAAAGTTGATATTGAGTTTTATCATATACTTTTTGGGGCAACTTTCACTTTGAAATAAATTTAAACCTATAGGAAAATTTCAATTTCAAGAACAGAACACAGAAGTCCTATATGCCCTTCCCCAGATTCACCAATTGTTGATATTCCACCATATTTTTCCATCTCTCTCTGTATACACATATTTTTTTCAACCATTTGAAATTATGTTGCAAATGGTGCAATGTTCCTTTACCTCCAAATGCTTCAGTGTGCATTTCCTTAAAACAAGAACATTCCCTACATAGCCATAGGATACCCATCAAAATCAGGAAATTGACGCAGATATTGCACTATCTTCTACTCCGCAGATCCCTGCTCAAATTTCCCTGATTGTCCCTGATTGTTTATACTTCCAGAATCGCACACTGCATGTAGTTAGCATGTCTCTTTAGTTGTCTTCAATCTGAAACAAGATATTTAGTCTTTATCTTTCATGACCTTGACATCTTTGAAGTGTCCAAGTCAGTTACTTTGAAGAATGTCCCTCAATTTGGAGTTGTCTCATGTTTTGTCATAATTAGATTCAAGTGTATCTTGAGAATATCACAGACATGACCACATGTTCTTCTCAGTGCATATTATCAGCAGGTACATGGTATTGATGTAACCTATTACTGGTGATGTTGACTTTTATTATTTGGTTAAAATGCTGTCTGTCAGGTTTCTCCACAGTACAGTTAATTAATGAGTACTTTGTGATGGGTTATTAGTAAGTATTGATAAGTATTCATTAAGATGTTAATACATATATTGTGGGGAGATACCTCAAGACTGTATTAATACCTGGTTCCTTATTAAACATTTACCCATTATTTGTGGCATCCACAGATGCTATTCCTGACCCAATTATTATTAACATGGTGGATAAGTAATCACATAATGCTACCATTTTTTCTACACGTATTTGTTGCCATAGGGTAGAGCTTCCTCTTCTTATTTATTTATATCAGTCTGGATCCATGAATTCCTGATTTATTGAATGAGTTATTAATTACTAACTCATTAATTACTAGCATTATTTACTAAGATGCTCAAGCTGGCCCAGATTTAGCCAGTGAGAGCCTTTTCAAGCTCCTGTGACTTTTGACAGTTACCATGATTCTTGGAGAACTTCCTTATTTCTGCCATAAGAGATTTCAGGCTGATCTGATACTTTGCCTGCCCTAGCCCTGGAGTCAGCTATGTCTGCAAGGAGCCCTAGTTCCTTTTAGTTGAGATTGTTATTTAGAAATCAGGGTTTAGGCCTTAAAAGTGCTCAGAGCTACCAGAGTGTAATCGATTCTGGGTCCTCTCAGTGGGTAGAGCTATACACACACATGCACACATATACATATGCTATCTACCTCGGTAGACATATCTCTATATTTTAGATACCCTGTGTTCATGTCAATGCCCCTGATTACAATCCAATATCACATGAGTCTTGCCTTTTCCATGTTTGTGCCTCCCTTCTTCAACAGTGAGAAGACTGGCTTCCATTATCTTTAATGTATGTGATTAATTCTTTTGCACATGACCAATCTCCCATTCATGCTGTCTTATCTTCAGTGCTTCAGACTCACATTGGCCAGTTCAGTTCAAGAGCAAAGAGATTCCCCCCAGCTCTGGTGGTATGCCAGCTGAGAGTTCCACATCTATATTGTTTTGAATGAATCTTGACTATTTTTTTGAGGGGCTATAATCTAGTGATTAAGTGTGAGTTCTCTACAATCAGAATGTCAGGTCTACATAGTAGCTATGTCATTTGCTAGCTGTGTGATCTTGGGCAAACTCATTAACCTCTTCTAGTCTCTAAGATTCCTCTCTTCAAAGGGAGGCCATAAACAGGAGAAAGTAAGCCACCTTGCTACTTCTTGCTCATTGGGTATAGATCCTGAGTCTCAGAATAAAGGGTGCTGCCTTCCCTGGTCAAGTAGCCAGTGATGGAAGAATGAGCAGCAACCTTCAGCAGGCCACAATGGGTGGGGTGGAGAGTGTGAGAGGGTTTCAGAGGAGTGGGTGGCTGTATCAGCCATCGAAAAAGGGGCTTGCCTATAATATCAGCTCACTTGGGATCAATACAACCCAGTGAAGAATGATGAAGTTCAGGTCTCCGTCAGTTTATTTGCAAACTAAAGATGGTGATATGGGTTAACCTACTTTAGAGTATTGTTGTGTAAGGGTCAGCTGAGCTAAAGTTCTCCAGTGCATAAAGTGGGGGATACTTAGAGAACATTTCCTACCCCCTCCTCCTTCTAAAAATAGTACATATTCACTGTAGAAAATTTAGAAAACTCATCTAAGCAAAAATAAAGTAATTGCTATCACCAATAATCTCATCAGGCAAAGATAACAACTGTTTACATTTGGGATGGGTCCCAAGTCTTATTTCTAAGCTCATCAGGTATAAGTCACTAACATGGAATTTCCCCCCCTTCCCCCTCCCCTCCCCTCCCCTCCCCTCCCCTCCCCTCCCCTCCCCTCCCCTTCTTCTCTCCTCTCCTCTCCTCTCCTCTCCTCTCCTCTCCTCTCCTCTCCTCTCCTCTTCTCTCTCTTCTCCCTGTGTGAGGTAAAGACCATATTCTCTCCAGATACCACTCCTTAACTCTCCTGAGCCTCTTGCTGGCTGGACCCAGCAGTACAGTACTCCCTCCATAAGGCAGAGGGCAAGCAGGCCAGGGTCCATGTGTGCACCCTGTGGACAATGCACCATGCACTCCTCCTGGTGGGCACTTCTGTCTGTGGCAGCATCCTCAGATGAAGTTCTTCTTCCTTCCCAGGTGCAGAAGGCCAAGGAACAGGTTCCCTCACTCTTTGATAATAATGACTTGACTACTGAGGAAGCTGGCTGCAGTCCAGATTCTGGGGGAAACAGCAGGGCGAGCATTTTTTATTCAAGTGCCACTCCCTTGCTGGCTCTCTGGGCTGAGGTGTTTGGGAGAGCAAATGTGGCTCTAGAATAGATTCAGAGGATGTGGGGGATCATCTTGCCAGGAGATAGTCACACACTGACTCATAACCTTCCCACCCCTCCTGTCCTTCCTTTGATGTTGGTGTCAGCTTATCTGGCTGATCCACTGACCATATGCTTGGCCATTTCATTAACATTTCCTCAAACATTACATAACACTATGTTTGTGCCTAGGGATAAATGGGAGGAAGAAGAATATGTAAAAGTTAGCTTTTTTTTTTCCCCTCAGAATTTTTACCACATAACTAATGAAAGGATACTAGTCCAGTTCAAGTTGGCTCTGCGGAACTTTCGAGTACTTCCTCTAATGACTCACTGATCTTCCCATCAGTTATGTCCACCAACACTCACCAGTCTGGGGTACAGTTCTGGCACTGCCATCTTAATATTTTCTGTAATACACACACTAATATGTGCTAGGTACTCCGCCCAAACTTTGTTCCTCACTTCTGATCAGTGGTTTGGAATTTCACCCTTAGAGATTTGAGACCTTTGTGTCTGGAAGACTTTTTCACCAAAAAGAGTCTCATTAAAACATAAATAACCCCTGAGCTGTTTCAGTGAATGCACTGCTGTGTGTTAGTTGATACAAGCTCTGTAAGGGAAGGGGAGAGAGAGGAACATACCAAGGGAGATGGTAACAAGGGACCTAGGAGGTCCTAAAGCCAAGTATAATGTCAGCACATTTGAGGAGTTTGCTTGTTTCATCATTTAGCGAGCATCTGGATATAGCTCATTTCTTTTCCTTTTTTTTTTTTCTTTTTTGACTCTTAGAGGAATGGGCTCAATCATGATACTTCGTATCAACAGTATTCACTGTATCTGTTGAAGTAATAGTTCTGGGAGGAATGGCACATTTTGGGAATCTCAGGATGCTGATAGTAATTTCTGAGGAAATGGATAGGACTCTGATTCAGGGAACGAATGTGAAAAAGGCTCTCATGGTTCTTTGGCTTTTATGTGCTATGTAAGCAGAGACATGCATTCCTGGATCTGCCTTCATACCCTCACAAGAGCCAGCTCCCAGAGCCATGGCAAACCTTGAGAAGATAATAGCAGGAACTATTCCTGATAGAATGAAATTATGTGAAACCAGCTACAGAAGGACTGAATTCAAGAGATTGTATGTTTATAGCAGCATTGTCCACAATAGCTAAATCATGGAAGGAACCGAGATGCCCTTCAACAGATGACTGGATTAAGATGTTGTGGTCCATATATACAATGGAATATTACTCAGCTATCAGAAAGAACGAGTTCTCAACATTTGCTGCAACATGGACGGCACTGGAGGAGATAATGTTAAGTGAAATAAGTCAAGCAGAGAAAGAGAATTATCATATGGTTTCTCTCATCTATGGAACATAAGAGCTAGGAAGATCGGTAGGGGAAGAAAGGGATAAAGAAAGGGGGAGTAATCAGAAGGGGGAATGAAGCATGAGAGACTATGGACTCTGAGAAACAAACTGAGGGCTTCAGAGGGGAGGGGGGTGGGGAAATGGGATAGACTGGTGATGGGTAGTAAGGAGGGCACGTATTGCATGGTGCGCTGGGTGTTATACGCAACTAATGAATCATCGAACTTAACATAAAAAACCAGGGGTGTACTGTATGGTGACTAACATAATATAATAAAAAATATTATTATTAAAAAAATAAAAAATAAAAAAATAAAACCACCATACCACCACAAAAAATAAAAAATAAAAATAAAAATAAAAATAAACTACCAGTTAGTAGTACTTTGCAAATGTCAGCCCTAGGAAATAAATACGTTTACATGAATTGGAGGGAAAATCATGAATTTTAATTTTTTGATTTGATTATTGTTTCTCATGTATTGAGTTTGAGAAGTTCTTTGTAGATCCTGGATACCAGTCTTTTACCTGTAGTGTCATTTGCAAATATATTCTCCCATTCCATGGGCTGCCTCTTAGTTTTTTTGACTGTTTCCTTGGCTGTGCAGAAGTTTTTTTTTTTTTTTTTTGATGATTTTTTATTATATTGTGTTAGTCACCATACAGTACATCCCCGGATTCTGATGTAAAGTTCGATGCTTCATTAGTTGCGTATAACACCCCGTGTACCATGCAATACGTGCCCTCCTTACTACCCATCACCGGTCTATCCCAATCCCCCACCTCCCTCCCCTCTGAGGCCCTGTTTGTTTCTCATAGTCCATAGTCTCTCATGTTTCATTCCCCCTTCTGATTACCCCCCCTTCTTTATCCCTTTCTTCCCCTACCGATCATCCTAGTTCTTATGTTCCATAGATGAGAGAAATCATATGATAATTGTCTTTCTCTGCTTGACTTATTTCACTTAGCATTATCTCCTCCAGTGCCGTCCATGTTGCTGCAAATGTTGAGAACTCGTTCTTTCTGATAGCTGAGTAATATTCCATTGTATATATGGACCACATCTTCTTAATCCATTCATCTGTTGAAGGGCATCTCGGCTCCTTCCATGATTTAGCTATTGTGGACAATGCTGCTATGAACATTGGGGTGCATATGGCCCTTCTCTTCACTACGTCTGTATCTTTGGGGTAAACACCCAGTAATGCAATGGCTGGATCATAGGGTAGCTCAATTTTTAACTTTTTTTTTTAAAGATTTTATTTATTTATGTGACAGAGAGACAGCCAGCGAGAGAGGGAACACAGCAGGAGAGTGAGAGAGGAAGAAGCAGGCTCCCAGCGGAGGAGCCCGATGTGGGACTCGATCCCAGAACGCTGGGATCACTCCCTGAGCCTAAGGCAGACGCTTTAATGACTGCGCTACCCAGGAGCCCCTCAATTTTTAACTTTTTAAGGGACCTCCACACTGTTTTCCAGAGTGGCTGTACTAACTTGCATTCCCACCAACAATGTAGGAGGGATCCCCTTTCTCCACATCCTCTCCAACAATTGTTGCTTCTTGCCTTGTCTATTTTTGCCATTCTAACTGGCGTAACGTGGTATCTCAGTGTGGTTTTGATTTGAATTTCCCTGATGGCTAATGATTTTGAACATTTTTTCATGTGTCTGTTAGCCATTTGTATGTCTTCATTGGAAAGGTGTCTGTTCATATCTTCTGCCCTTTTTTTGATTTGTTTATTTGTTTCTCATGTATTGAGTTTGAGAAGTTCTTTGTAGATCTCGGATACCAGTCCTTTATCTGTAGTGTCCTTTGCAAATATATTCTACCATTCTGTGGGCTGCCTCTTAGTTTTTTTGACTGTTTCCTTGGCTGTGCAGAAGCTTTTTATCTTGATGAAGTCCCACAAGTTCATTTTATCTTTTGTTTCTCTTGCCTTTGGAGATGTGTCATGAAAAAAGTTGCTGTGGCCGATGTCGTAGAGGTTGCTACCTATGCTCTCCTCTAGGATTTTGATGGATTCCTGTCTCACATCGAGGTCTTTCATCCATTTGGAGTTTATTTTTGTGTATGGTGTGAGAGAGTGGTCAAGTTTCATTCTTTTGCATGTAGCTGTCCAATTTTCCCAGCACCATTTATTGAAGAGACTGTCTTTTTTCCACTGGATGTTTTTTCCTGCTTTGTCAAAGATTAGTTGCCCAAAAATATTAACGAAAATATTAACAAGAATATAGAATCTCTAAGGGCGGAAATGAGAGCAAATCTGGCAGAAATTAAAAAGGCTATGAATCAAATGCAGTCAAAACTAGATGTTCTGACGGCCAGGGTAAATGAGGCAGAAGTACGAATTAGCGAATTGGAGGATGGGATGGTAAAAGAGAAAGCTAAAACAGAAACTTGGCTCAAAAAAATCCAATCTCAAGAATGTAGGTTACAGGAGATTACTGACTCAATGAATTGTTCCAATGTCAGAATCATCAGCAACGCCGAGGGGGTGGAGAAAAAGAGAGGTCTAGAAGAGATACTTGGACAAATTGTAGCTGAAAACTTCCCTAATCTAGCAAAGGAAACAAGCATTCGTGTCCAAGAGGCAGAGAGGACCCCTCCCAAGCTCAACCATGACAAACCTACACCACGTCACGTCATAGTGCAATTCGCAAATATTAGATCCAAGGATACACTATTGAAAGCGGCCAGGGCAAAGAAATTTCTCACATACCAAGGCAAAAGTATCAGGATTACGTCAGACCTCTCTACACAGACCTGGAATGAGAGAAAGGGTTGGGGGGGCATTTTCAAAGCTCTTTCAGAGAAAAACATGCAGCCAAGGATCCTTTATCCAGCAAGGCTGTCCTTTAGAATTGATGGAGAGATAAGGACCTTCCAGAATCACCAGTCACTGACCAATTTCATAACCACAAAACCAGCCCTACAGGAGATATTAAGGGGGGTTCTATAAAAGTAAAACGGCCCCAAGAGTGATACAGAACAGAAAGTCACAATCTATAGAAACAAAGACTTTACTGGCAACACGGCATCATTAAAATCATATCTCTCAATAATCAGTCTCAATGTAAATGGCCTAAATGCTCCCATAAGTGCCACAGGGTTGCCGATTGGATAAAAAGACATGACCCATCCATTTGCTGTCTACAAGAGACTCATTTTGAACCTAAAGATACATCCAGACTGAAAGTAAAGGGATGGAAAACCATCTTTCATGCCAATGGACCTCAAAAGAAAGCTGGGGTAGCAATTCTCATATCAGACAGATTGGATTTTAAACTAAAGACTGTAGTTGGAGATACAGAAGGGCACTATATTATTCTTAAAGGATGTATCCAACAAGTGGATATAACTGGTAGTTTAAATACAACACTAATGTGTTGTCTCACTTCTGGAGGCTGAAGTCCAAAATCAAGGTGTTGGCAAGGCCGTGTTCCCTCTGAAACCTTGTGCAGAGAATCCTTCCTTGCCTCTTCTAGCTTCTGGTATTTGCTGGCAATCCTTGGTGTTCCTTGGTTTGTAGACATCACTCATTCTCCACCTCTGTGGTCACATGATGTTTCCCTGTCTGTTTCTGTGTCTCTTCTTTTTTCTTTTTAGAGACACCAGTCATATTGGATTAAGGGACAACTCACTTCAGTAGAACTCTGAATAGCCTCATTTCCTGCAACACTTGCAATAGCCTCATTTCCAAATCAGGTTGCATTCTGAGGTACTGGAGGTTAGGACTTCAACATTTCTTTTTGGGGGGCACAATTCAACCCACAAAACATATTAAAGAAATTAAAATTCATGACTTTTTTCCTGATCCATGTAAACATACTCTCCACTTATCCTCCCAGAATAATTCTCTGTGCTTCTTGCTCTATAATGAGTTATAGGAGGCTGAGCTCTGTAAGCTGCCTGCATTTTGGCTTCTTTTTGGTTTGGTCAATGGGAAGCACTGGAGGAGATCAAAGGGCAGGAGAGGGAGAGGCTGGGTATTAATTTTTCCTATCCCCTGCTTGTATCACTACAGTTTTGGCAGTGGGTTCATTTTCCCACAACTATAAATCCGTTTATGCAACCCTGCTTCCAGGGCCCCATCTCCCTGTGGGTCTGTGGTAACCTCCCCTTGACTTTTCAGACTCACGGCTTGGGATGCTTTTTGCCTTTCCTTATTGGTTCCCTTAGACCAGCTCACATGCATGTACATAGTCCCTCATTAAGCTCCTTTAAAATAAGACTGAGTGTTCCATCTGTTGCCTGCTAAGACCCTGAATGATACAATCACCAAAATATATTGCCTTGGGGAAATGTAAATGTTGTGGTGGACAATCCCTTCTTTTGGGGAGTTATGATTCTTGATTGACTAGTAAATCTCAATCCAGGTGGTATTCCAATAGTGATTTTCTTTTTTTTTTTTTTTTTAAGATTTTATTTATTTATTTGGCAGAGAGAGAGACAGCCAGCGAGAGAGGGAACACAAGCAGGGGGAGTGGGAGAGGAAGAAGCAGGCTCCCAGCGGAGGAGCCTGATGTGGGGCTCGATCCCAGAACGCCGGGATCACGCCCTGAGCCGAAGGCAGACGCTTAACTGCTGTGCCACCCAGGCGCCCCCCAATAGTGATTTTCTATTTCCCTCATTTCTATCTTTATTAATTTGCATTTTTCTGAAAGGAAGAGTTGTCCCTTCTCCTTAACTTATTTATTCAATTGCTTATTTATATCATACGGTCTCATGGATATTAATTTTGTTCTTTGGCTTATAACCCAATGTTGTTTTTTATTTTATTGCTTAATTTGTTCCAGCTTCAGACACTGGAAGCTCTTTCAGGTTAGATTTTGTGTCCTTTTAACATGTCACCATTCTTTTTAGTACATCTGTACTTTCTGGCATCATAAGATGCTTCAAACTAATCAGATATTTTGTTGGTCCTGATCACTCTAAGAGCCCCATTTTCTTTAATTGGACAATGGTATTTAGAAACCAGGATGTTGGAAGTAGGTGTGTTCACTGCCACCAGGTGTCACTACTTCTAGGTCTTCTCTGTGGCAGAGCTAAGAAATATATGTATTTATACTAATGTGTGTGTGTGTGTGTGTGTGTGTGTGTGTGTGTGTATATATATATATGAGTTAATATAAACACCCATATATACATTTATTTCTCTATTTGTGTGTGTATACAATATATATATGGAAAACCATGAGTTTGAATTGGAAGGAGGTGGGGTAAGGAATTAGATACTACCTCAAATTTATTCTAGTGAAGGTAGCTAAAGACATCATACTTTTAACATGGGAAGCAATTTTAATATCCAGTAAAATAGTACTACAAGCAAGAAATATATTAAGGAACAAAGAGGGATGTTATATCCCGAGAAAAGGAATAGAGCAAGAAGATATAATTGTCATGAACATATATGCACCTAAAAAAATACCCTAGAAGTATAAAAAGCAACTGACAGTATAGAAGGGAGAAATATATAACTCAATACATGTAATTGAAGGTTTTAATATAATTATCTTAGAAATTGATAAAATAAGCAGACTAAAAGTAAGGAAAGATACAGATCAGAATAATGCAATTAAGAAACTTAAGCTATTAGGTGGTGTAAAAATTACTACAAACCTAGTGGTATAAAACAACATAGACTTACTCCCTTATAGTTCTAGATGCCCCTAGTCGAAAATAAGTTTAGGAAGTTGAAGCCAAGATGTCTTTAACCTTCTTCCTTCTAGATTCTTGAGAGGGAGAATTGGCCCTTGGTGTCTTCTAGTCTCTGCTTCCATCATCACGTGCCCTCACCCTCCTCCTCTGTACTCAAATCTCCCTGGCCTTCCTCTTAGGAAGACACTTGTGATTGCATTTAGGGCCCACCCAAACAATCCAGGATAACCTCCCCATCTCAAGATCCTTAACTTAATCATACCTGCAAAGTTCCTTTTGTCATATAAGGTAATATTCATAGGTTCTGGGGATAGGACATGGATATCTTTGTGTGCTGTTATTCAGCCTAACACAGACACAGAATTAAAACTTGACACCAAACAGAGAATGCACACCTTTTCCAAGCACACAGAGTATATACAAAAGTGAACACATACCAGCCCTGAAAAGAAACTTTATTCAATAGATTCCAAAGAACCAATATCATATAAATCTTATGCTCTGATTATTATGGAAAATGGTTGGAAATTAATAACTTAAAGATATTTAAGACAAGCAATCCATGTCTAGGAAATTATGAAATACTTAGAACTGAAAAATCAACTACAATACCATATGTCAAAAAATGTTAGGCCACATCTAAAACAAGAGTTAGAATAATGCTGTCTGATAGAACTTCTGTGATGATGGAAATGTTCTATATGTACTCTGTTCAATATGGCAGCTGCATACCTCATGTTACTCTCCAGTATTTGAAATGTGGTTAGTGTGGCAAAGAAACTGAAATTTTAAACTAAATTTAATTTTAATTTTAAATTTTTTAGAGAGAGAGAGTGCAAGCATGGGAGTTGGGGGGAGGGGCAAAGGAAGAGGGAGAGAGAGAATTTTAAGATTTTATTTATTTATTTGACAGAGAAAGAGCACAAGCAAGGGGAGCGGCAGGCAGAGGGAGAGGGAGAAGCAGGCTCCCCGCTGAGCAGAGAGCCCGATATGGGCCTCTATTCCAGGACCCTGGGATCATGACCTGAGCTGAAGGCAGATACTTAACCTACTGAGCCACCCAGGTGCCCCAGGAGAGGGAGAATCTTAAGCAGGCTTCCCACCCAGTGTGGAGTCCCACACGGGGCTTGATCTCACAACCCTGAGATCATGACCTGATCTGAAATCAAGAGCTGTCGGATGCTTAACTGACTGAGCCACCCAGGTGCCCCTAAATTTAACTTTAATTAACCTCAAGTTAAAGTTAAATAGCTACTTGTGGCAAGTGGTTACTGAACTGCACAGCACGCAGAGTCAGAGGGAAGTTTGTATCTTTAAATTTTCCTATGAGAAAATTAAAAAGGCTGAAAGAATTGGGCTAAAGTACAGTTGGGAGAAGCACACCCCTTATCTCATAGAGTTAAGGGCAAAATAAAAAATAATGAGAAATAAACAAAATAAAAAATGAATTATTTAAATAGATTAATAAGAGGGAAAGAACTCTGGTAAAACTGATTAAGAATGAAAGAAGTTATGAGTAAATAAAGTACAAGATTACAGGGATAATAGCCATAGAGCAACAGGGGTGGAAGCCCTGTTTATGGTGTGACCTAGAGTGCTCAGGTAGATGTGGTAGAACGTCCATGGGTTGTGGATGCCATCTTAGCATTATTTCAATTTCTACTCTCTTACGAAATGAGTCAGCAACAGTAAGAAGAGTGAAAATTTCATTTCAACTTTATAGCAACACTGCTCCCCAACTCTGACACACACAAATGGAATTCTCATTTCATCATGTAATACTCAGTGGTAGGGAACTTCCAAGCCCTTGATTCTTGCTCTATATTCCCCGCATGAGCCTTACTGCTTATTCCGAATGGTTTTATTTATTTATTTATTTATTTATTTATTTATTTATTTATTTGAGACAGAGTAGTGGGGGTGGGGCAGAGGGAGAGGGAGAATCTCAAGCAGGCTCCATGCTCAGCACAGAGCCCAACATGGGGCTTGATCTCACAACCTTGAGATCATGACCTGAGCCAAAATCAAGAGTTGGATGCTTAACAGGCTGAGCCACCAAGGCACCCCTCACTGGTTTTCAACTCATAAGGCATCTGGTCCTAACAAGAAGTTAATGTGACATTTTGAATTCACAACTGTGCCCAAGTTAAAAGAGTAAGAAGTAGAAAGTTTCACGTTTTGATGACCAGAGATCTGAAAGATGTTAGTCTAAGCCGTAGCTCAACCTAAGGTCATCTTTCATGATATTTATAGAGCATTAATATTAAATACACATTTTGGTGAGACCAGAGTCCACCAAAAACAGAAGCAGTGTAATTTGGAGTGAGATGTGTCTTTCTATACTATCAAGTGCTTGTTTCTTATGCAGCCAAATCTAAACTTTGAGCTTGAGAGATAGAGGATTTTATGCTTTCAATTTTCTCTCAACTATTAGTCTCAGAGTTTTTGTGCAAGAAAGGGTGAATAACAAGTCATATGTAATATTCGTTTCTTAAGCTGTAAGAATAGTGTAACAATAGTACCCACATAATATTTCTCTGTACCTCTACCACCCAGCATATAGCAGCTCCAACCTTCTCTTCTTTCCTCCCTCAAATTACTCTCAAAACTATTCCCAGAGCTGCTGGGAGCATATATGATTAATGTTACACACTACCTCCTTCAGGATTGAAGCACTCGTTTCCCCAACTGCCAGGAGTGCTGGTGGCTTTGAGCTCTCAGATGAATCCCTTTCCCAGAATTGCCCTCTGTTGAAGAGCTGCCCTGTCCGAAGCCATGCTCCCTTTTGGGACCAGCCCGTATTCAGTGGCTGGTCAATGTGGTCGTATCAAGACCCAGGCCCTTTGCCTTAATTTGAGACAAATCTGAAGAGCCATCCCCAGAGCTCCTCATTGGATCAGCTGAGGCCTTTAATGTTACTGCATTGCACTTCATCTTCTCTCTTTGCCCAATCCTATTTGCAACAGAAATCAATCCCAGGAGTACTCTTTGATAAGCTTTCCACACGTCAATCTCCAACTCATACTGCTTGCCAAGGAACCCAACCTGAAGAGTTGGTTGGAGTTGGTTCTAGGAAATAGACTCCGGAATTGATTTTTGTTGGGGTTCACCTACCAACCATCTGGCAATAGCTGCATAATTGGTGATGGTAAAGCAGGAGAGATAACTGCTGGTGTGCAGCCAAGTTACCATTGTTAAACTTTTTACTAGCTGGACTAGGGATCAGGGCTAGTGAAGGGATGGCACTGGAGGTAGGTATGAGTGCAGTGTTTCAGGTATTTTTGTAAAGTGGGAATTATTAATTTTAAGGAATATGGAATTAGATAGCTGTTGCTGGAGAGAATCAATGACTTGGAGAAAGACAATGACAGGCAGACAGTGATTATTTTTTTTTCTTTTTCCTTCCCTCCTTTCGTTCTTCCTTCCTTTCTTAGTAATTTCTTACCCATTATTTTCAATGTTCTCTCTGGAATTTCTAGTCACTAGATATTGAACCTCATGGGTTGATTTCATTTTTTTCCCTGTCTTCTCTCTTATCTTCATTTCCACACTTTCCTCTTTCCCTAGAACCAAGCCCAGAAACTCTGTGATTCAATTCCTCCAGAGAGTAACAGTCAGTCTTCTCTGGGGGTAGAGGATGCAGAGGGGAGAAGCGCAGCAGCTTGGCTGCCTGGACTAGAAAGGAATGGTGTCTTTTAAGTGCTCTTTAACAAATTTCCAAATAATCCCCCACTCCTCCCAACCTTCAGATTACTTTGTGTTCCCAAATTCTAAACCTTTCAGAGGAGTGGGAAAGGGAGTAGGAGGGATGGAAGGGCGCAGTTCAGTGGAGATTAGCTTGTTTACCATCTTGTATCCTTAGACATGTGGGTTTCAGTCAGCAAAGTCAATTACCACTCTCCCTCCAGTTTCCTCTTATAGCTCTTGTCTTCTGTTCTTTTTCTGTTCTTTTTATCCTTATGGATTTAGACCCTTTAAATTATTGTGGTGGACTGAATGTTTGTGTCCTCCCAAACCCCTGACCCACACCAATGATGGTATTGGAGGTGGGGCCCCGCCTTTGGGAGGTGGGATCATGATGAAATTAGGGTCCTTGAAAGAACAGGAAGAGGGACACTGGCTCACATAACGCTCTTTCTCTGCTCTGTGAGGACACAGTGAGAAGGCAGCCATCTGCAAACTAGGAACCGAATCAGCTGGCACCTTGATCTTGGGCTTCTAAGCCTCCAGAACTGTGAGACAATAAATGTCTGCTGTTTAAGCCACAAACACAGCTGCTATTTTGTTAGAGCAGCCAGAGCAAAGACATTGTTT
Source organism: Ursus arctos (assembly GCF_023065955.2). Taxonomy (NCBI): domain Eukaryota; kingdom Metazoa; phylum Chordata; class Mammalia; order Carnivora; family Ursidae; genus Ursus; species Ursus arctos. The sequence continues at coordinate 23,464,508 of NW_026622986.1, forward strand.
TACTGTTGTTTTAGTTAAATTCTTTTACTGTTATTTTACTATTTTTTAGTTGTTTAGAACTTGCAGTAGAGCTTTGAACCATGTCAGGAAATATATTCACTTTTTATTTCAAATTCAGTATCTCTTTAACAAATTAGATTATATATAATGCTTTATAATCTTTTTTTAAATTAGTACAGTATAAATATATTTTTATATATTTTTATATAAATATAGTTTGTGGTCAAAAGGGGACCAGCCCTCCTCATTCCTTTGTCACCACCTGCCTATAGTATACCATGCAAGAACATAAGTATGGTTACCACCCCCATGCCCAAAGAGAAGAGGCATTGCAAGAGGCTGTAAGTTTTAGGTAAGGAGGGGTGTGAGCACAGGATGAACCATTGTCACGGTGCAGCTGCTGGGAAAGGACGTAACACATGTGGTTTAGGGAAGATGCCTTTTTACTTTGAAACTGCTGGAGCAAAACTTTATAGATACCTAGACACTATCTATGGGCAAGACATCCTAATGACTGTATCGTGAGATGGACTAGCCACTCTCATAAGGTTATAATTCTATCTGCCTTTATTCACTCACCAGCACTGCCCTCAGTACCCACTGCCTATTCTTATGGCTGCCCCTGGTGGGGTGAAAATACCCCTAAGTGGCAGGCTGTGGAGCAGGAAGAATGGTGAACTGGCCTGGGAAATGGGCCCATGTGGGGAATCTCTGAATCCACCCAAAGATTAGGGGCCCATTGAAGGAAGCTAATTAGGAGCCTGATAGATCAGTATTACCTCAGAAGTACTGGAGGAAGCTATAACGATATAAATACAATCCTGAAGTTTAGAGATTTGCTGAGCATTGAGCAGAGAATATCTGCTTTTTTCAGTTTACCTGACACATCAGCCCTTTGAATTTCAGCTGTGCTTTTGAGTGGAAAGCAGAAAAGCTTTTGCTTATGCTCTCTAAGGAAGATCACATTGTAATTAGGTGGGATTTCTTTGTGAGGATTAAAAAGAGGGGTAAAGAGAATTCTGGAAATGTGAGAATAGGCCAATCTTAATTTGTGGCACATCCCGTAATAGTCAAAACTAGTTTCGCAACATTTAGGGCATTTTCAACAGTCTCAGAGTGTTTGAGAAATTTTTAACAACAACAACAACAACAACAAAGAAGTATGACCCCATTTTAATTCATTTTTTAAAAAAAATAACTATGAGGAAAGGGGGAGGATGTGAAATCAAACAATGACACTGTTATTGGCCTGATCTAGAACCATGGCTGTGTTTGTGGGTCTTAAACCTGAGTGATCTGTTTCCTGCATCTTCTTGCCATTCCTCTCTTGGTTGGGTCACCTTCCTTTCTCAACATGTACAAGGAGGATGGCCCCTTCCACTACTTTCAAGGACTGATATTGGACCCCTGAATTCTGCTGTGAGTGTTTGTCTTGCTGGGATGTGGGCTACTGCCTGGGGGCAAGGGAAATCTTCCCTCAGGGTATAGTCCCAGTGTCAATCACACTGGGACAGGAAGTGCCTAGACACACAGCTCTCAGGAAGGAGAGAGAGCTCCTTTCTCTCTCAGGGTCTTGTCTCTTGAACCTGGTCTCTAAGGTGTCTAGATGAGCGTGAGGGGTAAAATGGTAATTACTAGACAGACAGACATAAGGGGAGAGTTACTAGAGGAATTGGCTCACACATGGAGCCAGGTCCCATGATCGGCTGCCTGCAAGGTAGAGAACTGGGAAATCTGGTGGTATAATTCAGTCTTTGTCCCAAAGCCTGAGAATCTGGGAGCTGATGTGTAAATCCCTCACTAAATCTCGAAGTCAAGAGGTGGCAGCACTGATACCCAAGGGTAGGCAAAGTTGGATGTCTCATCTCAAGCAGAGAGAGCAAATTTGCCCTTCCTCTGCCTGTTTGTGCTATTTCGGCCCTTAGTGGATTGGCTGATGTCCACCCATTTGGGAAAGGTGGTCTTTACTCAATCCTCTACTTCAAATGCTAATCTCTTCCAGAGACATCCTCACAGACATGTCCAAAAATACTGTTTTACCAGCTACCTGGGCATACCTTCACACAGTCAACTTGACACATAAAGTCAACCATCACAGCCACATACTAGTATCAGCTGAACTGTGGAGGAGAAGGGACAGGTGTGGCTTTTCTTGGGCTGGATGTGTACAGGGGAGAGCAGTGCCTCCCAAGGTTGTTGTGGCAGGACAGTGATGAGTGGGATCCCCAAGGAGAAGTGGATGTCAGCAGGACATGGGCTGTGAGGGCAGCCATCCTTCCCCATACAAGTTATTATTTCATTTCTGGAGGCCAGTAGGTTTCCCTTATTGTACTTAGCATACTTGCTCATACGCCCCACTGGCCCCTGAGCTCTAAGAAAGCAAGAATCCTGTCTTGTTTGCTCATATCCCTATAGGAGCCCTTCACTCAGAATCTGCTATGTCATGGGTTCTCAATAAATATCTTTTGAATAAGTGAGTCCCACTGTTAGTGTTTCACCTGTGAGTTCTAGATGGAAAATGACAAATATTCTTAAGGCATTCTGACAATGGCACCAAATGACTACATTCCCTCTTAGATCAGCCTTGTTAGTCTTCTCTTTGGAGAGATCACTTGAGCCAAAACTTTGACTTTTATCTGTGACCCTGTTTAGAAATAATTATGTTGGAGCCATGTTACCTTGGAATGTTTCTATGGTATTTTTTTTAAATTGAAAAATTAATATTTGCATATGGTTAAATAAAGTCAAACAACAGGACATATCTTGAAAAGTGTCTTCTTCCCAGTCCAGATGTTTAGAGCCCCTCTCCAGAGGCTGATACTTCTTAGGCATATTTTCATAAGTTATCTGTATAAGTATAGACACACACATGTATGTATTTATATAGGCATATAGATGTGTGCACACATTTAATACAATTTGAAGCATACTATATAACTTGTTTTTCAATTTGCTTTTGTCATTTAAAACATATCTTGGAGATTTTCCATGTTGCCATATGTAAATTAACCACATTCCTTTCTTTTAAAAATCGTATTAGAATAATACTCACATATGATTTAAGTTTAAACCATATATAAAGATTTATAGTAGAAGAAAATCATCTCCCTCACATCCTCACCTCTATCCCTGTTCCCTTAAAGGCAACCTCTTCTACCTGTTTCAGTCTTTGGTTTTCTGATGGATAGTACAATATAATAAATAACATGTTTATGCTTCTGTTTATTAATTTGAGTTGAAATATTATCTATTGACATTCAGATATGATAGATGACCACCTATCCCACTAATATGGTTTTGTCTTTATCAATTCTAAACATTACCATGAATTTTCAGATAAGACAGGTGAGCATTTGGCTCCTTACTCTGCCCTATATCTTCCTGATATGGCTTCAACTCTACTTCAATTCCCCGTACTGGGATCAAGTATTGTTCTATAGCGGGGTGCCTAAGAGATCAAGTATTGCTCTATAGGGATCAAGTATTGTTCTATTGTGGTGTGCCTAAGAGTAGGCACACCGCTATGTATCAAGTATTGCTCTATAGCGGGATGCCTAAGAGAGTTCCCTTAGGCACCCCGCTATGGATCACGTATTGCTCTATAGCGGGGTGCCTAAAAGGTTTCTCTTAGGCACCCCGTTATAGATCTAGTATTGCTCTGCAGCCTCAGACACTGCACATAACTGTTTCTCTTTGCATCAACGACAGGGAGTCCTTTTGACTTTGAAATGTAAGAATATTAGCAAACCAATCCTTCTCTCCAAGTACATCACTGCCTCACGACTTGTTCGTTTTTCAGAGTCTCTCAGCTCTCCCTTTACTTTGCCATTGTCAATTTGATAATGTTTTCACCCTATTCTGTAACCGTAACGAAGTCTTCTGCGATTTCCTGGTACCTGTGAGTCATATACTGATTAGGACTCTTTTAGTAGCAAGTGACAGAAAACTCAACTCACACAAATAAATCAGGAAAGGAAATCCAGGGAAAAACATAGTCTATGCAAAGCTTAGTATTTTCAGGACCTGGTTTCTCTCCATCTCTTAAATTCTGCCTTGTGCTGGTTCCATCCTGGGAAAGCTCTCCCCTCAAGGATACAAGATTATGGCAGCTGCTCCAGTCTTATACTTTCTCTGAGTTAATCCAGTGGAAAGAAGAGAAAGTTTCTTCTTTTTTTTTTTTTTTAAAGATTTATTTATTTGACAGAGAGAGAGAGACAGGCAGCGAGAGAGGGAACACAAGCAGGGGGAGTGGGAGAGGAAGAAGCAGGCTCCCAATGGAGGAGACTGATGCAGGGCTCGATCCCAGAATGCCGGGATCACGCCCTGAGCTGAAGGCAGACGTTTAACGACTGAGCCACCCAGGTGCCCCAAGAGAGAAAGTTTCTTCCAAGTCAAATTTGGGATTTATTCTGATTGGACAGTGCGTTCTCATGTACATCCTTGAACCTATCACTGTGATCGGGGCTTCGGGGATGTTGATTACCTAACACCCACCTCTGGAGCCAGGCCTAAAGTTCTAGAAAAGGACAGAAAGAGTTCCCCAAAAGGAAACTGGGGTGCTGTTACCAAAAGAAAGGATGGATGCTGGGCACCAACAATAACAAATACCCACCCTAGACCACAAACTCTAATGTCTATAGTGTTCTATTTACATAAACTTGTGAACTGATTCAGTGAAAGATACAGAGAGTGGTGGTTTCTGTGATCTAACAGTGATGCGCTAATTCTTTTAGAATGTCATTAGCCAAACAAAACACATCTTTAGGCCTAATTTTGCTTTAGAGTCACAAGTATGCAACTCTTGTTCTGTATATTAATTCTGAAAACTGAAAAAATGGTAATAGTGTTTATATTATTATAGCTTTGTAAACAGTTTTTATAGCACAGCAAATTAATGTTTTCAAATTCTCTAGGACCCCTGTCATGACTTGTGTGGCATCCACAGAGAATGTTCCTGGTATCAAGTTGCAAAGATTCTCCCCCTTACCCTCCTCCCATCACTCAGAATCCAGCTGTGCTGTAGTTTACTGCATACTCTACCATACTTTGAATGGCAGATATTGCTGCCTAATCCACGCCATTCTCTCATTCTTCCTTTCTAGGATATTTCCTTTTTCTTTGCTTATTGTAATTGATGTTAGCAGTTCTTAAATGTCCTGTGATACCTTTTGATCTATTTGTATTTTCACATGAGGGAAGAGTTTGAATACTGGGAGCTCTGTAAATGTTGGTGAGACGCATTAACTTATGGGTTCACTTTATTTTTTATTTATTTATTTTATTATATGTTAGTCACCATACAGTGCATCATTAGTTTTTGATGTAGTGTTCCATGATTCACTGTGTATTACACCCAGTGCTCCATGCAATACATGCCCTCCTTAATACCCTTCACTGGGCTAGCCTATCCCCCTACCCCCTCCCCTCTAAAACCCTCAGTTTGTTTCCCAGAGTCCACAGTCTCTCATGGCTCATCTCCCTCTCTATTCCCCAACCCCTTCATTTTCCCCTTCCTTCTCCTAACGATCTCCTTGCTATTCCTTATGTTCCACAAGTAAGTGAAACCATATGATAATTGTTTTCTCTGCTTGACTTATTTCACTTAGCATAATCTCCTCCAGTGCCATCCATGTTGCTGCAAATGTTCAGTAATCATTCTTTCTGATAGCTGAGTAATATTCCATTGTATATATGATCACATCTTCTTAATCCAGTCACCTTTTGAAGGGCATCTTGGCTCCTTCCACAATTTAGCTATTGTGGACAATGCTGCTATGAACACTGGGGTGCATATGGCCCTTCTCTTCACTACATCTGTATCTTTGGGGTAAATACCCAGTAGTGCAATTGCTGGGTCATAGGGTAGTTCTATTTTTAACTTTTTGAGGGACCTCCACACTGTTTTCCAAAGTGGCTGTACCAACTTGCATTCCCACCAACCCTGTAAGAGGGTTCCCTTTCTCCACATCCTCGCCAACATTTGTTGTTTCTTGCCTTGTCAATTTTTGCCATTCTAACTGGCATAAGGTGGTATCTCAATGTGGTTTTGATTTGAATTTCCCTGATGGCTAATGATTTTGAACACTTTTTCATGTGTCTGTTAGCCATTTGTATGTCTTCATTGGAAAAGTGTCTGTTCATATCTTCTGCCCATTTTTTAATTTGATTATTTGTTTCTTGGGTATTGAATTTGAGAAGTTCTTTATAGACCTTGGATACCAGCCTTTTCTCTGTAGTGTCATTTGTAAATATCTTCTCCCATTCTGTGAGTTGCCTCTTGTTTTGATGATTGTTTTCTTTGCTGTGCGGAAGCTTTTTATCTTGATGAAGTCCCAAAAGTTCATTTTTGCTTTTGTTTCAATTGCCTTTGGAGATGTGTCATGAAAGAAGTTTCTGTGGCCGATGTCGAAGAGGTTACAGCCTATGTTCTCCTCTATGATTTTGATGGATTCCTGTCTCACATCGAGGTCTTTCAACCATTTGGAGTTTATCTTTGTGTATGGTGTGAAAGAACGGTCAAGTTTCATTCTTCTGTATATACCTGTTGAGTTTTCCAGCACCATTGAAGAGACTGTCTTTTTTCCACTGGATGTTTTTTCCTGCTTTGTCAGAGATTAGTTGACCATAGAGTCAAGGGTCCATTTCTGTAGTCTCTATTCTTTTTTTTTTTAAAGATTTAATTTATTTATTTGACAGAGAGAGAGAGAGAGAGACAGCCAGCGAGAGAGGGAACACAAGCAGGGGGAGTGGGAGAGGAAGTAGCAGGCTCCCAGCAGAGGAGCCTAATGTGGGGCTCAATCCCAGGACTCCAGGATCATGCACTGAGCGGAAGGCAGACGCTTAACAACTGAGCCGCCCAGGCACCCCTGGAGTCTCTATTCTGTTCCATTGATCTATGCTGTCTTGGTGATCGCAGCTTTGTAGTATAGCTTGAAATCAGGCAACGTGATGACACCAGTTTTGTTTTTCTTTTTCAACATTTCCTTGGCGATTCGGGGTCTTTTCTGGTTCCACACAAATTTTAGGCTTGTTTGTTCCAGCACTTTGAAAAGTGTCATTGGTATTTTGATCGGGATGGCGTTCAAAGTGTAATTGCTCTGGGTAGCATAGACATTTTAACTATGCTTATGCTTCCGATCCATGAGCATGGAATGTTTTTCCATCTTTTTGTGTCTTCTTCAATGTCTTTCATCAGTGTTCTGTAGTTTCTAGAGTATACATCCTTCACCTCTCTGATTAAGTTTATTCCAAGATATCTTACGGTTTTTGGTGCTATTGTAAATGGAATCCATTCCCTAATTTCTCTTCCTTCAGTCTCATTGTTAGTGTATAGAAATGCAACTGATTTCTGTGCATTGATTTTGTATCCTGCCACATTACTGAATTATTCTACAAGTTCTAGTAATTTGGGGGTGGAGTCTTGTGGGTTTTCCACATAAAGTATCATGTCACCTGTGAAGAGAGTTTGACTTCTTCTTTGCCAATTTGAATACCTTTTATTCTTTTTTGTTGTCTGATTGCTGTTGCTAGGACTTCTAGTACTATGTTGAACAATAATGGCGAGAGTGGGCATTCTTGTCTTGTTCCTGATCTTAAAGGAAAGGCTCTCAGCTTTTCCCCATTTATGGGTTCACTTTAAATGGACAGGAAGAGAACTCTCAGCTATTATGTAGGGGCTGAAATAAAGAAGCAGAAGGTCTTTATTCTTGGATATTCACATCCACACTAGTTACCTTTGTTAGTTCTTTAGATAGTTCATCAAATAGTTTAGATAAGAACTGATTAGACAGTTTTTTTAAAAAAAATTATTTATTTGAGAGAAAGAGAGAGAGAGTGTGAGCATGAGCAGGAGAGGGGCAGAGGGGCAAAGAGAGAAGCAGACTCCCCGCTGAGCAGGGAGCCCAATGCAGGGCTTGATCCCAGGACCCTGAGATCGTGACCTGAGCTAAAGGCAGACATTTAACCCACAGAGCCACCTAGGTGCCCAAGATTAGACAGTTTTTAAAAGATACATTTTAATAAGACCCTGACCCCACAACTTAACTTTTATTTATTTATCCATGTTTACTTATTTAATTTAATTTATTCATTCATTCATTTTATTTATTCACCCACTCATGTTGTAGACTGTTTGCTGGTATCGGAAGATATAGGAAACTTGACTTTCATAATCAGACCTTCAATTAATTTCACATTTTCAGACCTTCTCTTAAATTCCATTTCAACTGTTGCTCAAGCCAAGAGGTTCCATGCAGTTGTACTCAGCATGCTGGCTTTCTGTTTTTAGGGTTTTTTTCATTAATTAATATTTCATCTGATTTTTGTTTTATAGGAATTTGTTGAGTTTTCTTGTATGTTAAAAGCCTTCTTCCTGTTCTCTTTGGTATTGTGAATTTAAGCCTTAAAAAAATTCCATTACTATTTTCTTAATTATTTCTTAAAAAGGGAAGGATATAAATACATGTGCTTACTTAGCATACCATATTAAACCAGAAGTCTCTACATCCTTCTTTTTAATAGCTGCATAGTGGTCAATTGTCTGGATTTTTAAAATATATATTAAATTGTCTCTACTGATTAACAATAATTTTGTGATTCCAAACACTTTTGCAATAAATATTTCTGGACATATCTCTATGTATATGTATATCTGTAGAATAAATTCCTAGAGGTAGTGTGTTGAATTGAAGGCTATTGGAAAGTTCCTCTTTGGAGCATGTGTGTATTTTTGGAAAGTGATATTGTAAAGTGATTAAATGCATGAACTCTGGGGCCAGGCTGCCTGGACTCATAATCCTGGCTCTCTTGCTTAACAATGTTGTGACCTTGGGCAAGTTACTTAAGTTTCTGTGTCTTGTTTTTCTAATGGGTAAAAATGAGAATTAATAATATCACCTTTCTTCTAGGGTTGTAAGGATTAAATGAGTTAATTTGTTGAGACTCATGACTGATAATAAACACTCAAAAACCAATATCTGTTACTGTTATTTTAGCTAAGACTTAGCTACCATTAGCTAAAAAGAAGCCACTGCATGGGCTGGAGCTGGCACTCCGGCGAGAATTCCTGGGCATGCCCCTGAGGGAGGTGAGGTGATCCACATGGAAGGGCTGCAAGCTCAGGGCCAAGAGAGATACAACAGGTCAGGGGAGGACTCAGAGGTTTTTTGCCCAGGAGTCTACCAACTGTAGCCACTTGAAAGGTGCATTGTTAACTGTTGTCTCTCTAGTTCTAGACAGTGCTTGGCATATAGTTGAGTGAATAAATGAATGAGTGAATGAAACCAAGTTTAAGAATTATTTTTACTTCTCTTTAATTCCCTCCTGCCATCTGCAAGCCATCCTTGCTTCACTGTAAACGTGCTTGGTAGGGAGGGGACAAAGAAGGAGCCATGTGAGGGAAGCATCTTGGAGTCACCCTGCCTGAGAGGACCATAGTGACCACAGCAGAAAAGAGACAAAACACAGTTCCTAGGGCTCCTCAGATACACCTGGTTAGGGAGCCTGCTAAAAGCCTGGACTTCCTGCTATCGTGGAAGGGGCGTTTACACTGGTTATACTTGGGTGTTAAAGGGAGAATGATCCCTCAAGACTGGGAAGTTGGTATACCCGGGATAGCACAGGGCTCGCGACATGGTAACCTCTCAGTAATGGCAGCTTTTTATATTTTATTTCTAAATTTTGGTAAAGACTAAAGTAAAGTCTGCATTTGATGCTGTATGCACCTTCCTCAAGCTGTATCTGACTTAGTGTATGATGGCCGTGACCTCCCATTCAAAGCAATGTTCTCAGTACAGCTGCCATGTGAATAAGATGATTGTCAGGTTGAGTGAGACTCAGAGATCAGATGGGGTAGCAGTGATCTTGGACTTTTCACTAGCCCTTCTCAACAGCATAACCTTGTGTTAGTCTCTTGAAATTTTGAAGAATTGTTTTCTGTCTCTGTAAAATGGGGGATTAGTGCTGTGATATCTACCACCTGTTTGGGCTTAAGAGCACATCTTGACATTAAATTAAAAGAGAGAGAAAATGAATAAATTAGAATGGGTAATATACCCTGAAATCTTGATCTGAAAGTCACTATTAACAGTAAAACCATTATAGTATTATCTTTCTCCAACATTTCTAGCAGATGCTTGGCTAAGGAAAAATCTCAATTTTGAGCATATTCTTATAATTGATTATTATTTTTCACCATTCACATATTGATGTGTTGAAAAATAGAAGATCTATGTTCAAAAGGGGGTTATTTTCCAAAATTAAGTAATATACACAGTAAATGAAGAAAACACACATTCACACATACATACTTGCGTTAATTGTTCATTTTAGCTAATATTTTTGTTTCAGTGTTGTTGAAGATTAATCATGAACTTAGCATGGGTAGTGAAAAAGCAAATTAACAAAGACTCATTTATAATTACCAGAAGGAGGAATATGGATCCTGAATCCAGGAAGCTTGTTTGAGGAGGATTCAGGAAAGATCCAGAAAAGTCCCTGTGACATCAAACCCAAACATGGATCTCTCCAGACAAAAGATTCAAATCTACCTCCTATTTTAATAATGAAACAGCTGCCAGGGTCGAGGACCCTCTAGGGGTCCTCGTTCAGGATGGATAACTGGGTGGTGTTTGTTTTGTTTGGGGGAATAAATAATTGAAGGGGGTAACCTAAGAAGGTTATGCTGCTGTTATGATGTTATTGATACACAGGCTGATGCTATTATGGCGGACGCTATCAGGCTACATTATCTTTATGCCTTCAGGGTAACCTGAAGCAACTGTCTTTTGACTTGGCACTACCTTACACTGAAGCGTCTGCCCTGCCTGGGGACTGTAACCCAAGCCAACACATGCCTCACAGACAGCTTTCTTTAGCCACTGACAGTATCAAGGAAGGAAGAGCGTGAAATCACCCTGGGATAGACGCTTCCCGAAGGGGAGTTGGCTGCTAAGTGTCTCCAAGGGAGGGTGGCATTGCCACCTCCTAATCTTCTATTTAGAGGTAACCACTAGAAAGTCCTTCTCTTCAGGCAAGGAAATAGTTACTATAAGGAACCTGGAGGTTATCTGAACCCCGGAAAATTTCCCCTGCTTTGAACTGTGCAATGTCTCACTGCAGGTCATGTCCACATGGAAAGCAAGGCTCACCAAAAGACTGAAATCTCCATCTAGAAGGATGCATCCTTTTCCATGCTCAGCTCTGCTTGCTTGTTTTGGGAATACAAGAGAGAATGCGTCCTTTGACCAGCCCAGCGCAGCTGATACTCATTCCACCATCTATGTTCAGCCCATGGCCAAAGCAGGGAGGCACCCAAGTCACTCGAAAGGGGAAGAAGGAACTCCAGAGGAAAGGCGAGATTCCGGCATCTGCTCAGAGAAAAATGGCAGTGCAAATCTGAATTCAAGTAACCACACTGCCAACCAGCCTATTGAGACCCCTGAGGATTCACCTGGTTCCCTAGAAGGTAAATTGGGCAGTGAAGCAGTTACTTTCCAGACTTCTATCCCCAGACCATCAATTATTGAAATGCCAACGGTGAGTTTTCCCAATGCTGTTATAGAAGGAATGGTGTTGGAGGAGAGTTCTGATCATTTGGTGGATGCCTTCAGGAAATAAACTTGTTTAATATTATTAGTGAATAAGACATTGAGGGGAACTCTTACTAGTAAGAGGAAGTGTGTAAAGCCTCTTAAATTCTCATAATGTTCTCAAAGGATATAGAGGGAGGCAATGAGAATAAGCACTGGGGCCTTAGCAATGACCAAAACTGGCCTTTCATTAACTGGTTCTTCAGAGCCAACAGTGTCTGAATAAAAGATTAGGGGTAAGGTAGTCTGGGAAAGTTTTTTTTTTTTTTAACTGGTACGTGAATTTATTTGTATGAAAATCCACAATATAAAAGATCTGATTATAGAATTAAGAAACTGCCCCAACTTAAAATGAATCACGTGGTTTGGGAAAATTTGGAAATGATGATCACTATATGCATAGCAGTAAAGAAAGGAACTGACCTGTAAAACTATTCATAATATAGGTGTTCCTGTGATAGTTTTCCAACTTAGAGGGAGGAGAAGGAAGTTATTTCAAAAAAAAGTGTTGCTGCTCTCCAAAGACATCATCTTGAGTTATGTATTCAATCTGTCTTCTTGTTGGAGGCATTACTGAATTTTAATTGTTGACTATTCTGATTAGATTGGGCTACACAGCCATGTCAAAATTCTTGGTAATCTCAAGAGGCAGGGCTTCCCAAATGGTGTTTTCCAGAGATACCTTTAGAGCATTTTTTGGTCGTATTCCTGGCCAACTAGCTTAGAACCAGACTTAAAAACCTGAGAAGTCTTTGGGGATCCATTACTAAGATATTCTGATTTCCAAAAATCACTGTTTTCCATCTAGTTTAACAAATCATATTTTGTCTGACTTGCTGACCAAGAGGCCTCATTAGCATTGAAAACAAATAGTGAAGATAGGGTTAACACATGTTTTTAAAAATAGTTTCATTTGATATTCTACAGGCTTACCTTAAATTACTGAATCTTAGCTCTATTGTCTACATCTTTCTATTCTGAGATTGGATAGAGGATTTCCCTAAGCCCTCTATTACAGCAAGAACTGTAATGGTTTGTTTTTTTCCCCCTAGCATCACTAAATCAAAACCCAAAACAAACAAAAGCAAAAACATGTATTGTTCAATTTTCAGCTTAAATCCACATCCAGATTAAGATATTTTTAGTAGTATAGTAGTTAGCTAAGTGGACATATCATGGCCAAGTTTTTATTTGTTGCATGTTAAAGGAACCCATGATACATTGGTTTGATGAGCTGGAAGATTCTGTTGGGTAGAGATTCCAACAACCCGGGACCCACTCTGAATTGCTAAATACAGCAGCAAATACAAAAGGTTGATTTGATTTTATCTTCCTGTTTTAGTGGCATATGTGACACAGAGGCTCAAAGTAAATATGTGTATTCAAATATAACCAATTAAGCATAGTGGGCAACATCCATATTTATTGTTCACTTGTATGAGCAAAATCAGGGATAGATTACAGAGGTGAAGCAGGCCTTATGATGGAATAGACCCCAATGCAAGATTAAATATAAGTATCCCAAAGAAGACACACATAAGATAGTTCAATGGAGGTTGGAAAGGTACACTGCAGTGGAGGTGGAATTTGAGATTGGCTTAGAAGGAGGGTTAGGATTTTTAAAGCCAGAGATGAAGGGGAGGACATTGCAATAAAAGAAAATTGTATGAACAAAACCATGGATGTGGGGGAATGTAGCATAAGGATAAGTACATCAGATTGGCTAAATTGAGAGAGACCTGGAAAGGCAGATGGAAGCCAAAAGCGAAATGTCTTGAATGCTGTGGTCATAAGCGAACTTATTACGCAGTGGAGAAGCTTTGAGAATTTTGAGAAGAGAAAGGTCATACTTAGGATTTCATAAAGAGGTAAAGCTGTGTAGAATGGATTAGAGTTGAGAAGACGGAGCTGAGGTCATTGTGATGATCCTGGCCTAAGGATATCATTAAAGGAAGAGCAGGAAGGTGAGGTGGAAGGGCCAAAGAAGAACAGACCCCAAGGGGTAGCAAATGCAGTTGTATGGGTCCCAGACTGGGTGGGAGGGAAGTGAGACCAAACTGGGAGTGATGAAATGAAAACATTGTGAAACTAAGTCCAGGCTGTGTGGGAGAAGGGGGTCCTGTAGGAGTGGTAAATGGGCATCTATTGTAGTTCAAATGCAGGGTGCTAATATTTACAGAGCACTTGCCATATGCCAGCCATTCTTCTAAGTGCTTTATGGGGAGTATCCCATGGACCCTGGTTACAGTGAGGTGCATATTCTCATAATTCTCTGACATTTAGAGAAGGTAAGACACTTGCCTAAGGTCGCAGGGGGAGGAAGTGGTAGAGCCAGGTTTGAAACTCAGCTCCTTATTATTGCTTGTGTGGTGTTTAGGGATTTACAATCAAATATTCACACATGATCTCATCTGACATGCAACCAAATTAAAATTTTGTGTGTGTATGTGTATTTATATGTAAATGTATCTGTGTATATAATGATCATCCTTATTATCTGCTTTTTATTAATTTGATTAACCTTTTAAAAATCTTAGATTTATGATATATAACACTTTCCACTTCTCATCCTGTTGATGACAAGACTTTGTTGATGACATGGTGGGACTGTATTGAGATCTTCTGATTAAAAGTGCCATGGGACTGCCCAGATTTTTCATTACCTAGTAATTTCTGTAGTGATATGTTTCCCCTCAGCAGATGATGAATGAGCTTCTTTTATTTCTTTTATTAGAGTCTTGCCTGGAGGCAAAAGTATTTCCCCTTTAATGCACTGATCCTCATCATTTAAACTGTCTTGGTAGACACAACAAATAATACTCTTTTTTAGAGCTCAGCCTCAGAATATAACCATAACTAAGAAATGGGGACAAGTCCCTCTATCTATAATTACCTGTGTTCAGACAAGAGGGTGATTCTTCAAAATCTGAAACAACTGGTCTGAGAGGAAAAGCTCAAGATAGGCCAAGTGAACTAATTAAAAAAGTTTTTTTTTTAATATATTTTTTTAAGATTTTATTTATTTATTTGACAGAGACAGCCAGTGAGAGAGGGAACACAAGCAGGGGGAGTGAGAGAGGAAGAAGCAGGCTTCTAGCAGAAGAGCCTGATGTGGGGCTCGATCCCAGAACGCTGGGATCACGCCCTGAGCCGAAGGCAGACGCTTAACGACTGCGCCACCCAGGCGCCCCTAAAAAAGGTTTTTGTTTGTGTAAATGTAAATGCACATATCTGCATTTATGAAGTGATACCATTAAGTCTTCAACCTTTTTGTGGCCATCTCTTCCCTGTTTCAGGCCAGAAATCAAGGTGATAATAACCCTAACATTGGAATGTCTTACAACTCCTGGTATCTTCTGATTGTAATTTTTTTTCTTTCTTAGTGGTCTTGCAGTTGAAGTGTCTAATAATTGCTGGGATTGCAGAGTTAATTAAACATAGCAGTATGCTGTTTATTTTTCTGGCCAAAAGTTATTGTGTTCTTACTGTGTGCCAGGACAGCCTTAGCCCCGAGGTAACAAAGACTGAAGACATAGTTTGTGAGGTTGCTTCCATTCCAGTGGAAGATAGAGTGAACAGGTGGTGTCAATGCAATATGAGAAGGCTTATGGCTCAACAATGGACACCCATAAGAGCACGTGGAAGAGGCTCCCATTTTAGCCTTGGGAAGACAGGGGAGGCTGGAATATATGGAGGAGAAGGGTTTCTACCTTATTCTTTTAAAATTGCCTTCCTAGTTGAATGGTGCTATTTTTCTCCTCTCTCTCCCTTCACAATGTTGGCAGTGTAAGAAAGCACAGTTGGGGTGCCTGGTGGCTCAGCCAGTTAAGCGTCTGCTTTCAGCTCAGGTCATGATTCCAGGGTTCCATGTCTGGCTCCCTGCTCAACAGGGAATCTGCTTCTCCCTCTCCCTCTGCCTGCTGCTCCACCTGCTTGTGCTCTCTCTCTCTGTCAAATAAATAAGAAAATCTTGAAAAAACAAAAACAAAAGAAAGACGCCTTCCCACATGTGTTCCCACATGAAGCAGCTGAGGACTTTAGAATAGTTTGGTAGTTTCAGAGACTTTCTATAGCAGTAGTAAGTTTTTATTCAGTTTTTACTCCAACAAAGTAGCCTCTCTGACACAGGAAAAGAAAGTAATTGTGGTTTGGGAAATCATTGCTGGATATTTTTTTTTTTTTAAGATTTATTTATTTGAGACCGAAAGCGAGAGAGAGAGAGAGAGAGAGAGAGCGAGAGAAAGAGACTGCATGCGCAAATGTATGAGTTGGGGGAGGGGCAGAGGGAGAGGGAGAGAGACTCTCAATCAAGGCTCCCCACTGACCACGGAGCCTGATACAGGGCTCAGTCTCACAACCCTGAGATCATGACCTGAGTCAAAACCAAGAGTCAGTCACACAAGTGACTGAGCCACCCAGGCACCCCATTCCTGGGTATTTTCAACTACAAGTTAGTTTTATAATAAGGTAGGGAAAACAGGGCCTATCTTGGAGTTGACAACTGCATTGCTTTTTATAACAGGCTGGTTTTTGCTACTAGACAGAGAAGTGGTAACCAAGACTTCTCTAGAGCCTAGGCTTAGACTGTCACTGCTTTTTCGGGTCTGAGTTGTGGTAATACCGCCTAGAAATGAAATTTTGTCAGTCATCCTTTTGTAAGATGTAGTTCCTTGACTCTAATTAAAAGAGCCTGATGTATAAATCAGAATGACTGTTTAGTTGTCAGCCTTGAGGACTGTCAGGATAGGGCTTACTAAGCCATGTATCTTCTACACAGGAAAATTTTACATAAAGAGAAATGATAGCCAGAAATCTGTTGGAGAGTACAGATTCAGAGGAAGGGGGGGTTTACATTTTTAAAATTAGAGTAAAATATACATAACATAAAATTTACAATTTTAATTATTTAAAAATATACAGTTCTGTGGCATTAAATATGTCCACAATGATGGGCAACCATCACTACTATCCATCTCCAGAACTCTTTTCATCTTCTGCAATTCAGACTCTATATTCATGAAACGCTAAGTCCCCACTCATCATTCACCCTTCTCCTCATCCCCTGGCAACCACCCTTCTACTTTCTGTCTCTGTAAGTTTAATTATTCTCACTACCTTGTGTTAGTGGAATCACACTTTTGTATATTTCACTTAGCATAATGTCCTCAAGGTTCATCCATGTGGAAACATGTATTAGTATATCCTTCCTTGTTAAAGCTGAATAATATTCCATCATATGTATATGCCACATTTTGTTTGCACAGTCATCTGTCAATGAATAATTATGTCATTTCTACCTTTTGGCAACTGAGAATAATGCTGTTATGAATATGGGTTTACAAATATCTCTTCAAGACGCTGTTTCAGTTCTTCTGAATATATACCCAGAAGGGGAATTGCTGTATCATGTGGTAATTCTATCTTTAATTTGTCAAGGAACGGACATACTGTTTTCTACAGTGGTTGTACCAAACATTCCCACTAGCAATGCACGAAGGCTCCAATTTCTCCACATTCATGCCACCATCTGTTTCTAAAGTTTTTGTTTCTTTGTTTTGATAATAGTCATTGTAATGAGAATAAAGTGGTATCTCATTGTGGTTTTGATTTTCATTTCCCTAATGATTAGTGATGTTGAGCATCTTTTCATGTTCTTATTTGCTATTTGTGATCTTTGGAGAAATGACTATCAAGGCTTTGCCTATTTTTAAAATTGAGTTGTTTATTTTTTGTTGAATTAGTGTCTTTGATGTACAAAAACTTTGACAAAATCTAATTTATCTATTTTTTTTCTTTTGTTCCCTGTGCTTTTGGTGTCACATTCAAGAAATCGTTGCCAAATCTAATACCATCAAGCTTTTTCTCTATGTATTCCTCTAACAGTTTTATAGTTTTAGCTCTTATTTTTAGGTCTTTGATCCATTCTGAGTTAATTTTTTTATATGGTGCAAATTAAGGGTCCAAAAGCATTCTTTTCCGTGTGGATATCCAGTTTTCCCAACACTATTTGTTGAAAAGACTGTCCTTTCCTCATTGAATGGTCTTGGCACCCTTTTGTAAAATCATTTCACCATATACATGAGGGTTTATTTCTGGGCTGTCTATTATATTTCATTGGTTTGTTTGTTTTTATGGCAGTAACACACTGTTTTGATTACTGTAGCTTTGTAGTAAGTTTTGAAACCAGTAAGCATGAGACCTCCAACTTTGTTCTTTTTCAAAATTGTTTTGGCTGTTTGGGATCCCTTCAGATTCCATATGAATTTCAGGATGGATTTTTTTTTCTATTTCTGCAAAAAAACCCCATCATTTGGATTTTGATAGGGATTTCAGGGAATTTTTAGATTGCTGTGGATAGTAGTCACAACAATACTGGGTCTTCAAATCCATGAATACATTTTATCCTTCCACTTATTTGTGTCTTCTTTAATTACTTTCAGCAATGCTTTGTAGTTTTCAGTATGAAAGTCCTGCCTCAGGCTAAGTTTATCTCCAATTTTGATACTATTGTAAATGAAATTGTTTTTTTAATTTCCTTCTCAGATTGTTCATTATTGGTGTATAGAAATGCAATTGATTTTTGTCCATGTGTTTTGTGTCCTGCAATTTTGCTGAATTCATTTATTACTTATAATAGTATGTGTGTGATCTTTATGGTCTCTACATATAAGAATATATCATCTGTGAACAGAGATCATTTTACTTCTTCCTTTCCAATTTGGATGCCTTTTATTTCTATTTCTTCTCTAATTGCTTTGGCTGGAACTTCCAATGCTATTCAACAATACTTAGTGGAATAGAAGGGCAAAAGTTAACATCTTTGTCTTGTTCCTGATCTTAGAGGATACACTTTCAGTCTTTCACCATTGGGTATGATGCTACCATTGAGTACAGTGTGGGCTTTTTATAATTGGCCTTTATTGTGTTGAAGTACTTTCCTTCTATTCCTACTCTGTTGTGTATTTTTATCATGAAAGAATGTTAAATTTGGCCAGTGCTTTTTCTGTATCAATTGATATGACCATTTTTTCCTTTATTCTGTTAATTTTGTCTATTATCGTGATTGATAGTTTGTATATTGAACTATCCTTGCATTCCAGGAATAAATCCCACTTGATCATCATGTCATCTTCTTAACATGTAGTGGAATTCTGCTCACTAGGATTTTGTTGAGTTTTGCATCAATAGTCATCAGGGATTGGTCTCTAGTTTTCTTTTCTTGTTAAGTCTTTGTCTAACTTGGGTATCAGGGTAATGCTGGCCACACAGAAAGATTCAGGAAGTGTTCCCTCCTCTTCAGTTTGTTTTGGAAGAGTCTGAGAAGGATTGGTGTTAATTCTTTACACGTTTGGTAGAATTCACCAGTGAAGCCATCTGGTCCGAGGTTTTTCTTTGTTGGAAGGTTTTTGGTTACTGATTTAATCTCCTTACTTGTTATAGGTCTATTCAGATTTTCTATTTCTTCATGATTTATTCTTGGTGAAGAAGAGCTACTTGGATAGCTTCACTGAAGTATGGTACTTATGATCACGATTACCCATTATTGAGCACTATTAATGAACTAGGCACGGTGCTAAGTGCCTTACATGGATTAAGTAGTTTGATCCTTCTATCCTTTTACAATATTATAATCCCAATCACTCCTCTGCTCAAAACCTTCCAATGGCTCCCCAGTTCCCTAATATTAAAAGTCAGGTCTTCACAGGGGCCTGCAGATCCTATACAAAGTATCCCCCATTACCTCTCAGAACTTATCTCCTATGGTTTATACTGATGGGGAAACTAGGACTCAGTGGAGGTAAGCATCTGAATAATTTCCACTATAAGGGTAACGCTTTCAGCAGACTAGAAAGCTCAATTCAACCAGTCAAAGCATGACTTCCTTGGGTGGTACAGAATTCACTACCAATAACTAAATACCCACTTATTGTGCTCTCCTTGTCTAGGCTCCATGACCATCCTTCCTCTTTCCTTGGCACAGTTTTTGTTAAGACCTGGGATGGATTAATTAATTGGGTTTCAGCTTCCTTGGTTAGAATCAGATTCCAGCCATGTTCTGTTGGAGCTACATCAAGGCCATATTAATTGGAATTTAGTGTTGGAGAGACTCCTGAATACCTATTAATAGAAAAGCTCTTGGAAGTATTCGCCTCTATAGGTAATTGATCTCATTCAACAAATTTATTTTTATTTTCAATGCCTTATTTTTTTCTTTGTTTAATATAATGTTTTATTTATTTTTTATAATAATATTTTTTTATTATATTATGTTAGTCACCATACAGTACATCCCTGGTTTTTGATGTAAAGTTCGATGATTCATTAGTTGCGTATAACACCCAGTGCACTATGTAATACGTGCCCTCCTTACTACCCATCACCAGCCTATCCCATTCCCCCACCCCCTCCCCTCTGAAGCCCTCAGTTTGTTTCGCAGAGTCCATAGTCTCTCATGCTTCATTCCCCCTTCTGATTACCACCCCTTTCTTTATCCCTTTCTTCTCCTACTGATCTTCCTAGTTCTTATGTTCCATAGATGAGAGACACCATATGATAATTGTCTTTCTCTGCTTGACTTATTTCACTTAGCATTATCTCCTCCAGTGCCGTCCATGTTGCAGCAAATGCTGAGAAATCGTTCTTTTTGGTAGCTGAGTAATATTCCATTGTGTATACGGACCACATCTTCTTAATCCAGTCATCTGTTGAAGGGCATCTCGGCTCCTTCCACGATATAGCTATTGTGGACAATGCTGCTATGAACATTGGGGTGTATATGGCCCTTCTCTTCACTACGTCTGTATCTTTGGGGTAAATACCCAGTAGCGCAATTGCTGGATCATAGGGTAGCTCAATTTTTAACTTTTTAAGGGACCTCCACACTGTTTTCCAGAGTGGCTATACCAACTTGCATTCCCACCAACAATGTAGGAGGGATCCCCTTTCTCCACATCCTCTCCAACAATTGTTGTTTCTTGCCTTGTCCATTTTTGCCATTCTAACTGGCGTAAGGTGGTATCTCAGTGTGGTTTTGATTTGAATTTCCCTGATGGTTAATGATTTTGAACACTTTTTCATGTGTCTGTTAACCATTTGTATGTCTTCATTGGAAAAGTGTCTATTCATATCTTCTGCCCATTTTATGATTTATTGTCTTAAAGTTGTCTTGAAGATAAGCCTTGAGAGTACCATCTGTAGAGGGCAGTACTACTCAGAAGCACATTGTAAACTTGTGTGTAAACATCTGTCACCCCTCATCTCACTCTTAACTCTGCATCTTCCTTATATAAGCATTAGGGAGAGCAACTGTATAGGCTGAATTTCCATTTTCTGGTACAAACCAGTTTTTCTGCATTTCTTTAGAATGAAATATTTTCCTCCTTTTCTTATGGGCCTAAATAGAACAGAACTTAGGCTACCTATAAAAACAAATATCCTAGTAAGGAAGATTTCTGCTAGACAGATAATTTGATATAAAAATGTTTTTAATAGAAAACAACTTATAAATCCATGGAAATATTAGTTTTATAGTTCCCTTTCATGCTCCCTACCTCCCAAGGGGGATATGAGCTGGTGGGAATCCCATCCCAATTCCTTTTAAGCCCTGACAATTTCTTATGGTAGGTTTCGACTTACAAAAGATGTTAAACATAGGGGCGCCTGGGTGGCTCAGTCGTTAAGTGCCTGCCTTAGGCTCAGGGTATGATCCCGGGGTCCTGGCATCGAGCCCCTTGTCGGGCTCCCTGCTCTGCTGGGAGCCTGCTTCTTCCTTTCCCGCTCCCCCTGCTTGTGTTCCCTCTCTCACTGGCTGTCTCTCTGTCAAATAAATAAATAAAATCTTTAAAAAAAAAAAGAAGATGTTAAACATAGTGGCATGAGAGTGCATGACATACACAGTGTACTTAGGAATTTTCCGATCCAGATATTCAGTTGCAACCCAACCTGAAAAGAGATAGCCTCCTGGCTTCTCTTAGAATGAAATAAAATAAATTATCCTCATAAAACCATGAAAATTTACATTGTACAGCTTTGACTATTGGAGGCTGTCCATAAAAGACTATAGCGGATGGTAAAAATGCAAAGTTTTCAGAAAATTTAGAGCTGAGGGGCATATATATTCCAAGCTAAGAAATAAAAGTTGAGTGTATAATTTCATGAAATTTTAAAGCATCATTTTCAAGTGTGGTTACTCTGACATTCACAATTCAGATAAGAATGATAAATATTACCCTAAGTAGGTGTTGATATGTTGGAGGGAGAGAGGTACAAAAGGAAGAGGTCAGCCCATTTTTGAGCAACATCTATTTCTAGCTCATCAGAGAGAATGTGGCAATCTGCCCATGACCTAGTTGATCCTTTGCCCTCATTTTCACAGGTGGTTAATAAAAGAGTAGGGTTTACTTTGTTCATAGTCAGTGGCCTGGAGTGTCTAGCCAAAGAACACCAAGATGATTCCAATTCATTGACTAGACCCATTTTCCCCAAATACCTACATCTGTAGAGTTGGAATTTACATTCTTTTGATTCTATAACATGCAGTTGTACTTCAGTTAAAAAAATTCCACTATTCTACTCACTGGGTATGCTGGAAACTAAAATTTCCTATGTTCCAGGACCCACAGGGGCTGGCTCAATGAATATGCTATATTAATCATGGTAAGTTAGAGGTTTTTGTTTTCCCCCCAGCCAAGGACATGTGATAACCTGATTTGAACTGCCTTTAGTTTTATACTCACAGTTCTTCCTTTCCAAAGAAAATAGAGCTCATTAACACTTTCTCTGATATAACGTTGACATACTTGGTTTTGTAATTCTGTACCAGGGGAGGTGAGAGTTTGGAAATTTGGGAAATTAGTGGAAGGGAGAGTCTCCACAAAGGGCATAGGACTGTTATGGGAAGTGTTTATGATTTTGGTGTGGGAAGCTGGTTAGTTGGTATCTGGTGTTCAGTTAAACAGAAAATGACAACTCAGGCAACTGTTAGAACCTAAATACATATGCATAATTTGGTTGTCCACAGAAAAAGAGAAACTTCCCCTCAAATAGTCCACCTGCATAAGGAGAATCAGTTTCTGTAACTTAAAACCCTGAATCTCAAAAAGATGTGCCATATATTATTTATTTCTAATGGTAATTAACATACTACAATTTGCAAATTATAAACTGACTTTAAATATTTTGTTTTTTACATAAAACAATGCATAGTCTTATAAAAATTCCAATGTGATATACCATACATTTGTAATTTCAGCTAATTCAAAGTTATCTCTTTTCTAAAAAAATCACCCATATATGTTCAAGTAATCTTCACCAAAGGTACCAAGAATACACAACGGGTGAAATGCTTTCAAACAGCATCACATGATACAGAGGAATCATTCATGAAAGGAAGAGTCAATCAGTGTGACAGATTTCACTGCTGTCTTATTTTTAAAAATTGCCACAGGCACCCCACCCTGCTCAGTCAGCAGCCATCAACATCGAGGCAAGACCCTCCATCAGCAAAAAGATTATGACATGATGAAAGCTCAGATGATGGTTAGCATTTTTTTTAGCAATAAGGTATTTTTTAATTAAAATATTCGCATTGGTTTTGTTAGACAAAATGCCATTGGGCACTTTAAATAGACTACAGTGTAGTGTAAATGAAGCTTTTATATGCACTGGGAAACCAAAAAATTCAATTGACTCATTTTATTATGATATTTGTTCTATTGCAGTAGTCTGGAACTAAACCGCAATCTCTCTAAGGTATGCCTGTACATAAAATTAAAAAGCTTCTGCATAGCAAAGGAAACACTCAATAAGATTAGGAGACAACCTACAGACTGGGAGAAAATATTTGCAAACCATATATCTGATAAGGGGCTAATATCCAAAGTATATAAGGAACTCAGACAACTCAATAGCAAAAACCAAATGACCCAATTAAAAGATGGGCAAAGGCCCTGTAAAGACACTTTTCCAAAGAAGATATAAAATGGCCAATGGGTATATGAAAAGATGTTCAGTATTACTAATCATCAAGGAAATACAAATCAAAACCACAATGTTAGGATGGCTATTATCAAAAAACCAGAAGATAAGTGTTGGCAGGATGCAGAGAAAAAGTAACACTTAGAACTTACACACTTCTGCTGGGAATGCCGATTGGTACAGCCATTAAGGAAAACAATGTAGTGATTTCTCAGAAAATTAAAAATAGAACTACCGTATAATCCATATAATCTTACTGCTAGGTACATATCCAAAGGAAGTAAAATCACTTTCTTGAAGAGATATTTGCACTCCCATGTTCATTGTGGCCTTATTCACAGTAGACACAGACATGGAAACAACCTAAATGTCTTCCAGTGGCTGAACGGATAAAATGTGATTATACACACACACACACACACACACACACACACACACACAGTGGAATATAACACAATGGAATCCTGTCATTTGTGACAACATGGATAAAACCTGGAGGACATATGTTAAGTGAACTAAGCCAGACACAGAAAACCAAATACTGTATGATCTCACTAATATGTGAAAGCTAAAAAGGTTACCCTCATAGTAACAGAATGGTTGTTGCCAAGGTCTTTGAATGGTGGCGGGGAAAGGGAGATGTTGGTCAAAGGGTGCAAACTTTCAGTTATAAGGTTAATAAGCTCTGGAGACCTAATGTACAGTATGGTGACTACTATTAATAACATATTATACACCTGAACTTTGTTAAGAGAGTAGATCTCAAGTAGTCTTACCACAAAAAAGAGGTAATGATGTGAAGTAAAGGATATGTTAATTAACTAGGTAATCATTTCACAATGTATACATATATCAAAACATCACATTTTATACCTGAATGATGCACAATTTTTATTTATCAATCATTCTTCAATATAGCTAGAAAACATCGCTCTCACTGATCTGCTTTCTGGTATAATAATTTAAGGGGAAAGAAAGGAGGATTAGAGCTGGGCAGTTGCTGCCCATCAGGAGGTGCTCATTGTAAACAGTGGGTGTGAGCAAATCATGCAGTAGAAGCTGAATAAAGGCTGTGTGGGATGCTATTTAAGGAAGCACGTGAATGGGCGCATAGCCTGAACCAGTAAGACATCTTCTTATCTGATAATTGTTTTCCTTTTTGACTGAGCTGGGTGTTTCAGGAAAGACACACATGAAGCTGTGATGGAGGAAAAAGACCAACTGATTAGACTCTGGTATGGAGTGAGGAAGTGGCTCTCCCCAAGGCTCTCATTCTCAGGCCCTTTCCTAGGATCAGGAGGTCTGTTTGCAGGGAAGATTTTTCTTTTGACTGAGTTTCTGCCAGGATTCATCTGACCTGGATGTGTAATACTTGAGTCTCTGCAGGGAGAAGTAACTTCATGTAGTGGTGTTGCAAGTTATCCCGAGCTATTTTTACCATTCAAAATTGTCCAGTAAACATTGGTATCCTCCAATTTTAAGAGGCAGGTAGGGGCTATATGTGTACCCACTCACAACTTGCTCCCCCGTGATATGTTGCAGTAAAGAAAGCCTCCCATGAATTCTGCCACAGGTACAAATGTTTTTTGGCAAGTAGGCCAAAAAAAGGCATATTACCTGATCCTATATGTTGGAAGAAGTTCCCCAGCTTCTGGGGGGAACTTTTTCCTGCTCATTCTGCTACTGCTCTGTCCTCCTCTCTGTCTTTTCTGATACCATCCCCAACACCCTGTTCCAGGTTGTTGCCCTGCCCTGGGCTAGCCTGGTACTTGGTGTTTACCTCAGTTAAAGCACTTATTAAACTGCACTGTGTTTATGTGTCTGACTCTCCACTAGGCTGTGAAGAGCTTGAGGTCAGGGGCTGTATCTTCTTTTCTTTTTATCTATTATGGGTAGCACCTAGAACAGTACTTGGCACATAGAAGATGAATCAATAAAATCAAAATTAGGAGAGAGGTTTATGTTACATGAGTTCTTCATATATCTTTATCATGGGAACTTTGTTTAGTATTGCCAATATATTTGTGATCCATTTATCATTATAGAAATTGGTAGAAATAGGAGGAGAAAAGATGGCGGAGGAGTAGGAGACCTTTTTTCATCTGCTCCCCTGAATTGAGCTGGATATCTACCAGATCATCCTGAACACCCACGAAATCAGCCTGAGACGCAGGAAGATACATCTGGATCTCTACAAACGAACATCTCCAGCGCTGAGTGTTGAGGTACGAAGCGGGGAGCCGTGAATCTGCGCACAGATATTGGAAGATAAATGGAAGGCAGAGGGAGCCGCCCTCTTGGGCGCTGGGAAGCAGTAGCCTCCTGCACTGGGGAGCGGGCCGGACTCATGGACTGGTAGCCACTGGGAAACCAGACTGAAACCGGGAGCTCAGGAGTGAGCACGCGGCCAAACTGAAAACCAGAGCTCTGGAGTGCCCGGGGGTGGCTGGCGGTGTTAGAAGCATAAAGGACAGAGACGTGCCGGTCCTGGGAGCAAGGACTGGGAAAGCGTTTGTGGGGCACACAACCTGGGATGCTACGGGGCTTTTAGCAGCACGACAGAAACAGAGTTAAAGTGGCCAGGAGAGCTCAGTGGAGAGCAGACTGCAATCTCTCTGTTCTGAGACAAAGGCTTGGATATGGCCACTGCTGCTCTGACTCTCAGAAGAGTCACAGAAAACCACCAGGGAAAGCCGTCAGAGAACAAAAGCCCGGAAAAACTGGTTAACATTGTGCCTATCCCCCCCCCTCCCCCAGGGGACGGGGCAACTCTACCCAAACAGGGTTGCCCGAGTATCAGCCCGGCAGGCCCCTCCCCCAGAAGGCAGGCTGAAAAAACAAGAAGCCCACATCCCTAAGGTCCCTATAAAACAAGTGCACATTGCTTGGGTCCTGGTCAATAATTTGGGCTCTGTACATCCCCGCAACCACTCCTCATCAGAATGACAAGGACGAGGAACCCCAACAAAGGAACAGAGACTGTGGCCTCTGCCATGGAACTAATGGATATGGATATAACCAAATTGTCAGAAATGGAGTTCAGAGTAACAATGATCAAGATGATGTGTAGGCTTGAAAATATTAACGAAAATATTAACGAGAATATAGAATCTCTAAGGGCGGAAATGAGAGCAAATCTGGCAGAAATTAAAAAGGCTATGAATCAATTCCAGTCTAAACTGGATGCTCTGACGGCCAGGGTAAATGAGGCAGAAGAACAAATTAGTGAGTTGGAAGATGAGATGATAAAAAAGAAGGAAAAAGTGGGAACTTGGCTTAAAAAAAATCCAATCTCAAGAATGTAGAGTACGGGAGATTAGTGACTCAATGAAACGTTCCAATGTCAGAATCATCAGCATCCCCGAGGGGGTGGAGAAAGAGAGAGGTCTAGAAGAGATATTTGAACAAATTGTAGCTGAGAACTTCCCTAATCTGGCGAAGGAAACAAGCATTCGTGTCCAAGAGGCAGAGAGGACCCCTCCCAAGATCAATGAGAACAGACCAATACCACGTCACATAATAGTACAATTCGCAAATCTTAGATCCAAGGATAAAATCTCGATAGGGGCCAGGGGGAAGAGAATCCTCACCTACAGAGGGAGGAACATCACAATAATGTCAGACCTGTCTATAGAGACCTGGCAAGCCAGAAAAAGCTGGCAAGACATATTCAGAGCACTAAGTGAGAAGAACACGCAGCCAAGGATCCTTTATCCAGCAAGGCTGTCATTCAGAATTGATGGAGAGCAAGGACCTTCCAAGACCGGCAGAAACTTAAAGAATATGTGACCACCAAGCCAGCCCTACAAGAAATATTAAGGGGGGTTCTATAAAAGTAAAAAGACCCTAAGAGTGATGCAGAACAGAAATTTACAATCTATAGAAACAAAGACTTCGCAGGCAGCATGACATCATTAAAATCATATCTCTCAATAATCACTCTCAATGTGAATGGCCTAAATGCTCCCATAAATGCCACAGGGTTGCAGATTAGATAAAAAGACATGACCCAACCATTTGCTGTCTACAAGAGACTCACCTTGAACCTAAAGATACATCCAGACTGAAAGTGAAAGGATGGAGAACCATTTTTCATGCCAACAGACCTCAAAAGAAAGCTGGGGTAGCAATTCTCATATCAGACAGATTAGACTTTAAACTAAAGACTGTAGTTAGAGATACAGAAGGACACTATTTTATTCTTAAAGGATGTATCCAACAAGTGGATACAACAATTATAAATATCTATGCCCCCAACAGGGAAGCAGCTAATACACAAGCCAACTCTTAACCAGAATAAAGAGACATATAGATAATAATATGTTAATAGTAGGGGACCTCAACACTCCGCTCTTAGCAAAAGACTGATCACCTAAGCAGAAAATCAACAAAGAAACAAGAGCTTTGAATGATATACTGGACCAGATGGACCTCATAGATATATACAGAACACTACACCCCAGAACAACAGAATACTCATTTTTTTCGAATCTACATGGAACTTTCTCCAGAATAGACCATATACTGGGTCACAAAACAGGTCTCAACTGATACCAAAGACTGAGATTATTCCCTGCATATTCTCAGACCACAGTGCTTTGAAACTGGAACTCAATCACAAGGAAAAATTTGGAGGAAACTCAAACACTTGGAAACTAAGAACCATCCTGCTTAAGAATGATTGGGTAGGGGCGCCTGGGTGGCACAGCGGTTAAACGTCTGACTTCGGCTCAGGGTGTGATCCCGGCGTTATGGGATCGAGCCCCACATCAGGCTCCTCCGCTATGAGCCTGCTTCTTCCTCTCCCACTCCCCCTGCTTGTGTTCCCTCTCTCGCTGGCTGTCTCTATCTCTATCGAATAAATAAATAAAATCTTAAAAAAAAAAAAGAATGATTGGGTAAACCAGGGAATTAAAGAAGAACTTAAGCAATTTATGGAAACCAATGAAACAAAAACACATCGGTCCAAAACCTATGGAACACTGCAAAGGTGGTCCTAAGGGGAAAATACATAGCCATCCAAGCCTCACTTAAAGGAACAGAAAAATCTAAAATGCAGTTTTTATATCCTCACCTTAAGAAACTGGAGCTGGAACAGAAGAACAGGCCTAACCCATGCATGAGAAGGCAACTGATCAAGATTAGAGCAGAGATCAATGAATTAGAAACCAGGAGCACAGTAGAGGAGATCAACAAAACTGGAAGCTGGTTCTTTGAAAGAATAAATAAGATCAATAAGTCACTGGCTAGACTTATTCAAAAGAATAGAGAAAGGACACAAATTAATAAAATTATGAATGAAAGGGGAGAGGTCACAACCAACACCAAGGAAATAGAAACAATCATTAGAAACTATTATCAACACCTCTATGGCAATAAATTAAGCAACCTGGAAGAAATGGATGCCTTCCTGGAAACCTATAGACTTCCAAGACTGAAACAGGAAGAATCTGATTATCTAAACAGACTGATTATTCATGAAGAGATTGAAGTAGTGATCAAAAACCTCCCAAAAAACAGGAGTCCAGGGCCTGATGGATTCCCTGAGAATTCTACCAAACATTCAAAGAAGAAATAATACCTATTCTCCTGAAGTTTTTTCAAAAAATAGAAACAGAAGGAAAACTACCAAACTCATTCTATGAGGCCAGTATTACCTTGATCCCCAAACCAGGCAAAGACCCCATCAAAAAGGAGAATTATAGACTGATATCCCCGATGAATAGGGACACCAAAATTCTCAACAAGATCCTAGCTAATAGGATCCAACAGTACATTAAAAGGATTATCCATCATGACCAAGTGGGATTCATCCCTGGGATACAAGGGTGGTTCAACATTCACAAATTGATCAGTGTGATAAATCACATTAATAAGAGAAGAGACAAGAACCATATGATCCTTTCAATTGATGCAGAAAAAGCATTTGACAAAATACAGCATCCTTTCCTGATTAAAACCCTTTAGAGTGTAGGGATAGAGGGTACATTCCTCAATTTCATAAAAACCATCCATGAAAAGCCTACAGCGAATATCATTCTCAATGGGGAAAAGCTGAAAGCCTTTCCCTTAAGATCAGGAACACGACAAGGATGCCCACTCTCACCATTATTGTTCAACATAGTACTAGACGTCCTTGCAACAGCAATCGGAAAACAAAAAGGAATAAGAGGTATTCAAACTGGCAAAGAAGAAGTCAAACTCTCTCTCTTCGCAGATGACATGATACTTTATATGGAAAACCCAAAAACTCCACCCCCAAATTACTAGAACTCATAGAAAATTCAGTAATGTGGCAGGATACAAAATCAATGCACAGAAATCAGTTTCATTTCTATACACGAACAATGAGACTGAAGGAAGAGAAATTAGGGAATGGATTCCATTTACAATAGCACCAAAAATCATACGATATCTCGGAATTAACTTAACCAGAGAGGTAAAGGATCTATATTCTAGAAACTACAGAACACTGATGAAAGACATTGAAGAAGACACAAAAAGATGGAAAAACATTCCATGCTCATGGATCGGAAGCATAAACATAGTTAAAATGTATATGCTACCCAGAGCAATCTACACTTTCAACGCCATCCTGATCAAAATACCAATGACATTTTTCCTTTTTTTTTTTTTAAGATTTTATTTATTTATTTAACAGAGAGAGACAGCCAGTGAGAGAGGGAACACAAGCAGGGGAAGTGGGAGAGGAAGAAGCAGGCTCCCAGTGGAGGAGCCTGATGTGGGGCTCGATCCCAGAATGCTGGGATCATGCCCTGAGCCGAAGGCAGACGCTTAATGACTGTGCCACCCAGGTGCCCCCCAATGACACTTTTCAAAGTGCTGGAACAAACAAAGCCTAAAATTTGTGTGGAACCGGAAAAGACCCTGAATTACCAAGGAAATGTTGAAAAAGAAAAACAAAGCTGGGGGCATCATGTTGACTGATTTCAAGCTATACTACAAATCTATGATCACCAAGACAGCATGGTACTGGCACAAAAGCAGACACATAGACCAATGGAACAGAATAGAGACTCCAGAAATGAACCCTTGACTCTATGGTCAACTAATCTTTGACAAAGCAGGAAAAAACATCCAGTGGAAAAAAGACAGTCTCTTCAATAAATGGTGCTGGGAAAATTGGACAGCTGTATGCAAACGAATGAAACTTGCCCACTCTCTCACACCATACACAAAGATAAACTCCAAATGGATGAAAGACCTCGACGTGAGACAGGAATCCATCAAAATCACAGAGCAGAACATAGGCTGTAACCTCTACGACATAGGCCACAGCAATTTCTTTCATGACATGTCTCCAAAGGCAAGAGAAACAAAAGCAAAAATGAACTTTTGAGACTTCATCAAGATAAAAGTTTCTGCACAGCAAAGAAAACAGTCATCAAAACAGAGAGGCAACCCACAGAATGGGGGAAGATATTTGCAAATGAAACTACAGGTAAAAGGCTGATATCCAAGATCTATAAAGAACTTCTCAAACTCAATACATGAGAAACAAATAATCAAATCAAAAAATGGGCAGAAGATATGAACAGACACTTTTCCAATGAAGACATACAAATGGCTAACAGACACATGAAAAAGTGTTCAAAATCATTAGCCATCAGGGAAATTCAAATCAAAACCACATTGAGATACCACCTTACGCCAGTTAGAATGGCAAAAATGGACAAGGCCAAGAAACGACAAATGTTGGCGAGGATGTGGAGAAAGGGGAACCCTCTTAAACAGTTGATGGGAATGCAAGTTGGTACAGCCACTTTGGAAAACAGTGTGGAGGTCCCTCAAAAAGTTAAAAATAGAGCTACTCTATGACCCAGCAATTGCACTACTGGGTATTTACCCCAAAGATACAGATGTAGTGAAGAGAAGGGCCATATGCACCCCAATGTTCATAGCAGCATTGTCCACAATAGCTAAATTGTGGAAGGAGCCGAGATGCCCTTCAACAGATGAATGGATAAAGAAGATGTGGTCCATATATACAGTGGAATATTACTCAGCCATCAGAAGGAACGATTATCCAATATTTGCAGCAACATGGACGGGATGGGGGGAGATTATGCTAAGTGAAATAAGTCAAGCAGAGAAAGACAGTTATCATATGGTTTCACTTATTTGTGGAACATAAGGTATAGCAAGGAGATCAGTAGGAGAAGGAAGGGAAGAATGAAGGGGGGCGGTAAACAGAAGGTGGAATGCACCACAAGAGACTATGGAATCTGGGAAACAAACTGAGGGTTTCAGAGGGGAGGGGGTGGGGGATTGGGCTGGGCAGGTGATGGGTATTAAGAAGGGCACGTATTGCATGGAGCACTGGGTGTTATATGCAAACAATGAATCATGGAACACTACATCAAAAACTGATGATGTACTGTATGGTGACTAACATAACATAATAAAAAATTAAAAAAAAAAAAACGTTGTACCATGAAGCAGGGCAAGGGAGAAACCTTCCTGGTTAAAGGAAAACACATACAAATATACACTATAATGACTCCAAACGCTCTTAACACACACGTTACTTGGAATCAAACCCAATACTAGCATGGAGCTTCTCAACTCAAAATTATTTCTAATAAAATGTTATTCCAAAAAAAAAGAGAAAGTAATTGGTAGAAATAATTTAAGACTACACCAGTGAGTAGGGTCCAAGATAATGTTTCCCCTTGAAGAACGAGCTGTTTATTACAGGTTTGAGACAACAGACCCAGACAAATTTATTTGGAAGTGAACTTGGCCAGAGGAATTTTCCTTTCAACTGTCCTTGTAGTCCATTTTTTGGACCTCTCAGTGAATTTCCCACATGGCAAAGAATGGGCCACTTTATGCTTCTGTTTTCTTGCTTGCACAACGAGGATAATGAGAGCTTTTATGATTCTAGTAGTAGATTGGAAAGAATGACTATACAGAACTTTAAGCATTACAAAAGAAAATATAGGATATTGATAACACAAATAATGATACCATTAAAATGGGAGCAGAAGAGAACAAAGAGATACAATCACCTCGCTACTCTGTGTGACTTTAAGAGCACGTGGATAAGTATATAGATAATACGTTCACATTAATAAGACACCAAGCTGTACTAAAGACATTGCTAAGAATGACCTAAATTTTTTTTCCCTAGTTCTGGCTTTCCAATGCTTTTGGCTGAAAAAAAATTTTTTTTTCCTGATTTGCAGAGAATCCAATATCTAAAGACCGTTTTAGTTAATCTGGTTTAGGTATCGAGCACATGATTTTTTGTACTTAATGGGTTAATTTCTAAATTTGAAATAAAAGCTCATAATTTACATGTTACTGTTGAGTTAGTGTTGAAGGAGAAAAAAAGTTATTCGATTTAATGAGGCATAATTTCAAATAAAATGTTCAGCAGATTTTTTCATCTGGGCTTTCAGTAATCAGTGTGAAATCTAACTTTGAAGCTTTAAAGTCTTTATTCAGTCCTTAGTTCAACAGACCTTAATGAGGGCCTGACACACACTGCGTTAGGTGCTGGGCATGCCATGAAGATCCAAGTGCTAGGCTTGCCTTTGAGTTGTTTGCCATTAGGACAGGAGTCACGAAAATTCACAGCTGCGGCAAGAGGTGATAAATGACAAAATGGCATTCATTAATAGTTATTTCTATGGTTTACTATTTAAAACATTTATACAGTTATACACACTTTTTTTCTTTCCCAGCCAATGAAATTTCCATAAACCTTATTTGATCATGTATTAATTTCTCATAATCACAGTCTCACATTTTTCCCATTTGGCTCTCTCCTCACTCCCTGTTCCACACTGTCCTTCATCATTCTTGTTTCCTTTCCTCTTGAGTCATAATTATGTTTCAGCATTTCTGCTGTCACAGAGAATCTCTGTCTCTAAGGTCACTCATTCATTCATTCATTTGCTCATTCACCTTTGTTGTGCTAGGGACTCTTTCAGTTCTGGGGAAAAAAACGAATAAGACTTATTTCCGTCTCTTAAGGGACTTGCCATCTGGCTGCCAGAGATAGAAAAAACCCCTAAGACCAGAGGTGCCATGATAAGAATCTGGAGCACTAAGAAGGTAGGCAGTGACTCAATGACACATAAGATCAGGGTCTCAAAGCTGAGAAAGTGTTTAGCAGGTGAAAAAGGGAGAGGCATTTTCAGCAGCAGGTGACCAAGAACCTGACTCTGATTGGCTTAAACAGAGGGACATGTCTTATCTCACAGAACTAGAAGTCCAGAAGTCAGCTGCCTTCATAGTTGCTGAAAGAAGAGAAGGGACAGAATCATGAAAAGACAGTGTACTCTGGTGGCACATACAGACTCTAAAGCAGACCCTCTCTCATTGTCACAGACCACTTAGCAACCTGGGACATATTATCCTATCTCAAAGTAGATGGCTCATTTTTTTCAATGAAACTTGTATTAACAAGTTAAAGGAGAAAGGAATCCATCAAAAATCCTAGAGGAGAACACAGACAGCAACCTCTTTGACCTCAGCTGCAGCAACTTCTTGCTAGACACGTCTCCAGAGGCAAGGGAAACAAACAAGCTAAAATGCACTAATGGGACTTCATCAGGATAAAAAACATTTGCACAGCAAAAGAAACAGTCAACAAAACTTTTTAAAAAGCAAGCTATGGAATGGGAGAAGATTTGCAAATGGCATATCAAATAAAGGGCTAGTATCCAAAATCTATATAGAATTTCTCAAACTCGACACCCAAGAAACAAAAAATCCAGTCAAGAAACGGGTAGAAGACATGAACAGACATTTCTGCAACGAAGACATCCAAATGGCCAACAGACACATGAGAAAAATGCTCAACATCACTCGGTGTCAGGGAAATATAAATCAAAATCACAATGAGATACCACCTGACACCAGTCAGAATGGTGAAATTAACAACTCAGGAAACAACAGATGTTGGCGAGGGTGTGAAGAAAGGGGAACTTTCTTGCACTGTTGGTGGGAATGCGAACAGGTGCAGTCACTCTGGAAAATAGCATGGAAGTTCCTCAAAAATTAAAAATAGAGCTACCCTATGACCCAGCAATTGCCCTACTGGGTATTTACCCAAAGGATACAAACATAGTGATTCGAAGGGGCACATGCACCCCAGTGTTCACAATAGCCAAAATACAGATGTCCATCAGCAGATGAATGGGTAAAGAAGATATGGTATATATATATATCATCAAAAAGAATGAAATCTTGCCATTTGCAACAATGTGGATAGAACTAGAGAGTATTATGCTAAGAGAAATAAATCAGAAAAAGACAAATACCATATGATTTCACTCATATGTGGAATTTAAGAAACAAAACAGATAAACATAGGGGAAGGGAAGGAAAAATAAGATAAAAACAGGGAGGGAGGCAAACCATAAGAGACTCTTAACTACAAGAAACTGCGAGTTGCTGGAAGGGAGGTGGGGGGTGGGAAGGGTAGTTGGGTGATGTGTATTAAGGAGGGCACTTGTAATGAGCACTGGGTGTTATATGCAACTGATGAATCACTAAATTCTCCCCCTGAAACTAATAATACACTATATGTTAACTAAATTTAATCTAAATTAAAAATTAAAAAAACAGTTAAGGGAAATGAGACAACTACACAGAGTGTCAAAATGAATGTTTAGAGAGCATAGACTTTCTATTTTAATCCATTTGCTGGCACTATTTTTTGTTTTTCTTCAGCTAACCTGAGAATGCATGTCAATAGCTCCAGCATCCCAGACCAGACTTTTAACTTCAGATAAGAGTTTTTGTATTGCTCAGTTCCTCAGGGACCAGCCTGCTAGCATGTCCCACAGATAGGGAACCCAAGCCCAGTGTCTAGGGCAAGTTGGGTTTCATTCCACTCCTACTCCTTGCAGACATTTAGAGAAGCACCATCACTAGCCTATCTCCTAAATGCCTGCTCAGCTTCAGGCCTTTGAAACAAAATATTCTTGTCCCAGGCTAGTTTTAAAATCCATGTTTGCTTAAGATACTCAATAGCAGCTGTTCTGGCAGTTCTTCACTTTAGAAAGAGTTTCTGTTCCTTTCATGCTTTCAAGTGGTACCATCTCTCTTGCTTGATCATCTGACTTATATTCATTTCCTCCAGAGGCCAAAAGTGAAACCCCTCTTCTCAAGTTCCAGAGGCTCCTTTTGGAATAACCTACTAGGTTATTTATTCCTGAGGGAATCTTCCAATGTGTGGCTCACTTTCAGGACACAGATGGTTGACAAGTCCCAAATTCAGGTTGACCAGATCTCCTGAGCACAGCATTAGTATTGTTACCACTGTTTTTTAATTGTTTTATATAGACAGTTCCCAAACCAGACATGATTCCCATCCATTCACTCTTTTCCCAACAAATAGTTAGGCACATAAAATATGATCAGGCACTGTTCCAGTAACTGGATATCCAACCAGTTGTGAAGAAGATAGCCTTTGTAGAGTTTCTAGTCTACAGAGGAAGGTAGACAATAAATAAGATAGATTACTAAGTTAAGGAAAGGATATAAAACGTTGGGAGTAAGTGGGTGCAGAAATTTTGAAGAGGCGGGTCAGAAATTATCTCTGTCTTACTTTGGGTTGATGCCTGTCTTAATCCCTTCAGGCTGCTATAATAAACTACCAGAGAGTAGGTAGCTTATAAAATACAAATTTATTTCTCACAGTTCTGGAGGCTGGACGTTCAGGGTGCCAGCATAGTCTGGCGAGGGACTCCTTCCCACCCACAGGCTTCTTGCTGTGTCTTCATATGGCAGGAGGGGCAAGGGAGCTCTCTGGAGTTTTCTTAATAAGGGCATTAATCCCATTCATAAGGTCTCCACCCTCATGGCTTAATCACCTTCCAAAGGCCCCACCTCCAAACACTATCACATTGGGAATTAGGTCTCAACATACACATTTTGAGGGGTGGGGGCACACAAACATTCAGTTTATAGCAATACCCATTTTATGGTTGTTGCTCACTGTTCATGCTCCTGTTTAATTGATGAATAGTTTGATCCCTTTTTCTGTCCCAGGTGTTATCAACGCTGCTTGCATCTAGAATCATTTGGGGAATTTTAAAATTTACTAATACTGATACTCTGAGAAACTGGAATTTAGTTGATCAGAGTTGGGACTATTGCATCAGTATTTAAAAAGCTCTCTCCAGCAATTCTACTGTGCAACCGAGTTTGAGAACAACCGCTCTACCTCATTGAGACTGAAGAATTTGTGAAAGCCAGAATCTAAGAACTGGCTGACAGCATTTCTGTGAAATAAGCAATGAAAAAAACCCAATCAACATCATGCAACAGCTTCTTTATGTTCTTGTACCCTCAACGTGTTCTAAGATCCTTAATGTAGACAATGCAAGGTGTGAAGGATTCTTGGTAATTTCTCTGCAAAGTGAATGGCAGAACAGAACAAAGTAAGAAGGGGGAAGGAATTCTCTGTGATGTGTTAAGTGTTTTATTTATTATTTTATTTTTTAAATATTTTTAAATTATATTATGTTAGTCACCATACAGTACATCCCTGGTTTTTGATGTAAAGTTCGATGATTCATTAGTTGCGTATGACACCTAGTGCACCATGCAATACGTGCCCTCCTTACTACCCATCGCCAGCCTAAAAGGACTATTACACACTAAGTCATGTCTTGTCAAACCACTTTTGAAACTTAAAACAAAAATTGCCCTATACGCACTTTATGTAGACTTATTTTTCACTCCTACCCTGCAAATAGAATCTATGGCAACCTTTAAATATTAGGCTCAACAACACAGTTATGTGTTAAGCGACTAACTAGAAATCTTTCAAAACTCACCTTCAAGTTCCACTTGCCTCTCTAAGAAAGAAGAAGAAAGAGATGACAGAGCAGAAGAGCAGAAAGAATCTGGGGCCCCAGATATTATTGAACTATCCTATAACAACTGCGCCTTTGGAGCTGATATATTCCATTTTGTTTACGCCAATTAGTTGAGTTAGAGCAATTTTCAGCTAAATGTATCATATCTGAACCAGGAGGACACATTGTTTCTATTTTACAGACAGAATACTATGGCTGAACTGGGTTAAATAACTTGATAAAATCACAGAGATTTTCTTTTAATGCAAGGGAATCTTACTTCTTTACTAGTGATGTGCACATGTCTTCTTTACGTAATCTTCTTTGAGAATATGAGTCCCTGACAATCATCTCCTTTACTAAAACCCAATCGTAGGTAGTATCTGCACTATACCTGTTAGCATTCAGTTCTACACTGGGTCATGTTATTATTGTTTTTCAAAGGTTCGTCTTTGTGCTGACTGAAAATAAGCTCTTTGAAGGCAAGTCCATAGCTCCTGTGGCCTGGCACAGCATGGGGTACATAACAAATGCTTAACATAGACAAGAAAAAGTGATTGACACATGACTGAGTTTGGACCCTACTGACACATTTATCATCTAATTTTATGGGGATAATATAAGTAATTTAAAACTCTCTGTGCAGTCTTTTTCCCCTCTTAAGGGAGGCTGCCATAAATTCCTCCTCTGTGTGATTAATAATAAAATTATAACAACAACAACAACAACAACAACAAAGAAGGAACCAGATGGTCTCGTGAACAGAATAAGGAAGAGAAGGGTGGGTGTGCTTTTATCCTTCCTTCTATGGAACTAGTTCCAACCAAATTATTCAACTAGAAAGCCTGTTTTTCCTTTTTCTATGGACGTTATCAGGAAAAAGACTGCCTGCTTTAAGAAATCCTCAATGGTAAAATCTTTTCTTTGGTTGCAGAGATTTTTCGCTGTGGTTTTCACTCCATGACCCAGCATTTCTGAAGTCATATTTACACACCACTGTCTCCCTGAAGAGGTCACTGAACAGTGGTTTCTTACATCCCAAAGATTCTCTCTCAATTTCTTGCTCTTCATCAGGGAAATTCTGGATTTGCCCTATCTGGCTTACTGAATAGTGTATAAATCAGGGTTCTCCAGAGAAACAGAACCAACAGGGATGTGTGTGTGTGTGTGTGTGTGCACGTGTGTGTGTGCATGTGTTTTGTAGTTATATATTTATATCTATCTCAATACCTATCTATCCATCTTTGTATCTATGTATGTTATCTACCTATTTATGCATCTCTCTCTCTCTCATATATCCATTGATCATCTATCTATCTAAATAGATAGAAATTTAAGGACAGGCCAGCAAGCTAGAAACTTAGCCAGGACTTCCTGCAGGCTTGAGGCAGAATGCCTTTTTCTTCTGGAAACCTCAGTCTTTGCTCTTAAGCCTTTAAATGATTGGATGAGGCCTGCTCACCCTACCAAGGGTAATCTCCTTTACTTACTGTCAGCTGATTGTAGATGTCAAGGGTATCTACAAAATATCTATGCAGCAACACCTGGATTAGTGTTTAATCAAAGGGCTGGGAGCCATCTTAACCAAGTCGACACATAAGACTATCACAAAGAGTTTGATAAAGAGAAAAACATGGGGGTGTCTGGGTGGCTCAGTCAGTTAAGTGTCTGCCTTCGACTCAGGTCATGATTCTGGGGTCCTGGGATCAGGCCCCACGCTGGACTCCCTGCTCAGCGGGAAGTCTGCCTCTCCCTCTGCTGTCTCTCTCTCTCCTCTCCCACCCTCCCCCCCGAAATAAATAAATAAAATCTTTAAAAAGAGAGAGAGAAAAACATCATGGAATGGATGGAAAAGAAATTGATGGAATGCTTCCTGGAGAAAGCAGGAATCGATTGGATGGATTTCCATTGAGGATGATGGTGTAGTACTGTGACTACAGAATCTTTGCTTTGGGGATCCCGGAGTTCTTTTTATTCCACTGCTGATAACTTTACTCTTCTAGACTCAACAATGGCCTTTTACCTAGTGTCACCTGTTCTTGCTCAAAACAGATTTCTCTAGGACCACTACATCACTTCAAGCTTAATTTAGACCATGGTTGGTGTTAAATGTTCCTTAGAAGTATCAAGTCACCAAACTATTTGCTGACTTTGTTTAAATGGTCAGTTTCCCAGTTCCTATTACTCTAAAATATGCTTTCCCCTGACAGTGAAAATGTTGGCAGATAAATTAAACTGTCATAAAACAGCAGAGGTGACCTCAGGCCTGTTTAATCCAACCTTTTGTGTTAAGAAATATTTTTCTTTTTTTCCAGATCTGCATTTCATCTTTGACTGAATAACTTTCAAAGGAAAGAAATTCATAATTTTCAGTATATAATGGATTTCTATAAGAAAAATAAAATAACCCACATGGTTGCAGACACATAGATTTGCTGTATCTAGCTTGGTGCACTTGCATCTTAGTGGAAGAAACCCCAACTCAAATGATTAAAGAAAGTACAGCTTTTATTACTGAAAAGTCTGGAGAGGGCGAGTTTTGCAATGGCTTGATACAGTAGCTCAAAAGTGAACCAAAGACCAGCTCTTTGTGTGTCACCTCTCTGCTTTTCACGGTGTCATTCTGTTTTAAACCTGACTCCTCCACAATCACCACATGGCTGCCAGGGCTTCAGGCTTTCACATCCTCATTTGGCTGGAGGGGACACAGAGACAGGGGAGAGCAGAGTATTTCTTTTCCATCAGAAAACAAGGCTTGGACTTTTGTTACCGTGATGTCCAAAGAAGGAGACAGAACTACTCTGCTTGGCTTGATCCTACCTCTGGGGCTGGATGTGAGGCCATCCTATCCACAGCATGTTGCTGTTCATCAGAAGAGGGGCACAATGGATTCAGGGGAGGCTCAATGTCCTATACATATATATTTCAGAAATTATTTGGATTCATTTTTCCTTTAAAAACTTTGATATGAAAAATTTGTTAGTTGAATTCCACGTAATCTTTTTCAGTCATTACATATCTTACATTTTATATGGGTGAGAACGTTGAACATTTGGACAACAACTCACAAGATACTTTCTTTGGTTAACAAAATGGAAAAGTGTACTTTTTTCTTCTTTGAGAAACAGCAAAATTTCTCCTTATCATTTAAGAGTATATGTGAAGTAAAAAATTGGAATAAACTAAAAAGTCAGTCATTTAGATATTTATCCTTACCCCTTCATTCCGTTCCCTTCCTCTTATTTTCCTTTCATCCATCCACACAATAAAGATAACATGGAGGTAAGGAAAGCTAAAAAAAAAGGCATTCTATTTTACCATTAGTAAGCACTGAATAATTACAATGGCTCTCTATGGTAAGTGTAAAACTTCCTTCTGTATGCTGTGAATCTTGCCCAAGCATCAACAAGTCTGAGGAAGACCTACCCACAATTAAGGTGTTGGCATCAAGAGGGAGAACATACTTAGCAGTGGAATCCCATGTTTTCACCATAATTGGATTTTAAACTCCCATTCCCAACTTCTAGTTTTTATCACCACCCTCGTTAGGAGCAAATAGTAGAGCCTGATTTGTTAGGAAAAGGGTAATAAAAACTTCATGTGTATGTCAGTGTGCACATGTGTTTGTGTATGTGTGTGTACTGGTGTGCATGTGTGCACTGACATCTATTACCATTCTTTTCATTGCTACCCTTTGATAATGTCACAAGTAACTCTAGCTGAGCTAGAGTCAGCTTTGTACTTTGGGAACACTTATACTTTATTAAAATTAGACTGATAAAAATTGCCTGTTCTTAAATTTTTCTTTTATAGAATATTGTTTGAATGGCTAAGTTTGCATGAACCTTATCCATCCCAGCTTAGAATCATCAGCAGGCACCGTCACACACAAGGAGGTCCCCCAACACATGATGAGGTTATACAACATGGCACAAATTGAGTTCCACTGGAGCTGGATGTTTATCTCCTATATCAAACCCTTATTATTAACAAACAAGGTTTACTAGAAGCTATATATAGGTCTTTGTATCTGAACTTGTCCCTGGAGAGGAAGTAAAACTCTTGTCTGAAATTTTTGTAAGTGCAATGGGAGAGGGAAACCTTGGAGTATAAAGCTGGGTCTATTCCGGGCACTCTGTTCCTTCCAGGGGCGCAGGGCCAGGGTGGTTCAGAGGGCCACCTTTGAAGAGATGAGTGAGGAGCAAAAGGAAAGAAACTCTGACGTCATGGAGACTGGATGGGCAGTAAGTTCAGTCCCTTTTTCCAAGCATCACTTTCCAGGCTGCAGCAAAAACAGGAAGGAAGGATGCCCTCTCAGACCAGAGTGAATGGGTCTGTGTCTGCAGGAGTCAACTGCATTAGCAGATGGGATATCGGGAAACCTGCAGCCTTGGAATGACATCAGCCTGAAATGGAAAAATCCACTGTGGCCCTGTAAATATTAAAATAGGGAGACTGGTGGGTATTTAAAAAAACATTTGGAACCCAGAGCAAGAGATGCTGTGGATTAAATCTCCCTTCTAATTCCTTTCACTGTTTTTGTAACCTCTTTGTCTTCCCAGCCACTGGGGAAAAGCTTTCTGGTCTTTCAACAAGTCTTTACCTTTGGAGGTGGAGGTGGGAGCATAGGGCACGTAGCTTTCAATCTAGGTATGTTATAACCTTCTCTGAGGAACCTGGCACTTCCTTGCCCTCTTGTCCCTGCAGCTCTCAGAGCCACAGACCAGGGCATAGGGACACCCAAGGACAACTCTGGGGTATCTGGGATGGTCCAGAGAACTACCAATGTTCTAGGACTTTCCACAGTTTTTCAAAGGGTTAGCATATCGGGTCACTCCACTTGGCTTGCTTCCCTTAAGAACTGCTCAATGCTTAATATCCCAGACTTGTCCAGACTTTCTTTTTCAGTGGTGGTTTCCCAGCCTTCACTGGTAAACTCAAAAAGAGATGCAGAAGAAAAGTTGTCTATTACAGCATGCTCAGCCCTGTGCGGGACAAGGGCCATGTATCAGAAATTATACAAAAAACAAACAGTTTCCCAAAATGTCCTCTAGTT
Source organism: Ursus arctos (assembly GCF_023065955.2). Classification (NCBI taxonomy): domain Eukaryota; kingdom Metazoa; phylum Chordata; class Mammalia; order Carnivora; family Ursidae; genus Ursus; species Ursus arctos. Next base: position 23,506,969 of record NW_026622986.1, read on the forward strand.
TTAATTGCAAAGAGAGTTTCTTTAAAAAATCCTCATTTATAGGTTTGCTTTGGAACACTCTTTTGGGAAGACTTGGGGGTGGGGCAGTCTTTGTGTTTAAATTCAACCTTTCCCCAGAGATCATAATGAGGAAGGAAGGGAGCAGATGTGCACATCCCATCTGCCCAGCTGAGGCCAGTCATCTTCCTTCTTCTCATTACCTAGCGGATATCCAACAGCATGGGGCCCATCCCTTAGCAGATGTGCTGACATAGAAATAATATATTAGGCAGATCTGTTCCTAATATTTGCAGGACTGAAGCAAGAGTAAAAACATTTTAAAAAAGCTTGAGGCCAAGCTCCCTTTTGTGCCACCCCTAATTCTGCCTTGTACCCTGAAGGTCCACTAGCACATGTGTTTGTACTCCTCAGCCTGCAGGTCCTAATGCTGTCCCATCCTTACCCAAAGAGGCACCCTCTGAACCCTCTTTCTGACTAGAGATGCACACACCCGCCATGTGGTCCTTCAGTAGTACAGACTTGAGGAAGAAGGTTCCACCTAGGATGGTCTAGTCAGGGAATTCCTGGGTCCCAAGAACCTGAACCATGATCTAGAAGGGGAGAGGTGCTGAATGGGCACATCTCCTGGCCGAGGACTCCTGGAGTATAATTCTCTATAGCAAAGTGCTGCAGGCAGAAGCCCTGGATGCCTGGGCCCAAGTGTCCTCCGAATTCAATGATTCCTTCCATAACACATTCAGTTTCATTGTATCCTTGGGACAATATCGGCAAAAGTCATATGCTGTGTTTGTACTTTTCGCAGACCTGAATGTTATTATCTTTGATAGCTTTACAGAGTTTTAAAAGTGCTTTTCTAGGGAATTCCATTTTTTATGGATTAAAAAAAGTTTTTATGTCTTTCCATTATGATTCAGTTCCCTTGGTTTTCACTATTGGTTCACAACCTTAGGAGCTCCCCAAGTGAAATCCAAAACTGGTTCCTCTACACAGAGGGCAAGGAGACACTGGAGAAAGAGGCAGACCACGCCAGATTGGTAGTTGGCCGTTTTAACAAGCAAGGGAGGATACGTATGTGGCTTGTCTTGGTGGTTGCAAGAAGAATAGATCTCCCCACCCATAAGCCAGTATCTTCAGAGTTTATATAAAGGCCTTAATGGGGTCCAGTCACATATACAGTCCAGAGAGTCTCAGTAACACATTACTTTCTCAAGGTTGCATTCTTGAAGTGGCTCCTAGTGCAGCAACAGTGGCCAGAATGCACATTCCAAAGACAGGGGAGGGATGAGGAGCCTCTGATGGCTCAGGTCCAGTTCTTGGGTCAACTGGTGGTCATGTCCTCTTAATGACCTCCTCCAACATCTCAGATGTCTTCTATCCCAAGATGTGGCTCAGGCCACAGTCAGTAGTTTTCAGGAGAGGATGTCTTTAGAAGACATTTGTGAATGAGACCCATTCATTCCCATAAGAAAGGCCTTGGAGATGTTACCAATGGATTTTCATACTAGCCTTGCCTCCAAATTGTTCTCCTGGCCCCATGTGGTTTTTCCTAGATAGTTCTTATTTGAGCTGTTGACTCTCATCTTTCTGAGTTCCCAAGTACTAGGGCTGTTCAGGATGACCACTGAGGTGCCCCATCCATGACTTGTTTCCATTATGGGATTAGACCTTTCTTTTTTCAGGTTGTCCTCTTCCCTGTCTTAGATTTCATTCCCTCAAGGTCTACTACTGTGGATGTGTCAGTGGCTGTTAAGGATTCCTCCCACAACACATTTGCTTTGTCATAAGTAGCTTTGGAACTATGCATTATCTCAAAGACATTACTGCTGCTGATTTTAGGCACTGCAGTGTAATAGTAGAGAGCATATTATTGGAGAGGGTGGGCCCTTGGTACCTTTGCTACCTGGAATTGAAGAGGTCCATGGTGATAAATTATCCAGAAAAATACTGGTATATGGCAACTACTAGCCTTCTGACTCATTTCATATCTCTGTAAAGACCTCACTAAAACTGGGATGTGAACTTTGGTCATGCCTCAGTTCTAATAAGGCCACTACATTATTCATTTGGCCAGGGAGTAAGGGTGCTGGTGCCAGGGAAAGTTATTATATGATGAAGTATGTTTTTTACTTTGAAGATTAACTCACAGTCTACTTTTGATCTACAGATTTTAACCAGGAAGAAGGAATGAGGCACTAGTATCTCAGAAGCCAGGCTGATTGAGAGGGGAAGTGGGGATGTCAGAGGAATGTCAAAATGCAAGGATCTGGTTGAGGTGTGCCGAGCAAACTGTGCATGAGATCCTGTGAGCAGGGAAAGACTTCACTCTCCAGCCACCTCAGAGTGTTGCTCAGGTTCCAAGTCCTCAGACAAGATGGCTTCCAAGAGGCTGGCAGATCACATGGTCTGTCTGGGCTTTTGTTTCTTCTTAATGGCATTATTCCCTGGCTTACAAACACAGCCATTCTACCTCAGCGATTCATCCTTCCCAGAAAGGCTGGCTGGAGCCAAACTCCAGCTCTCTTGTAGCCCTTTAACAGGTCTCATCTGGTCCTAAACTCTAGGCATGCCATGGAACACACAGGCTTTGACTCTACAACAAGAATTCAGATTTTTTTTTCTTTTTTTAAAGAAAAGTTACTCTAGATCCCAAAGGTACAGCCAGTTCTATTCTTAACCTTGCTTTGAGGAAGGACAGGGGTAAAATCCAGGCCATCTGGCACTTGAGCAAGCAGGTTATGCAGTCCCACTTGGTACTGCTAACACTTTGATGACCCTGGAATTTTACCTAGTTTTCTTTTGCACTGCATTTTGGTTAAATGCTGTACCTTTGAAACCTCTGTGTACCAGTCAGTGTTTGTAGCTGTAAGCAACAGAAAACATCTTTGGTTGCTTTAAACAAAACTGACCAAGTTATAGCTACACGGCCTGGAACAATATCCCAAACAGTGCTGCAAAACTGGTCCTGGAAGACAGCTCTACTGCCACTGCTAAAATAGATGCTGCTCCTGATTCTGCCAGCTCCAGACTCTAAATGCTGCTACTTGCACCACTGCCATTGTGGCCCTGGACTGCAAATTTTGCCTAATGGCCACTCTTTCCAGTTCCATCTATCTGAAGCTGCTAGTTTCCCATTCAAAATCTTGGGGAAGAAGGTCCATTTGATTGCAGGAAGTCAGGCTAGAGCCTCTGCCACAGCTACAAGAGATGGATAGGGAGGTACTGATATTTTCAGCATTAAGAGTGTGAGGTAGGCTCTGCCTCCCACTGAGACTTACAGAAATTATCTAGACATAGGAGGAAGGCTCAGATATTGGGCGGCCAAAAAGAATAACAGATGTCCACTACCCTTTGTCAGATATTGCCTTGACCCCCATGTACTTATTCCCAACTTAAAGACATTCATTCATTCAATATACATTTATCAAGCACTTGTTAAGAGGCAGGCACTGTGACTACTTTTGGTGGGGGGGGTGATATACAGGTAAAAGAGAATGATGTTCTTCTCAAGTAGCCCCCAGTCTAGTTGGGAAGGTAGACAAAACAGACAATAAGAAAAGAACAATAGGTGTTTAGCATAAGTAAGCACTGGGGTACCTAATCAGAGGATCTGACACATAAATGAAATACTGAAAAGTAAGTGGAAATTGCTAGAGCAAACGTGGGTAAGGGTGTTTCAGAAAGAGACACTTCACTATGGCTTCATATGACTGCATGGAGGAACCTGGTGGGGAACAGAGGTGAAATGCTAGGCAGAACAGATCACAAAAGATTTGCATGCCTACTGAGGAGTTTGGATTTTATACTGAAGATCATAAAGAATTACTGGGGAATTTTAAGGAAACATCATTTTATCATGGGGAATTAATTGTTCAAGTAAGGAGACCACTTAGGAAGTTCTTATAGAAACCTAGGGAATAAATAATGATAGATTCAAGAATGATGTAATTAAGGAGATGCTTTGGAGACAGAATTGATGGGACTTAATAACTGATTAAATGTTGCATTTATAAGAGAAGGAGAAGTTATAGATGACTTGTAGCTTAATGGGTTGGGCAATTATGGGGAAGGTGATGTTATAGATTTGGGAGGGAGAAGATGTGTTTCAATTTTGACACGTTGAGTTTGAGGTGCCTATGAGGTACTAGCGTGGACATGGCTGGGAGGCAGAGGAACATGTAGATCTGAACTTTAGGAGGGCAGGCTAAGCCAGAGATATAGTTTGGAAACCATTATTGTCTTAGTCATGGAGTAGCTGGGTCAGTTAGGGAGAATCTGAGCAGATGGATGTAGGAGGTCCAACTACACTACATGGACATGGGCCACCAGCATTTCAAGAACAGAGTAAAGAGACCCTGTGAAGAAACTGAGAGGAGTCAAACTAACAGAGGAAGAAAACCAGATGAGTGTGAAAGCCAAAGGAAGAGATACTTTTAAGAGGGAGGGAGAAGAAAGGTCGAGACAGAGGACTAAAAACTGTACATTGACTTTTGGTAGAAAGACATCTTTAGTGACTTTTAAGAGAATTGTTTTAATAGAGTGGTAGCTGCAAGGACTACAGTGAATCTAGGAGAGAAGGAAGGTTAAACAATGGAGATGAGAAATGTAGAATACTTTTCAGCAAGTTTGATTATGAGAGAGAGAGAGAGAAAGAGAGAGAGAGAGAACGAGCACAGGAGCTAAGGAGTGATACAGGATTCAGGGAGGAATTGCTAGAATTTGGCCATACCACCAATCCAGCATTTTATTACCTGGCCAGATACTGATCTCTGAATGCATGCAATAAACTGTCCCTCTTCACTTTCTTTCCCATGATTCAGCCAAGGGTGAAAAGAGAAGCAACTTATCTAGCATTTAAAAAATATTTAGTAAGCACCTACCATATTCCCAGCACTGTTTTAGGTTCAGCAATGAACAAGACAGATAGTAATTGCTATTTTCATTAAGCCAAGGTGGTCCCAGGGTGAGTGTAATAAATAAGTTAATTATATAGTATGTTAGTGATAAAAGTCTAAGGAATAAAAGAAAAAGTAGTCAGGTAAGGGTGACATGCATCTAATATGTTATATGGTCTGGTCAGGGTAGGATTCACTGAGAAGTGACATTTGAGCAAACCCTGAAGGTGAGTCAAGTCCAGGAAAATTTCTGAACTGTCATTGGACAGGTAGCAGAAATCAAAGAATGGGTGGAAGAGCACAGTGCCAGTGCTTCTACTGACTCAAAGAAAACCACCACTGACAAAGGTGCTCCTTTTCATTCCCAAATCTCAGCAGCAATTTGTCTTTATTCAAGTAATTTGTCTTGGGCAGTGATTTTCATGTCTTCAAATTTTTGTTTTTAAGGAAAATTAGTGAAATGTCCTTTTTAAAGGAAATTTTATTTGAAACCCCAATACATAAAATGATAAAAACAGAGCCACTCTTGGGATTCAAAGCTCCCTTTTTGCCCTATCAAGCTCCCTGGGGAACAGCGTCACAAAGCTAGGTCTCTAAATTTGAAGAGCTTCTACTCAGGTCGAGCTATCCCTTGTTGGTTAAGCTATGTCTTCACCTGGAGACATCCTGCCCACATTACTCAATCCTGTATGGTGCACATGTCTTTATATTTCATGGACTCAGTTCTTTTTGGGGAGGAAAGGAAGAGCGGTTGGTGGGCTCTTTGACCTCTCTCTCTAAACATGACCAAAAGTCATTAATAAAAAAGAAGAGAAAATCAGTTTGGTTGCCTACAGAGAGAGTTCTTAATTACAACCAAGATCAATAATGCACTTTATTAGCATTACCTGATGTCAAAACACACATTGAGTGTGGTGCTAAGATCCAGGTTCTTTTCACTCTCCAAGCTTCTTTGGAGAAACAGTTAAAACATTGCTCACAGGTGATTCTGTAGCACTTGTTAAGCCATACAAAATTTATTAAGAAAGTTGAGGAGTTATTTGTGGAAAGAAGAAGGAAGGAAGAATAATATCAACTTGTCACATGTAACGTCAGAAAAGAACTAACAGTGCTGGGGTCCAGGTTTAAATGAACTAGTGGGTTTTCAGGAATTACATTTAAAGGGGACTCTACTGGGGCACCTGGGTGGCACAGCGGTTAAGCGTCTGCCTTCGGCTCAGGGCGTGATCCCGGCGTTATGGGATCGAGCCCCACATCAGGCTCCTCCGCTATGAGCCTGCTTCTTCCTCTCCCACTCCTCCTGCTTGTGTTCCCTCTCTCGCTGGCTGTCTCTATCTCTGTCGAATAAATAAATAAATAAATCTTTAAAAAAAAAAAAGGGGACTCTACTCATGGAGTGTGTGTTTAGTGGGGCAGAGGGTGCCCTCTGGTTTTCCTGGAGATACAGAGATTCACAACTTTCTCCACTCAGTTTGCTTTCCTTAACAGACTTTTTTTGTAGGCTAGTGTGTGATCAAATTGGATGCTGTCTGGCCCAAAACACAGAGCTCCTCTACTCCCTTGTTCCCTCCTGCCCTCGGAAGTGGGGCAAATAATCCGTCTTGCAGGCTCACTCTCCTTCCACCTCCAGATCATGGCCTGCCTGGAGGCATCACTACTCTGACACTCTAAGCCTCTCCCATTTCTTGATATCTGGCTTTTGCCTTATTTCTTGGGCTTGATTGTCTTGACAGTCTCTTCAATACTTTGGCTCCTACCATGCTCTTTCCATTCTTCATTCGCTAGTCCAGAGTCCTGCCCCTGACTGGGCACCCTGATTCTGGCTGGCATATTTTCTGCCACTTCTCTGATACCAAAGCCACGGGGAGCCCTTCCATAGTGCTGCCTGGTCGTTGGGAAATCCTCACATCGCATGCTAACTCCTATTGGGGCTCAACTGAGTCTTATCATAGTCTTCTCATGTCATTTCCTGGCCACTAAACCAGCTTTCACCTCACAACCTATTAGAACTTTTTTTTTTTTTTTTAAAGAGCGAGAGCAGGGGTGGGGAGGGGGAAAGGGAGAGAATCTTTTTTTTTTTTAATTGTTTATTATGTTATGTTAGTCACCATACAATACATCATCAGTTTTTGATGTAGCATTCCATGATTCATTGTTTGCGTATAAAACCCACTGCTCCATGCAATACATGCCCTTCTTAATACCCATCACTGGCCCAGCCCAATCCCCCACCCCCTCCCCTCTGAAACCCTCAGTTTGTTTCCCAGAGTCCGTAGTCTCTTGTGGTTCATTCCCCCTTCTGTTTATCCCCCTTCATTCTTCCCTTCCTTCTCCTACCGATCTCCTTGCTATTCCTTACGTTCCACGAATGAGTGAAACCATATGATTGTCATTCTCTGCTTGACTTATTTCACTTAGCACAATCTCCCCCCGTCCCGTCCATGTTGCTGCAAATATTGGATAATCGTTCCTTCTGATGGCTGAGTAATATTCCACTGTATATATGGACCACATCTTCTTTATCCGTTCATCTGTTGAAGGGCATCTCGGCTCCTTCCACAATTTAGCTATTGTGGACAATGCTGCTATGAACATTGGGGTGCATATGGCCCTTCTCTTCACTACATCTGTATCTTTGGGGTAAATACCCAGTAGTGCAATTCCTGGGTCATAGGGTAGCTCTATTTTTAACTTTTTGAGGGACCTCCACACTGTTTTCCAATGTGGCTGTACCAACTTGCATTCCCATCAACTGTTTAAGAGGGTTCCCCTTTCTCCACATCCTCGCCAACATTTGTCATTTCTTGGCCTTGTCCATTTTTGCCATTCTAACTGGCGTATCTCAATGTGGTTTTGATTTGAATTTCCCTGATGGCTAATGATTTTGAACACTTTTTCATGTGTCTGTTAGCCATTTGTATGTCTTCATTGGAAAAGTGTCTGTTCATATCTTCTGCCCATTTTTTGATTTGATTATTTGTTTCTCATGTATTGAGTTTGAGAAGTTCTTTATAGATCTTGGATATCAGCCTTTTACCTGTAGTTTCATTTGCAAATATCTTCCCCCATTCTGTGGGTTGCCTCTCTGTTTTGATGACTGTTTTCTTTGCTGTGCAGAAGCTTTTTATCTTGATGAAGTCCTAAAAGTTCATTTTTGCTTTTGTTTCTCTTGCCTTTGGAGACGTGTCACGAAAGAAGTTGCTGTGGCCGATGTCATAGAGGTTGCTGCCTATGTTCTCCTCTAGGATTTTGATGGATTCCTGTCTCACGTCGAGGTCTTTCATCCATTTGGAGTTTATCTTTGTGTATGGTGTGAGAGAGTGGGCAAGTTTCATTCTTTTGCATGTAGCTGTCCAATTTTCCCAGCACCATTTATTGAAGAGATTGTCTTTTTTCCACTGGATGTTTTTTCCTGCTTTGTCAAAGATTAGTTGACCATAGAGTCAAGGGTTCATTTCTGGAGTCTCTATTCTGTTCCATTGGTCTATGTGTCTGTTTTTGTGCCAGTACCATGCTGTCTTGGTAATCACAGCTTTGTAGTATAGCTTGAAATCAGTCAACATGATGCCCCCAGCTTTGTTTTTCCTTTTCAACATTTCCTTGGCAATTCGGGGTCTTTTCTGGTTCCACACAAATTTTAGGATTTGTCTTAAGCAGACTCCATACTCAGTTCAGAGCCTGATGTAAAGCCCGACACGGGGCTCCATCTCACAACCCTGAGATCACAACCTGAGCCAAAAATCAAGAGCCAGACATTTAACCAACTGAGCCACCCAGGTGCCTCTCAGAACTTTTTTTAATCACAAGTGACAGAAAACTAACCTAAGCTTGCTTAAGCTAAAAAGAGGATGTATTGACTTGTAGCTTATTTTTTACAGCGATTTTAGGTTTTCAGAAAAATTGAGCAGAGAGTCTCCATATACCATCTCTTACGCCATCTGTCCCTGAATGGTTTTCTCAATTATTCATATCTTGTATTAGTGTGGTACATTTGTAACAACTGATGAACCAACACTGATATATTATTATTAACTAAATCCATAGCTTATGTTAGGGTTTACTCTTTGTGTTGCACATTCTATGGGTTTTGACAAGTATATAATGACACATATCCACCGATACAGTGTTACACAGAATATTTTCACTGTCCTAAAAATGCCCTTTGCTCCATCGAGTCATACCTTCCTTCCTCCCTCCACTTGAATCCCTTTATAGTTTTGCCTTTTCCAACATGTGATATAGTTGAAATCATACAGTATGTAGCCCTTAGCCATTTCATATTGGCTTCTTTCACTTAACAATATGCACTTAAGTTGCCTCCATGACTTTTTGTGACTCTACAGCTCATTTATTTTTATATCTGAAAAATAGTCCATTGCATGGATGTACCATAGTTAACTTATCCATTTACCTATTAAAGGAAATCTTGTTTGTTTCCAATTTGTGGCAATTATGAATAAAGCTGCCATAGACATTCATGTGCAGGTTTTTGTGTGAACATGTTTTTAACTCATTTGGGTAAATGAGCAAAATTACTAGATTGTACAGTGAGACTACGTTCAGCTTTTAAAGAAACAACCAAACTGTCCTCCAAAGATGGCTAGCTGTACCATTTTGCATTCTCAGCAATGAATGAGTTCTTGTTGCTCCACGTCCTTGTCAGCATTTGGTGGTGTTGATGTTTTAGATTTTAGCTAGTTAGTTGAATAGTCTAGGGGATAGACTAACTTTAGGCACAGCTGGATGTCAAACAGTGTCATCGAGACTCTGCCCTTCTCTTTTCATCTCTCAGCTTTCCTTTCTACTGGGTCAGTTCCAATCTCTTGCAGGGATTTACCTTGTGGTGTCTCAATAACTTCGTATTACATGCCTAAAATTCTAAGTCCAGCATAAAGAAGATGCCTCTTTCCTAGCCATTCTAGAAAAAGTCCTAGCACTTGAATCATGTATCCCTGAAACAATCCTTGTGGTCACAGGAATGCAATCTTTTTCTTTCATTCATTCATATTGAGCACCTACTATGTGCCAGGCACTGTGTAGGCACTGATGATGTTTGAAAGGCCCAATTCACATATTTCAGGGGCAAAATCGATCCTCTATCCAAACCACATAAACTGAGAGCTGAGGAGGTCATGTCCCCAAGGTGCTATTGCCAGAAGACAGCTGGTTGGATCATGAATGCTAGGCAGACAAAACTGCTAAGTATGCCATACCCAGTGGTTATAGTTCTTTGTCCTGGATCATTCCTCTTTCTCCAAATCCAATAGTTACATGGCTCCTTTCTGGCCAAATCTTGAGGTAGGACACCATGGCAGATTGATACTTTTGCCATTGAAGGTGGAAGCTGTTTCCCCTCCCTTTGAATCTGGGCTACTCTGTGATTACTTTGATTAATAGGGTTAATAGTAACATTATTCTACTTCAGGGCATGGCCTCTAAGAATACTAGCAGGTTTGTCTTGGTCTTTTGGAGGTTAGAAGTATGAATAACTTGACACCACCATGCTGGAAGAAGTCTAAGCCACAGAAAGGGGCCCAACTGGAGAGAGACTTCAGACATGTGGGTGAGAAGGCCATCTTGGAAGGGTATCCTCTAGCCCTAGCCACCCCAGCTGATGCATGTGGGTCGGAGTTAAACTGCCCATTCTAAGTCCTTTCCAAATTTCTGACCCCACAATTGTGAGCAAAATAAATAGTTACTTTAAGCCACTAGTTTTGGGATTGCTTGTTACACAGCAATAATATCCAGAACAGACAGCAACCAGTATAACAACACAATCAACTGAAACTTAGCACACCAACCCATTCAGTCCCAATCATCCGTTAGTTTTAATGTTCGGACACCCGGCAGTCACTAGTCCTATAGGCAGTCCTGTAGGTGCTGCTGACCTAATTTTGTATTTTTGCATCTAACCTCCTTTTTCAGATGGTGTGTGACATGCTTCAGGCTACCCAGAAATAGGCTACCACTGGGAATCCTAAGGGAATGTTTTGGAGCTGAAAGGGCCCTGAGAGACCATCTCATTTTACAGATAAGATTTGAGCAGACTAAGGAGGTTAAGGGGTGTGGCTGTGGTCAGGAGAAATAGCCTGGCCTGGAATCCAAGAAAACCATCACTTACATCACTTTCTAGTCAACAATCAATTCTCTGTACAAATGCATGTGCTCAGTGGTAGTGTGGATAATTCCAACTTTTCTCTGAAATATACTTTTTCTTTTCCCTAACTCTTCCCCTTCCCAACAATCTCACTATTCTCACTGCTTTATCTCATCTAATTTAAGACTGTTTTAAGACAAACCTGGGCTCTGGAGTCAAATGTAGATTCAGGTCCATTTTCAGCCATTTATTACCTTTGTAATAAGTTAACTATACTTCTGTGTTTCAGCTTCTTTAGCTGCAGAATGGGGAAAACGTCTTTCCTGGTCGTTATGCATTTGTATGTATAAATACTATTAAATTCCAGAGAGGTTTTTGTGTGTAAATTGTTTCTCATAATACTAGCACATGGTAAGTGTTCCACAGTGGTGGCACTAGCTGTTGCTGAGTGCCAGGAAAATTAAGTTCCCAGAGATAGAGCTTTTGTCCAGAACGAGTTATGTTCCAAAACGTTCAGCAAGTTTTACAACATCACCATCAGTCAGTGGTATAAATTACATTTTCAGATGGAGAAAAAAGATAAGCTGAGGCAGTGAACTGGTACTTAGTCTAAGTAAAGTCAATGAGCTAGTTGGAGAGAGCAGTACTCCACAGGGATGGACTGGCCTATTGGCCTGGGGAGCATTTCAGAGAAGTCTCTTGGGTGGGGAAGATAAATTTATCTTAGAACATTTCCCTGTAGAAATAAAATGCTTTTTCTGATGAACGGAAGTCCTTTTCTTCATTCTCATCCCCTCTCCTCTCTCTCTCCTACTTCCCTGTTTTCCTCAGATCACCCTGACCCCAACTCTGTGATATATGAATAAAAAAACCATATGAGCAAAACAAAAGGGCCTACTGTAAAGCAGAGATGAATGGAGTCTCTTTGCTTTTTCTCAGAGCTCTGACAAGATCTCTGGCTCCATCGTGTTCTGGGAATTCCTCTAAGCTCATTTGCTTTATTGCCTCCTTTATTTCTTCTTCCCTTATTCCTTTGTCCTTCTGTAAGTTCACAGAACTTTATGCTCCTCACTCTTTCTCAGGCAGTGAGGTCTTTCCCCAGGCTGTCAACAGAGCCTTCTGGTGCTGCCTTCCTATTTGAGGGCTGGGGGATGACATTATCAAGGCTCCAGTGGATTCCTCTGCAGATTTAAACCACAACATTCACTCTGTATTCTACTGCCAACATTTCCTATTGCATTCATTTAAAATCTATTTTTAGTTGATTCTTTCAACATTACAGCATTGACTATCCTGAAATAATACTGCATGCTTGCAAGTGAAAATAAATCCCAATAATAGTTACCCCTGGCTGGAATTAAAATAAGTTTTTGGAAATGAACAGTTAATGATTTATGATGTTTGTACTTAGTAAAGGTTTTTTGTGTATCTTGGACTTAGAAAGTAGCACTGATTTATAGAGCCAGTGAAGGAGAATTGAGTGATAATGGGGTTTGGGTTTTTTATTTTACAGAAGACTTACTGTACTTATATTAAGTATTGTTCAATTTAGTGGGATAGGAAGAATATACAAATGGATAGTCTTAATTGTGAGTCTGTAAGAAAGCTATCCCAAATAGTTTGGCCTGTCCCTTAGACTGAGTGGGAGTGGGAAATGGGAACTACTGATATCACCGGAGACTTGAAAATAGTTTGACAAATTTATGGCAAAATATTATTTCTTTTAGCTTCCAGAAGCAACACAGTAGTACATGAGTTTTGCATTCTATCATTCATTCAACTATTACTATCTCTTTGCTGTTTTATTTATCCTTCCATTAATTTATCAAACCATTCAACAAATATTTATTGACTAGTGCCAAGTACTGACCACATAAAGTAAGTTATATAGAGAGACTTAATCATGCTATTGAACCACTGGCAGAGTATGTAAGTCCCAATACTTCTTCAGCTATTTTGGCCTTGCTTTCTGACTCAGTCATCAGAGAGACAAAGATATAAATATTCTTTCGCTGTGTCAAAACCCCCTGTCCCAGTCTCCTCCAAATCATATTTTCTCCCTACATAGCTTCCTCCCCTTACTATCCAACCTGTATTCTGGGGTATATAACTACTGGCATTCTCCTGCCAACAACCTCAACATCCTCATTTCCTGAACAAAGTCTGCATCCACTTGACAGACCCACAATTTGGATTATTCCAACCAACCATTCACTTTCTCTAGCTCTGTATGTGAGTTTCTGAGAACTGCTGAAGGAAGTGACGATTGGACCATAGCTGTCACTGAGGTCATACATTCATTCTATAATGCCAGGCATGATTTAAGCACCAACGTGCAATGCACAAGGCAGATGAATTCCCTATTCTTGTGAAGCACACGTTGTGCAGAGACAAACAATAAAGAAAAGAATAAATAAAAATATGATAGCCAAAATTTCCCTGCAGAGAATTATACTACATTGTTGTGAAAGCTAGTGACCAAATGTCTATCTCAAATTCAGTGTTTAGAGAAGGCCTCTCAGATGTAGTGACTTTTGGGTTGAGATCTGAATGAACAGAAGGAGCTAGTCATGCAAAGATCAGAGGACTAGCATTCTCAGCTGAAGAACAGAACTGGTACCGAGGCCCTGGGAATGAGCTTAGTGTACTCAAAAAGGAAGTCCAGAGGCAGCCAGAAAACCATGCACAAGAGGTAAAGATTCAGAGGTAGGTACTGGCCAGATAAAAAAACGGGGGTGTATAAGTCAGGAAAGGAGTTTAGACTTTATTGGAAATTTGAAGGAAAAAAAAAGGTTTTAAGCAAGTGAATGATATGATCTGACTTCCTTTTCTAAAACCTTGGCTTCTATGCAGAGAAGGAATTAAGAACAAAAGTAATGGGGTAGAAGGTAAGATAAGAGTTATATCTGGAGCTTGAACAATTAGGTAGGCAGCAGTGGCATTTATGATATGGGAAAATTCAAGAAAGATAAGGTTTAAGGAGGAAATATCAAGGATCTCCCATGGCATAGCAATTCCACTTCTAAGAAAATATCCAATAGAAATAAGTGCTTATAGCCACCAAGAGACATGTACGAGAATATTCATAGCAGCTTTATTCATAATAATCTAAACTGTAGTTATTCTAAATGCCTATCAACAGGAGTATGGATAACAAATTGTGATAGAGTCATACACAGAATACACAATACACACAGCAATGAAAAAGATTACACAACTGATCCATACAACAACCTGAAACAATCTCATAGACATTATGTTAAGAGAAAGAAGCCAGACCCGGTTTATAAGAAGTTCAAGAACAGGCAAAACTAATCAATAGTGATAGAAATCAGAAAAGTGATTACTTCTGGAGGGTCAGAAGTATTGACTGATGAGAATCATGAAGGAATATTCTGGTCTGATGGAAGTATCTGAACCTAGGTGGTGGCTCTATAAGGGTATAATTCATCAAGTTACACACTTGATTTGTATTAACTATATAAACTACACCTCATTTTAAAACATACTTTTTTTGGGCCATGTGAAGCTTAAGATACTTATTAGACATTCAAAGATGTCAAGTAATTGACTGGATGTAGAAGTCTGTATTCCAGTAAAATGTCAGGGATGGAAATAAGAGATTTTTTTTCAAGTTAACTTACTGAGGTATAATTTATATATGGTAAGATTCAACCATGTTAAGTGTACAATTTACTGATTTTTAATAAGTTTACCCAAGTTGCATAACCACAATCCAGTTTTAGAACACTTTCATCACAACGGTAAGACCCCTCATGCCCATTTACATTAGCCTATGTTCCCACTGTTAGCCTCAAGCAACCACTAATCTTTCTATTCATAGATTTGTCTTTTTCTGGACATTTCCATATAATATGTGGTTTTCTGTGTCTGGCATCTTTCACTTAGCATGATGTTTTTGAAGTTCACTCATGTTGTAACATATAACAATAATATCAATACTTGATTCTTTTTTATTGCTGAATAATATTCTATTGCATTGTAATGCCACATTCTGTTCATCCATTCACCAGTTGATAGACATCTGTTTCTACTTTTTGGCCAATGTGAATAATGCTGCTATGAACATTCATGCACAAGTCTTTGTATGAATGCATGTTTTCATTTCTTTTGGGTTGATACTTATGAAGAGAATTGCTGGATCATATAAACTTACATTTAACTTTTTAGGAAATGGTCAAACCATTTTTCAAAGTGGCTGCACCATTTTTTATTCACACCAGTGATGTACGAGCCTTCCAATTTCTCCACATCCTTGCCAATACTGATTATGTACATCTTTTTAAACTATAGCCATCCTTCCTAGTGGGAGTGAGCTGGTATCTTATTGTAGTTTTAATTTGTACTTTCTTAATGACCAATGATACTGAGCACATCTTCATAGGAAATAAAGATTTGAAGATCATGAGCACAGAAAAATTATTAAATATTAAAAATAATGTGATATTAAAAATCACAGAGCTGGATGAGATCACCTAGGAAGTGGGCAGCTAGAGAAGAGAAAATGACAAGGACTGAGCAATGAATTCCCCAACATGTTAAGAGTCAGGTGGAGGAGACCGAAAAAGTCACTGAAAAGGAAAGGCCGAAGAACCTAGAGGACAATTTCCTTAGCCTTCTAAAAGGTCTCCAGTCTTTCTATGCATCCTTCCCACACCACTGTGTTATTCCTTGTGAAATATAAATTTGACATCTGTCTTTCCTTAAAAGTCAACAACAAATTCCTTAGTGTGGCAATTTAAGGTTTTCCATGATCTGGTCACACTTACATCGGCAGCCCTATCTCTTGCCACATTCACATAAACATTCTAGGCTACAGTAACACTACACTGCACCCAAGAGTATTTCATTCCTTTATGCTTCTGTGGTTTTGCACATATACTTCCTCTGGTGGGACCTATCCTGTTCGTTGTCATCTTGTTCCATCCCTCACACTTAAGATAGTTGCTGGCAAATGGTTTGCACTCAGAAATATTTAATGACTAGCTGAATAAATTTATCACTGAATAAAAATAGCAAATGTGGGTGTATGACTTCCCTTCTAATTTTAAAAGTTTCTTGGCTTTAAAAATTTTACTATCAGTCTTACTATCACTGTCAATAACTATTTTTTCCTACTTGTTTTTTAAAACTAGCATTTAAAAGTTAAAATAATGTGTACAATAGTTTTCATTTAGGCAGTAGGTTAAAATGACTTCTTGATCACTTAGTTTTATACTTGGGTTTCTGGTAAGAATGAGGTATGAAACTGAAAGACATGAGGATTATAAGGGAGACTGTGGACAAGTGGAAAGAACAGAGGGTTGGGAGTTATGAGACCTGCGTTTTTGTTCAGTTATGCCTCTCTCTTGACATGTGAATTTGGTCTGATCACTTCCCTTTTATGGGTCCATTTCTTCACTTGAAAGTGGGAGAATAAATCTGATGATCTCTCAGGTCCCTTTCAGCTTGTCCATTTTAAGGCTGGCTATCATAATATATTCTAGAGGAACACACATGCTTTGTCAAAGAGAGAAATTTTTTTTTGAGGACCGCCATCTTTGCTCTCTGGCCCCTTTCCATACCGCTCCCCCTCTGGGCATAACTAAAACCTCCTGTAGTATTTTATTACATTTAAACTATAATCATGCCCTACCTTCCTCCTAGGTTTTCTGTTAACAATAAAATATGATAATATATATAATAGTACTTTGGGAAATTATAGAGTAATAGGCAAATATTAGATATTTACATTACTACATTTCCAAGGAAGGGATTCTAGAATCCTATTAAGCTAGATATTCACAGATCTGTGGAAGTTGAATATGAATGGCATTTCAGTCCATGCCCTGATTCAGAGAAGCTTGGCAGATCATTAGACACCCCTTTGCTTTAAACCCTTTGTAAAGGAGTCTTCACAATCTCCTCTCCCTGAATAATGCACTATAGTGTCTTACACCCTTGCAATTGGGGAATTCTTCCTATAATCATTCTAAAGCACACTGTCTTTTGCCCCAAATTTTCTTGCTAATTTTTTAATGCTTTATTTCTCCTAAATGGATCTAGAATCAAGTTCTTTTTCCTTTACGGGGCAGACAGACATCCTGAGGAGCCATCTAACCAGCTATCATCTGATTTCAGTCAAGGCCACTCCTAAATTGCTCCAACAGATGTGTATCTGGCCCATCATGGAAGGCCATTGGATTTGGGGGGATGAATTCCAATTATTTTTCCCACCAGCATGCACAGGACTTTAGAATGACCAAACACTGAAATACAACCCAATTTTGCAATACAAGCCTCAAGACAGCAGGTAAGCGACATCTTGCTGGACACTAGCCCGCACGACAGCCAATACTGGCTGGCTCATGACTAAGCTGACTTGGCAGGTTAGGCTGGGACAGATGGGCTTCCATGTGCCACAGGGGGAGATGATGGATATTAATTTGTTTTCTTTGAGGGATTCGAGAAACTGTACCCACTGCATTTCACTATTAAGGTACCAGAAAATGAACTATTTAAAAGCACAGAGCTGTAAGGAAATGCCAACCAAGAGCAGTGGTAAATCTATTGACTCAAATTGTTACTCAGCTTGAGCAATGAAGATGTGTCCTAAGCTTTGGAGAACAAGCTCTGCTAATTCTTAATAACCACCTTTATGATCATTTAGTAGATGCTTCGAATTCCCTATTGGTCCAGAAGTGCCAATGTAAGAAAAGTGTAATTGGGCTATAGCTTGTGTCTGACAATGTTGGTGTCTGTGAGTGCTTTGGAGACTCTTCATCTTGCCTTTCAATTCATTTTCCCCCCATTGTTTAATAAGAAATAAAACAATGCAGACATAGTGAAGAGAAGGGCCATATGCACCCCAATGTTCATAGCAGCATTGTCCACAATAGCTAAATCGTGGAAGGAGCCAAGATGCCCCTCAACAGATGACTGGATTAAGAAGATGTGGTCCATATATACAATGGAATATTACTCAGCTACCAAAAAGAACGATTTCTCAACATTTGCTGCAACATGGACAGCACTGGAGGAGATAATGCTAAGTGAAATAAGTCAAGCAGAGAAAGACAATTATCATATGATTTCTCTCATCTATGGAACATAAGAACTAGGAAGATCGGTAGGAGAAGAAAGGGATAAAGAAAGGGGGGGTAATCAGAAGGGGGAATGAAGCATGAGAGACTATGGACTCTGAGAAACAAACTGAGGGCTTCAGAGGGGAGGGGGTGGGGGAATGGGATAGGCTGGTGATGGGTAGTAAGGAGGGCACGTATTGCATGGTGCACTGGGGGTTATACGTAAGTAATGAATCATGGAACTTTACAACAAAATAGGGATGTACCGCATGGTGACTAACATAATATAATAAAAGAATATTATAATAAAAAAGAAAACAATGGATTTTTTAAAAGATTTTATTTATTTATTCGACAGAGATAGAGACAGAGCGAGAGAGGGAACACAAGCAGGGGGAGTGGGAGAGGAAGAAGCAGGCTCATAGCGGAGGAGCCTGATGTGGGGCTCGATCCCGTAACGCTGGGACCACGCCCTGAGCCGAAGGCAGACGCCCAACCGCTGTGCCACCCAGGCGCCCCGAAAACAATGGATTTTTGACTAGGTATGGCAGGACATTTATTCTTCTTGTTTTCTTAACATTTTAGTCTCATTACAAATTAAATAGTATTCTTTCCAGTGAAGATGACTCTATTGAAGTAAGTTTAAGTGCGTGTGCCTGAATAAATCTAGTCCCAAATTTATGTAGGTGTGGCTAGCAGTCCACTTATTTGAGTCAATGGCTCAAGAGATGACAACATTGGTTTAGCACCAGTTGTCCTTGCCAAAGTCCTCTATAAACACCAGGTGACCAGAAACTTTTCAGGGACTGTGATAATTGTATGTGTCAACTTGACTAGATCAGAGGATGTCCCAATATCTGGTTAAACATTATTTCTTTTTTTTTTTTTAAAGATTTTATTTATTTATTTGACAGAGATAGAGACAGCCAGTGAGAGAGGGAACACAAGCAGGGGGAGTGGGAGAGGAAGAAGCAGGCTCATAGCAGAGGAGCCTGATGTGGGGCTCGATCCCGGAACTCCAGGATCACGCCCTGAGCCGAAGGCAGACGCTTTAACCGCTGTGCCACCCAGGCGCCCCTAAACATTATTTCTGAGTATGTCTGTGAAAGTGTTCGTAGATGAGATAAACATTTTTTTTTCTTCTAGTAGATTTACTTTATTCAACACATATTTACAGGCTGCTACAAGGAATAGCATTCAGCAAAATATTGCCAGTACACACGGATCAGAGTTTAGTTTTCGAATTGTTTATGTTTTAATATTGTTCCTATGACACACTTTTTTTTATTTTAATGTTTTTTTATTATATTATGTTAGTCACCATACAGTACATCCCTGGTTTCTGATGTAAAGTTCGATGATTCATTAGTTGTGTATAACACCCAGTGCACCATGCAATACGTGCCCTCCTTACTACAAGACAGCATGGTACTGGCACAAAAACAGACACATAGACCAATGGAACAGAATAGAGAACCCAGAAATGGACCCTCGGCTCTTTGGGCAACTAATCCTTGATAAAGCAGGAAAAAACATCCAGTGGAAAAAAGACGGTCTCTTCAATAAATGGTGCTGGGAAAACTGCACAGCTACATGCAAAAGAATGAAACCTGACCACTGTCTCACACCATACACAAAGATAAACTCCAAATGGACGAAAGACCTTGATGTGAGACAGGAATCCATCAAAATCCTAGAGGAGAACATAGGCAGCAACCTCTACGACATCGGCCAAAGTAACCTTTTTCATGACACATCTCCAAAGGCAAGAGAAACAAAAGATAAAATGAACTTGTGGGACTTCATCAAGATAAAAAGCTTCTGCACAGCCAAGGAAACAGTCAAAAAAACTAAGAGGCAGCCCACGGAATGAGAGAATATATTTGCAAATGACACTACAGATAAAAGACTGGTATCCAAGATCTACAAAGAACTTCTCAAACTTAGTACGTGAGAAACAAATAAACAAATCATAAAATGGGCAGAAGATATGAACAGACACTTTTCCAATGATGACATACAAATGGCTAATAGACATGTGAAAAAGTGTTCAAAATCATTAGCCATCAGGGAAATTCAAATCAAAACCACACTGAGATACCACCTTACGCCAGTTAGAATGGCAAAAATGGACAAGGTAAGAAACAATTGTTGGAGAGGATGTGGAGAAAGGGGAACCCTCTTAAACAGTTGGTGGGAATGCAAGTTGGTACAGCCACTTTGGAAAACAGTGTGGAGGTCCCTCAAAAAGTTAAAAATAGAGCTACCCTATGACCCAGCAATTGCACTACTGGGTATTTACCCCAAAGATACAGATGTAGTGAAGAGAAGGGCCATATGCACCCCGCTGTTCATAGCAGCATTATCCACAATAGCTAAATCGTGGAAGGAACCGAGATGCCCTTCAACAGATGACTGGATTAAGAAGATGTGGTCCATATATACAGTGGAATATTACTCAGCTATCAGAAAGAACGAGTTCTCAACATTTGCTGCAACATGGACGGGACTGGAGGAGATAATGCTAAGTGAAATAAGTCAAGCAGAGAAAGACAATTATCATATGATTTCTCTCATCTATGGAACATAAGAACTACGAAGATCAGTAGGGGAAGAAAGGGACAAAGAAAGGGGAGGTAATCAGAAGGGGGAATGAAGTATGAGATAAACATTTCAATCAGCGGATTTAGTAAAGTAGATTACTGCCCTCCCCAACATGGGTGAGCATTATCCAGTCTGTTGAAGGCCTGAACAAAACAAAAAGTCAGAGGAAAGAAGAACTTGCCCCCTTTTTCTGCCTCATTGCATGATCTGGGACATCTGATCCCATCCGCTGATGTTGGGTGAGGATTTAAATCAACCTTGGTTCTCAGGCCTTAAGACTCAGACCAAATTACACCACTGGCTTTCCTAGGTCTCCAGCTTACAGATGACAGATTGTGGCACTTCTCAGCCTACATAATTGTGTGAATCAATTCTTCAAAATAATTTTCCTTTTATAGCCTATTGATTTTGTTTCTCTAGAAAACCTGACTAATACAGGGAGATCCACTGAAATTAATTCCAAATGGTTTATGCAGTTAATATAATCAAATTAGACATCTATTGAAGAAGGAAATGTTGACAATCAGTGTGGTTTTCTGGAAAGAACATAACTCCAGAGTCAGAAAGACTTGGAGTTGAGGGGTGCCTGGGTGGCTCAGTCATTAAGCGTCTGCCTTTGGCTCAGGTCATGATCCCAGGGTCCTGGGATCGAGCCCCGCATCGGGCTTCCTGCTCAGCGAGCCTGCTTCTCCCTCTCCCACTCCCCCTGCTGGTGTTCCCTCTCTCGTTGTGTCTCTCTCTGTCCAATAAATAAATAAAATCTTAAAAAAAAAAAAAGAAAGAAAGACTTGGAGTTGAGTTGAATCTTGGCTTGGCTACCTGCTGTTTGATGTTGGGTAAGATGCACAGCCTCTTTGAGCTGTAGTATTCTCATGGTTAAATGGGAATTATAAAACCCACCCCTCAAGGTTGTAAGATTAGTGAGCTAATAGAAGCTGAATTTACCAGTGTACCTTATTATTCATATGAACAAACTTTCTCCACTGTTATGTGCATCTACTCTAATATTTCAAGAGCCCCATGGCATATCACTTGCTAGTATAATTTCCTGGTCATGACAGGCAGACTGTTGTCTCTATACCCTTTATTTAGGAACTAGTCTTCAGGGTAAAACAATACTATTTTGGTGAATATCATTTTTGCTTAACATATATTTTTGCTTAACTTTAGTCAGGTTTGTATGAAACTTGATGGCATTTTATTAACAAAATACCTCAGAGATCTCTGCATGGGGCTGACAAAGTTGAAAGAAAATGTGATGTCCATTGACAAAACTAAAGTAGATATATTAGATGGTCTCTGGGGCTATTTTATTTCAGAAACTTGGGTGAGTCTGACTACATGAACTATAGCTTGAATTCCTTAATGTGAAAGAAGTCGGCATAATGGCTCTTATTACTTAGAATACTATATGCAATTTCAGTAATTTATTCTACTTCTGAATATCTAATGTTATATATTATACAAAATATATTAAATATCAGATTTACTGGGGCACCTGGGTGGCTCAGTAGGTTAAGCATCAGACTCTTGATTTCGGGTCAGGTTGTGATCTCAGGGTCATGAGATTGAGCCCCAGATGGGGCTCGGCCCTGCACACAGAGCCTGCTTAAGATTCTCTCTCTCCGGGGCGCCTGGGTAGCGCAGTCGTTAAGCGTCTGCCTTTGGCTCAGGGTGTGATCCCGGCGATCTGGGATCGAGCCCCACATCAGGCTCTTCTGCTGGGAGCCTGCTTCTTCCTCTCCCACTCCCCCTGCTTGTGTTCCCTCTCTTGTTGGCTGTCTCTCTGTCACATAAATAAATAAAATCTTTAAAAAAAAATGATTCTCTCTCTCCCTCTGCCTGTCCCCTGCGCACTGAGTACTCTCTCTCTCTCCCCCCCATCTAAA
Organism: Ursus arctos; assembly: GCF_023065955.2. NCBI lineage: Eukaryota > Metazoa > Chordata > Mammalia > Carnivora > Ursidae > Ursus > Ursus arctos. The sequence continues at coordinate 23,529,536 of NW_026622986.1, forward strand.
AAAAGTAAATAAATAAATATCATATTTGCTCCTAATATAAATGTTACATAAAACAGTATTAAATATTTTAATATTATTATTATACATGCTGTCAAAATATTTGTACTTTACACGCAGTGCATGTTTCTATCAGCAAGAATCATAATTTGGATTTATCATGTCAAATTATAATATAAAGTATCAAGTGTATTCTACTTTCATATTTATAATACTTTATATGTGTATAGCACTTTACAGTTTAGAGATACTTTCACATATATTTGCTTCTCAAAACAACCCTCTAAAATAGTCCAGGCAGGTATTATTATCCCCATTTTGAAGATAAGGCCCCTTATTAAAGCTCCGGCAAGTTTAATGACATCTAGTAAACAGCAAAGCCATCACTGAAAACAGCTCTTGGACTCATGGTCCAATCAATATTTTCCCACTACACAGCTCTGCCTGCCTGACAAGTTGATTAATTGTCCATCTCTGGGAGAGACTGGTTTATAGAGTGAAGAAATAGATTTGCCTCATTTCCTTGCTCTTGCTCATGGGGTGTTGAGAATGTAGTCAGTACCTGCTGAACGATGATGTCTGTGCGGAGAGCTAGCTGTTGTAAGAAAATGAACACAGAAAATCAATAGTGGGATTGAGGTGGTATAGACAGGGTAGTTATTGTTGGGTCTTCACATAATTTACCATAAAAACTGGGGCACTTTTGAGAATCAAAGGTGTCGTTATTAATAATTACATTGGGACAGCAGGAGTAAATTGGTAATGTTCCAGGGAAGCCAGATGTTTGGTCATCTTAGATATAATAGCATAACAGGGGAGCAATGTGGTGAAAACAGAGGAGTATATGAGTTGAGAAATAAATTTTTTTTTGTAAAATTATTGATTTAATTCCTCTGTCCCACTGCACTGAGAGCTCCATAAGGACAGGTACCCTCTGTCTTGTTTTTTTAATGCCTTCCATCTAATAGGTGCTCAATAAATAAATGAATTGACTTGTATTTGGGTACCATTATCCTCAGTTTGGATTTTCTCTTAGGTACTTGAAAGTGAGCATGTTCAAAAAAAACTGTAGGTGAATATAAGTAGTGTTATATGATGGCCAGATACTTTAAAAGCATCTGTATCCTTCTCAGCTAATTGCTTTGCAAGCTTGTCTGTGATTCAGAATTCTGCGAATAAATCGCCATGCACTGAAAGGAAAATATGACCTCCTAACCCAATATCCTAGTCTATATGGATATATCAGGGTGGTGAAGCTGTTGACAAAGAAATATATTTCTCAAGGCCCTCAATGATGGATAGCTCACATAAATTACCCCTGTTGGCCCAGCTGGGCTTCCACGCCACTTGGAATTGATACCCTGGGGGTAGTTCTCTTCTCTTTCTCTTTCATCTCTATTTAGTGTGCTCTGTCTTTATATTTCTCACTGGTTTACTTTCAAGTTATGACTTCTACTGCTGGCAGTTAAAAAGAAAGCGTGTGCGCACATGCAAATACACACACCACACACACACACACAGAGACACAGGCACGCACTAAAAACCATACCACCAGGGGCGCCTGGGTGGCTCAGTTGTTAAACGTCTGCTTTCGGCTCAGGGTGTGATCCCAGGGTCCTGGGATCAAGCCCCACATTGGGCTCCCTGCTCCATTGAAAGCCTGCTTCTCCCTCTCCCACTCCACCTGCTTATGTTCCCTTTCTTGCTGGCTGTCTCCTTCTCTGTCAAATAAATAAATAAAATCTTAAAACAAAACAAAACAAAACAAAAACCATACCATCAAAGAAATAAATAACCAAAAAGGAGAAAGATAATTGTTGATTATTTTTTAAGAGAGTTGGTACACTGAAATGAGTTTTGATCAATGGAAAACCTTTACTAAAGGAAACAGTGCAAATGCAATTGATCTTAAAGATTTAAATAATAACCCAGGCCATGCTTTGGGCTCAAATCTCAGACCACCCGGCAGCTCACAAGTGTTGTGTTGGCTTGACATTTCCTTTTAATTTTCAGGTTATTCAGTAAGGCTTCTTTGCTCCATAACTATATGAGGGTGAGTGTGGCAATGAATAAACAAGCAGGGGGAGGAGACACAGAGAGAGAGAGGGAATGATGATAGAGGTTGCCCATGCTTAGCTCAACCCTCTTTACTTTGGAATTTAAGAGTTTGCTACAGGGTATTTCATCTTCTTACATCTGCTTGGAGCTTTTAGATGTACCCAAAACTTGTTGTAACCACTTTCTAAGCCTCTTGCTTAAAATCAGGAAGTGGGGTGGGCTGCTAAAGCATGGAGATTTAGCTAAGCATTTTAGTGTCTATTTTAGTGTAGGTTTTCCCCAGAAGCCTCAGGAAGAGAGTGGGGGAAGTGATTCAAGGAAAGGAAGCCTAACACTAAATTAGCCACCACAGTGGACAACTGGAGTTTAATACCGTGGAGAGTCTGGGGAGTGTATAAAACATATGCCTCAGCATGATCCTATTGAGGACTGAGGGAACTGGGGTATTTATACACCAACTTCCAAAAGTTATCAGTTGAGAGCTGCTAATGAGAGGTGTTAATTGCCTGGTACCTATGGTATGCTAAGTCTCAGGCTACAGTATTCTTTAGTTCTAAAAAAAAGCCCCAAAGCACAGAGATGCAGCTACTAACAGTTGGAAGTCCAGGCTGGAACAGACTGTCATAGTTAAGATTCAAGAGACATGGCTCTGGCACTGTGACCAAAGCCCAAAGCCTGATGGTACTATCTCTAGAATAATACATATCTGTTTTTGAAGATCAGAGAATGATCAGAGTTTAAAGGACTCTGTTATGTAGGAAGGTACAAGATTGAAGCTAATAATCTGGGAAGCTGGAAGAGTCATTTAAGCTGCACTAGTCCTTTTGGGCAGTACCTCCTGTTAGGGTCAAGTCATTTGCAAAAAGTTGTACATTTTCTATCAGCCATGTAAGTAGATATGTCTTCTAGGAAGAAGCATGACACTATTGTCATTAATTGTGGAATATTACCCAAAAAATGTACCCCCAAAGATCTAACAAACTCTCTTTTCAGTTTGGTTCTATGTTATCCTTTTTTTTAATAATAATTTTTTATTATATTATGTTAGTCACCATACAGTACATCCCTATTTTGATGTAAAGTTCCCTGATTCATTATTTGCGTATAACACCCAGTGCACCATGCAATACGTGCCCTCCTTACTACCCATCACCAGCCTATCCCATTCCCCCACCCCCTCCCTTCTGAAGTCCTCAGTTTGTTTCGCAGAGTCCATAGTCTCTCATGGTTCATTCCCCCTTCTGTTTACCCCCCCTTCTTCTTCCCTTTCTTCTCCTACCGATCTTCCTAGTTCTTATGTTCCATAAATGAGTGAAACCATATGATAATTGTCTTTCTCTGCTTGACTTATTTTGCTTAGCATTATCTCCTCCAGTCCCGTCCATGTTGCAGCAAATGTTGAGAAATCATTCTTTTTGATGGCTGAGTAATATTCCATTGTATATATGGGCCACATCGTCTTAATCCAGTTATCTGTTGAAGGGCATCTTGGCTCCTTCCACGATTTAGCTATTGTGGACAATGCTGCTATGACCATTATGCTATGGTTTCCTTTCTTCCTTTAAGCATGATGCAGATATCCAACCCAATCCTGCTATATTTTCCTACTCAGCTCTGAGACAGTACACAAACCAAACCACTGTACCTGGTTTGTAACAGGAGATGCCTCCCACTGAACATTTTCCTGTGCTCACTTTCCCGTCAGATTTGACGGGGAGCTGTTATGGACAGAAAGTTTATGTCCCCTCAAAATTGGGTGCTAGATGCAAAAAATGAATCATGGAACACTACAGCAAAAACTAAGGATGTACTGTATGGTGACTAACATAACATAATAAAAAATGATTATTAAAAAAAATTCATGTGTTGAAATCTCAACTTCCAATATGATAGTATTAGGAGGTGGGGCCTTTGGGAGGTAATTAGCTTATAAGGGTAGAGTTCTCATGATGAGATTAGTGCTTTTATAAAATGAGACAAGAGAGAGCTTCCCTTCTCCCTACCCCCTCCCCCTACTTTGACCCCAACCATGTGAGACTACAATGAGAAAATGGCCATCTGCAAACCAGGAAGCAGGTCTTCACCTGACACTGGATCTGTGAGCACGCTGATCTTAGACCTCCCAGTCTCCAGAACTGTGAGAAAAAAATATTTGTTGTTTAAGCCACCCCATTTATCGTATATTTGTTATGATTAAGAGCATTGATTGAACATAAAATCCACAGTAAAAGATATTCTGTAGCTCATAAAACTTGCCTTTTAAGGAGTAAATCTTAATCTCTCCCTCTCTACCTCTCCCAACCTTACTGTCTTCTTTAAGAGACCCCCTAAGTATCTCTAACTCCAAGTAAAGATTCTAGCCTCTAGAAAACTCAGCCAAGCTTCATTACCCAGACCAGTGAGCCTGGCTCTGCAGGGAGCTAGGATGTTGCCCAGGGCCTGAGAATCTCAACTCTTTCTGCAAGGCTTACGGGTTTACAAACACAAAGGCCCACACAAAGGCATATGGCCTTCAGGTGCTATTTCTATTCCCTCAGTGGAGCTGGGTTTATTTGTCAAGGAAATCTAAATCATATGTTTCTGTTTCACTTACACCAAATTCATAGCAATGTTGTTTCCTTGCAATCCTTTGAAGTTATCAGAGCCTTATACATGGATTCCACAAATGTTTTTGTGATTTCTTTCTCAAACTAGCTTTAAAAATGTCCATGCTTCATTTTCTCAAGCAAATGACCCTGAAATGGAAGAGACTGTGGTCTATGTGTTTGAGGCTCAAGGACTTCTCTACGATTCAGATGTGGATGAGTTTCTATCATCTTGTCTCCTCCTTTAGGCTTTTCCCTATCTTCCCTAGTACTGGGCTCCTGGGGATTTGTGTAAAGACCATTTTTCCTTCTGGGAGGATTCTGGTCTAAGCTTCCCATCCTAGAGAATACTCTCCTCCTGAAAATGAAATGTGAGCCCATGCTCCAGACAATTTCTAGAGTTGATCCAAAATATCCAGTGGAGCTGGCATTCTGTGTCACTCTAGGAAATGAACTATCTGACCATATGGGATACCTGCAAAACTAGGCTCTAAGTCTCTAGAAACTAAAACTAGGTCTCTGGGGTGCCTGGGTGGCTCAGTCATTAAGTGTCTGCCTTCGGCTCAGGTCATGATCCCAGCGTTCTGGGATCGAGCCCCGCATCAGGCTTCCTGCTCAGCAGGAAGTCTGCTTCTCCCTCTCCCACTCCCCTTGCTTGTGTTCCCTCTCTTGCTGCCTCTCTCTCTGTCAAATAAATAAATAAAATCTTTTAAAAAAATTTACAAATAATAAAACTAGGTCTCTGAGACCCTGGAGGCTAAGGACCATATCTTACTAACCTTTATATGATACTATGTCCATACAGTGCCTGGCATATTGTAGGCATTTGATGTTTAAAGAATGAACTGATGACTACCCAGTAGATAAGAGAAATCCATATAAACACATATGACTATAAATACATATTCATGCACGTGCTTATGCGTGTTAATCTCTCAACATGTTCCAATCAGTCCAGGTTCTAAAATAAATCAAGTTTCCCTCCCTCCCTCTTTCCTTCCTTCCCTTCCTTCTTTTTCTTCTATTTAGGAAAAAAGAAGACTTTTTCCCTGTATAAATGCTACTATGGTCTGAATATTTGTGTCCTCACAAAATTCAGATATTGACAACTTAATGCCCAAGGGCCTTTGGGAAGACATTAGGTCATGCAGGTGGAGCCCTCCTGAATAGGATTAGTGCCCTTATAAAAGATATGCCAGAGAACTAGCTAGATCCTCCTACCATATAAGGACAAAGTAAGGAGTTTTTGACATGGAAGAGGGCCCTCCCCTAACCTGGCACCCTGCTAGCAGACTTCCAGCCTCCAGAACTGAGAGAAGTAAATTTCTGTTGTTTATAAGCTGCTCAGTCTGTGGTATTGTTACAGCAGTCCAAATGAACTAAGACAAATGCTCACTGTAAAACAATCCTGACTATATAAATATTCAAGGTTTGTAAAAGTGAGAAAATTAGGGTAAGGCTAGCCTCTAAAACAAACATTGAACTGTCAAAAATTTAACACAATAGAGTTTTATTTGTCAGTCATATAACAGTACTGTCAGAAGAGGTTAGCAGAGCAGCTTCCTGTCCACAGTTGTTCAGGGATCAAGGGTTATGGAGGCTTTGCCATCTTTAACTCTCTAGAGGTTATCTTCCATCCAAGAAGAAATAACAGTATCTGGAGAGCCCCGCAGAGTTTTATGAGCAGCCCAAGAAGTGGCATCACTTCTGTGGACACTCCATTAGTGAACTCAGTTACATGGTGGCACTCAGCTGCATGAAATGTGGTACCTGGCTGAGTAGCTACTTTCCAGTGATAAGTCTGCCTTGGGAAAGGGAGCATGTGTTTTGAGGGACAACTATCTGTTTCTGTGAGGGAAGCCAAGAAAAATTCAACCTAAATTCCCCCAAAGGATGGTAAGGTAAGTACCCACTTCCAGAGTTAAGAAAATCTAAGAGACAAGGGCTTGGAAATAGATCATCCCCAGAGACAGTCCATCCTCCCCTCCTCAGCATTTTCAGCCTTGCACACACTGCAGCAGTAGGGAGCACAGGGGTCCATCTTTGAGGTGGTGGGGAGTGTGGTTTGTGGAAGGCACTGTTCCCACTGGGACATGCAAAGTGGCTCATGCTTCATGTTTCTGCTATTTAATGACATTGTGAAGCAATATCTATAGCACATTACTTTCTTTTTATGAAATGTTTAGAAAATGTTTTTATTTTTAAGCTAATGAAAATGCTGAGGATAAAGTAAAAATAATGTCGGCCTGAATTTTCAAAATGACTTTCAATGATTCTTTCTGTGTCCATGATCTCCAAACCCACGGACTCTGATCTAGCTGAATATTCAATAATCAGTGGTAACTAGCAGTGGTGGCTGTTGTGATGGTTATTAGACTATAAAGACTTCTATTCTGCTTCCTCAATACTTACTCTTCACACACAAATGTTAAATAACCTGTGGAATGTGAAATACAGACACAGAGCTCTTATGTGGCTAAGTTTGGTAAGTTAGGTAATAACAACAATGATAGAAGCTAACTTTTATTGTGTATTTGCCAAGTGTCAGGCACTAAATTATTAACATAAATATATGTCTTTTGAAAAATTAGGTTTACAGATGGGGAAATTAAAATACAGAGAGGTTAAACAATTTGCTGTAGGTTACACAGCTAGAAAACATGACCCCAATCCCTACCCACGTCCCACAAATGATTGAGAAAGGCAAACTAATGCCAATTGCTGTGGGATAACAGGAAGAAAAGACTCAAGCAACAATAGACTTGTGGCATAAATAAAATACAGATTATGTTTTACCACAGTATTTTTTCTTTGCTTACATTTTAAAGTTTAGTACCATGTATGCTTTATACATTACAGAACATCCTAAATAGTTTTCTAAGTAACTTAACTGCTTTGTTCAACCTGAGAGAATAAGCTACTTAGTGAGAAGAGATCAAATGTGGTAACTATTTGCTGTCATTTTCGCGGAACTAAAATTCATTTAGAGTAGTAGAGACTAAAAGATCTATGGGTTAGGGCAGGGCACAAAAGTGTATTCCTTTAATAGACATTTAAAAAGAACTAGGAATAGGAGAGAACTTTATCAACGTGATAAAGAGCATATGAAAAATTCACAGCTAACATCATATTAATGGTGAATGACTGAAAGCTTTTGCTCCACTATCAGGAAAAAGAACAAGATGTCTACTCTTGACACTTCTATTAAACATGGTACTGGTTGATCTAATCGGGGTAATTAGGCCAGAACAAGTAATAAAACGTATCCATACTGGTAAAAAAAGAAGTAAAATGATCTCTATTTGCATGTGACATGATACTATATATAGAAAAATCTAATGAATCCACTAAAAAACTACTGAAATTAATGAACAAATTAATGATGACGTTGCAGGTTATGAGAGAAATAATATAAAAATAAACTGTGTTTCTATACACTAGCAATCAACACTCCAAAAATGGAACTAAGAAAATTATTCCATTTATAAGAGCATAAAAAAAATACTTAGCAATAAATTAAAGAGGCACAACATATCATTGAAATATCTACAAAATATTATTGAAAAAAATTAAAGAAGACCTAAATAAATAGAAAGACATCCATGTTCATGGATTGGGAGACTTATTAAGATGGAAATACTTCCCGTAGTGGTTTATGGATTCAACACAATTCAAAATTCCAGCCACCTTTTTTGTAGAAATTGACAAACTGATCTTAAAATTTATATAAAAATGTGGACCTATAATAACCAAAACCAATCTTGTTTTCCCATTCCTTATAACTTTAATTTATTCTTTGTGCTGAAAATGACCTTCAGCATAATTTTTTTTCCAAATTTTTATTTAAATTCTAGTTAGTTAACATATAGGGTAATATTGGTTTCAGGGGAATTTTAGTGACTCATCACTTACACACAACATCCAGTGCTCAACACAAGTGCCCTCCTAATATCTACCACTTATTTAGTCCATCCCCTGTCCACCTCCCCTCAATCAACCCTCAGTTTGTTCTCTATCATTAAGAGTTTCTTATGGTTTGCTTCCCTCTTTTTCCCCCCTCCCCTATGTTCAACTGTTTTGCTTCTTCTTTTTTTTTTTTTTTAAAGATTTTATTCGCTTGAGAGAGAGTGAGCAAGAGGGCAGGAGCAGGGGAGAGGGGCAGAGGGAGAGAGAGAATCAGGCTCCCCGCTGAGCAGGGAGCCTGATGTGGGGCTTTGATCCCAGGACCCCAAGATCATGACCTGAGCTGAAGGCAGACATTTAACTGACTGAGCCACCCAGGCACCCTTCATCTGTTTTGTTTCTTAAATTCCACATGAGTGAAATCATATGGTATTTGTCTTTTTCTGACTGACTTATTCACTTAGCATGATATACCCTAGTTCCATCCATGTCATTGCAAACATCAAGATTTCATTCTTTTTGATGGCTGAGTAATATATATTATATATTATTTATTTATTAATATAGTAATATATATTATATAATATATAATATATATATTTATTAATATAGCTATATATATATATATATATATATATATATATATATATATATATATATATATTACACACACCACATCTTCTTTATCCATTCATCAGTCAATAGGCTTTTGGGCTCTTAAAACAATTCTACTATTTGACTATTGTTAATAATGCTGCTATAACATCAGCGTACATGTGCCCCTCTGAATCAGTATTTTTGTATTCTTTGGGTAAATACCTACTAGTACAATTGCTGGGTCATAAGATTGTTCTATTTTTAACCTTTTGAGGAAGCTCCATACTGTTTTCCACAGTGGCTACAATCTTTTTATAAAAAAGAATATAGCTGGAGGGCTCACACTACCCAATTTTTTTTTTTGAGTATAGCTGACACACAGTGTCATGTTAGTTTCAAGTGTACAACATAGTGATTCAACAAATTTATACATTATGCTATGTTCATTGCAAGTATAGCTACTGTCTCTCCTGATAAATCACTATTCCAATACTATTGACTATACTCCTTACGCTGTGCCTTTTATTCTTGTGACTTAACTGGGAGCCTGTATCTCCCTCTCCCCTTCACCATTTTGCCCAACCCCCTAACCCCCACCCCTCTGGAAACCATCAGTTTGTTCTCTATATATACAGTTCTGATTCTGCTTTTTGTTGGTTTATTCATTTGTTGTTATTTGTTTTTTCTAGATTCCACTTATGAGTGAAATCATATGGTGTTTGTCTTTTTCAGTGTCACTTATTTCATTTAGCATAATACCATTTAGGTCCATCCATGTTGTCTCAAATGGCACAATCTCCTTTTTATGACTACATAATATTCCATTGCAAATATGTGTGTGTGTGTGTGTGTGTGTGTGTGTACACACCTACACACACCTACATACCACATCTTCCTTATTCACTCATCTATTTGTGGACACTTAGGTTGATTTTGTATCTTGGCTATTGTAAATAATGCTACAATAAACATAGAGGTGCATGTATCTTTTCAAATTAGTGTTTTCATTTTCTTTGGGTAAATACCCAATAGTGGAATTATTTGATGATATGGTAATTCTATTTTTAATTTTTTGAGGAACATCCATACTCTTCTACAGTGGCTATACCAATTTGCATTCCCACTGACAGTGTACAAGGGTTCTTTTTACTCCACATCCTCTCCAACACTTGTTGTTTCTTGTCTTTTTGATTCTAGCCATTCTGACAGGTGTAAGGTAATATCTTATTGTGGTTGTGATTTGCATTTCCCTGGTGATTAGTGATGTTGAGCATCTCTAGATGTGTCAGTTGGCTGTCCGCATGTCTTCTTTAGAAAAATGCCTATTCAGGCTCTCTGGCCATTTTTAAAATCAGATTGTTTTTTCAGCGTTGAGTTGTTAAGTTCTTGATATATTTTGGATATTAACCCCTTATTGGATATATCATTTCCAAGTATCTTCTCCCAATCAGTATGTTGTCCTTTTGTTTTATTGATGGTTTTCTTTGCTGTGCAAAAGCTTTTTATTTTTTTTATAATAATATTTTTTTATTATATTGTTAGTCACCTTACAGTACATCCCTGGTTTTTGATGTAAAGTTTGATGATTCATTAGTTGCGTATAACACCCAGTGCACCATGCAATACGTGCCCTCCTTACTACCCATCACCAGCCTATCCCATTCCCCCACCCCCTCCCCCTCTGAAGCCCTCAGTTTGTTTCTCAGAGTCCATAGTCTCTCATGCTTCATTCCCCCTTCTGATTACCCCCCTTTCTTTATCCCTTTCTTCTCCTACTGATCTTCCTAGTTCTTATGTTCCATAGATGAGAGAAACCATATGATAATTGTCTTTCTCTGCTTGACTTATTTCACTTAGCATTATCTCCTCCAGTCCCGTCCATGTTGCAGCAAATGTTGAGAACTCATTCTTTCTGATAGCTGAGTAATATTCCATTGTATATATGGACCACATCTTCTTAATCCAGTCATCTGTTGAAGGGCATCTTGGCTCCTTCCACGATTTAGCTATTGTGGATAATGCTGCTGTGAACATTGGGGTGCATATGGCCCTTCTCTTCACTACGTCTGTATCTTTGCGGTAAATACCCAGTAGTGCAATTGCTGGGTCATAGGGTAGCTCAATTTTTAACTTTTTAAGGGACCTCCACACTGTTTTCCAGAGTGGCTGTACTAACTTGCATTCTCACCAACAATGTAGGAGGGATCCCCTTTCTCCACATCCTCTCCAACAATTGTTGTTTCTTGCCTTGTCCATTTTTGCCATTCTAACTGGCGTAAGGTGGTATCTTAGTGTGGTTTTGATTTGAATTTCCCTAATGGCTAATGATTTTGAACATTTTTTCATGTGTCTGTTAGCCATTTGTATGTCTTCATTGGAAAAGTGTCTGTTCATATCTTCTGCCCATTTTATGATTTGTTTATTTGTTTCTCGTGTATTGAGTTTGAGAAGTTCTTTGTAGATCTTGGGTACCAAAAGCTTTTTATTTTGATGTAGTCCCAACAGTTTATTTTTGCTTTTGTTTCCCTTGACTTAGGAGAAATATCAAGAAAAATGTTGCTATAGTCGATGTCACAGAAATTACTGCCTGTGTTCTGTCTAGGACCTTTATAGTTTCAGGTCTCACATTTAGGTCTTTAACACATTTTATTTTTGTGTATGGTGTTAAAAGGTGGTCCAGTTTCATTCTTTTACAAGTAGCTGTCCTATTTTCCCAGTACCATTTATTGAAGAGACTGTCTTTTCCCTATTTTAAATTCTTGCCTTGTCATAGATTAATTGACTATATAATTGTGGGTTTTTTTTTTTCTGGGTTGTCTCTTTTGTTCCATTGATCTTTGTGTCTATTTTTGTGCCAGTACCATACTGTTTTGCTTACTACAGCTTTGCAGCATATTTTGAAACTGGAATTGTGACACTTCCAACTTTGCTCTTTCTCATGATTCCTTTGGCTTATTCAGGGTATTTTGTGGTTCCATATAAATTTTAGGGTTATTTTTTCTACTTTTGTGAAAAATGTTGTTAGTATTTTTATAAAGATTACATTGAATCTGTAGATTGCTTTGGGTAATATGGCCATTTCAACAATATTAACTCTTCTTATCCATGAGCATGGGATATCTTTCCATTTGTGTTATCTTCAATTTCTTTCATCAATGTTTTATACTTTTTGAAGTACAGATCTTTCACTTCTCTGGTTAAATTTATTTCAAGGTATTTCATTCTTTTTGGTGCAATTATAAATGGTGTTGTTTTCTTAATTTCCTGATTCTTTGTTATTGGTGTATAGAAATACTACCAATTTCCATGTATTAATTTTGTGTGCTGCAACTTTACTGAATTCACTTATTACTTCTAGTAGGTTTTTTTTGGTGGTCTTTAGGATTTTCAACATATTGTATCATGTCATCTGCAAATAGTGACATTTTTATTTCTTCTTTCTCAATATGAACGCTTCTTTATTTATTATTTTTTGCCTGATTGCTATGGCTAGAACTTCCAGTATTACGTTGAATAAAAGTGGTGAGAGTGGACATCCTTGCCTTATTCCTGATCTTAGAGGAAAAGGTCTCAGTTTTCCCCACTGAGTATGATGTTAGCTGTGGATTTTTCATATATAGCCTTTATTATGTTGAAGTATGTTCCCTCCGACCCCACTTTGTTAAGGGTTTTTATCATGAATGGATGTTGACTTTTGTCAAATGCTTTTTCTGCAACTACTGAGATGGTCATTTGATTTTTTTAATAAAGATTTTATTTATTTATTTGACAGAGAGAGAGACAGCCAGAAAGAGAGGGAACACAGGCAGGGGGAGTGGGAGAGGAAGAAGCAGGCTCCCAGTGGAGGAGACTGATGTGGGGCTCAATCCCAGGACCCCGGGATCATGCCCTGAGCTGAAGGCAGACGCTTAACGACTGAGCTACCCAGGCGCACCGTGATTTTTATCCTGTTTTGTTGATGTGGTGTATCACATTTGTTAATTTGTAAATATTGACTCATCCTGCATCCCCAGAATAAATCCCCCTGATCACAGTGACTGATCTTTTTAATGTATTGTTAAGTTTGGTTTGCTAATATTTTTTGAGGATTTTTGCATCTATGTTCATTAGGGGTATTGGCCTGTAGCTTGCCTTTTTTCTGGTGTCTTTGTTTAGTTTTTGTGTCAGGGTAATACTGGCCTTATACAGTGTATTTGGACGCTTTGCTTCCTCTTCTATTTTTTGGAATAGTTTGAGAAGAATAAGTATTAACTCTTCTTTAAATGTTTGGTAGAACTCACCAGTGAATCCACCTGGTCCTGGACTTTTATTTTTTGGTAGATTTTTGATTACCGATTCAATTTTTTTACTTGTAATCAGTCTATTCAGATTTTCTATTTCTTCCTGGTTCAGTTTTAGAAGATTGTATGTTTCTAGGAACTAATCTATTCCTTCTAGGTTGTCCAATTTGTTGACATATAATTTCTCATACTATTCTCATAATTTTCTGTATTTCTGTGGTGTTAGTTGTTATTTCTCCTCTCTTGTTTCTGGTTTTATTTACTTACGTCCTTTCTCTTTTTTCTTGATGAGTGTGGTTATCAATTTTATCTTTGCAAAGAACTGGTTTCACTGACATTTTCTTTCTTTCTTTCTTTCTTTCTTTCTTTCTTTCTTTCTTTCTTTCTTTCTTTCGTCTCTATGCCACTCGCATCTGCTCTTCCTTTCTTCTATTCACCTTGGGCTTTGTTCTTTTCCTAGTTCCTTTAGGTGTAAGGTTAGATTGTTTGTTTGAGCTTTTTCCTATTTCTTGAGTTAGGCCTGTATTGCTATATATTTCCCTCTTAGAACTGCTTTTGCTGTGTCCCAAAGATTTTGGACCGTTGTGTTTTCATTTTTACTTGACTCCAAGTATTTTTTTTTTAACAGCACAAGTCACAGTCTTTTAATAAACAAGGAGATGTTACAGAACTTTTTCCATCTCATCTGGAAGAATGGATCTTGCTAAAGGTACGATATCAAAGGTGTTACTGTTTTTTGTTTTTGAGATTTTTATTTTTGGTTTTCAGCAGTTTTAAATATTAATTAATTAATTAAATTCCAGTATAATTAGAGTACAGTGTTAGTGGTTTTTGGCAGTTTGACCCTGATGTGCTAACTAGCTGTGGTTTTTCATTGCATTTATCCTGTTTCGGAGGTTGGTTGAGCTTACTGAAAATGCAAATTAATATTTTCCACCAAGTTTGAGAAATATGCAGCCATCACTCATCAAATATTTTTTCTGTCTCACACTCTCTTCTCTTATTTTGGGACTCCAATTACCTTGTCTGACAGGTTTTTCAAAATGCTTCGATCTTTTTTCTCATTGTTCTTCATACTGAATAATTTTTTGATCTCTTTAAAGTTCACTGATTATACCTTCTACAGTATCAAATATGAAGTTGAGTCCATGTAGTGAACTTTCCATTTCTATTGTTCTACTTTTCACTCTGGAATTTGTATTTGTTCTTTATTAAAAAATATTTTCCACATGTCTACTGAGATTCTTAATCTGATTGAGCATTGAGAGTACTGTTTTCTTTAGTTCTCTAAACACGTTTTAATTCTTTATAATAGCTGCTTTGAAATCTTTGACTCTATATACAACATTAGGCTCACTTGGAGTCACTATATATTGACTTCCTTTCTCCCTGAGTGTGTCATGCTTTCCTGTTTTTTTGTACGGCTAGTAATTTTTTTAAGTGGTTTTCCTTTATTATTTTAGTGTGGGTCCACAAGAGCTGTTTGGAGGTTTCTGTTTTGTTTTTATTTTTTTTTGTCTCCAAATTTTTTTTTTAATTTGAGTGTTTTCTTGACCCACTGGTTTAGTATCATGTTGTTTAGTCCTCATGAATGTGGTTTTTTTCCCAGTTTTTTTCTTGTGATTTTTTTCTAGCTTTATACCTTGTGATCAGAAAAGATACATGTTATGATTCCAATCTTCTTAAATTTATTGAAGCTTGTTTTGTGGCCTAATATGTAATCTGGAGAATATTCCATGTACATTTGAAAAGATTGTATAATTCTGTTGGGTTTCTTTTGGAATGTTTTGTATATATCTGTTATGCCCATCCGGTCCAATGTGTCAAAGACATTGTTTCCTTGTTGATTTTCTGCCTGGATGATCTATTCATTAATGTAAGTTAGATGTAGAGGCCCCTACTATTATTGTATTACCACCAGTTTCTCTTTTTATGTCCATTAATATTTGCTTTATGTATTTAGGTACTCTAGTGTTGGGTCACAGATATTTACAATTTTTATATTCTCTTTTTGGACTGATGATCCCTTTATCATTGTGTAATGCCCTTCTTTGTCTCTCGTTACAGTCTTTTTTTTTTTTTTTTTTTTAAGTCTATTTGTCAGGGGCACCTAGGTGGCTCAGTTGATTAAGTGTCTGACTCTTGGTTTCAGCTCAGGTCATGATCTCATGGCTGTGGGATTGAGGTCCACATTGGGCTCTGTGCAGAGTCAACTTCGGATTCTTTCTCCCTCCCCTCTGTCCCATCCCGCTCATGTGTAGGCTCTCACTCTCTCTCTGATAAATAAATAAAATCTTTAAAAAATGAAGTCTGTTTTGTCTAATGTAAGTATTGATACCCTGGCTTTTTTTCTCTTCTATTTGTATGATTTTTTTCCATCCCTTCCCTTTCAGTCTGTATGTGTCATTAGGTCTGAGGTGAGTCTTTTGTAGGCAGCAGATAGATAGGTCTTGCTTTTTATCTACTGCTACCCTATGTCTTTTGATCAGAGGATTTAGGCCATTTACATTTAAAGTAGTTATTGATAGGTGTATACTTATTGCCATTTTGTTACTTGTTTTATGGTTGTTTTTGAGTTCTTCTTTGTTCCCTTTCTTCTTTTTCCCTCTTTTTTTGGTGACTGATGAGTTTCTATAGTCTTATGTTTGGCTTTCTTTTATTTTTTTTGTGTATCTGTCATAGGTTTTGGGTTTGTGGTTACCATGAATAACCATCCTAAGTAAATAGCAGTCTATAGTAATTTGAAGGTCATTTTTTCTTTTCTTCAAGAATTTTTTTCTTTTCCTTTTTTCTCTTAACTTCCTCCTCCACATTTTACGTATATATTGTCCTATTTTACATCTTTTTAGTCATAATTTTCTTATGTTTAATTATGACCATTTTTTTTCCATTTAAAGAAGTGCCTTTAACATTTCTTGTAAGGTTGATTTAGTGGTAATAAACTCATTTATTTTTTGTTTGTCGGGGAAACTGTTTATCTCTCCTTCAAATCTGAATGTTAACCTTGCTGTGTAGAATATTCTTGTTTGTAAATTTTGCCTTTCAGCACTTAATACATCATGCTACTCTCTTCTGGCCTACAAAGTTTCTGCTGAACAATCAGCTGATAGCCTTATAGATTTTGCCTTGTAGGTAGTTACATACAAAGTATTCTTGTTTCTTTCTTGCTGCTTTTAAGATTCTGTCTTTACCTTTTGACATTTTAATTATGTGTCATGATATGGACTTCCTTGGGTTCATCTGATCTGGAACTCTGTGCTTCTTGGATTGGATGTCTATTTCCTTCCCTAGGTTAGGGAGGTTTTTGGCTATTACTTCTTCAAGTAAGTTTTCTACCCATCTCTCTCTCTCTCTTCTTCTTCTGGGCCCCCTATAATGTGAATGTTTGTTCACCTGATATCGTCCAAGAGATCCCTTAACCTATCCTCATTTTAAAAAATTATTTTCTCTTTTTGCTGTTCAGCTTGGGTGCTTTCCATTACCCTATCTTCCAGATCACTGGTATGTTCTTCTGCTGTTGATTCCCTCTAGGTGTTTTTTATGTCAGTTATTGTATTCTTCAATGTTGATTGGTTCTTTTTTATATTTTCTATCCCTTTATTGAAGGTATCACTGAGTTCTTCCACTCTTCTCTCCAACCTGGTATCTTTAAGATCATTACTTTAACTTCTTTATCAGACATATTGCTGATCTCCATTTCAGTTAGTTCTTTTTCTGAAGTTTTTTTCTTGTTCTTTCTTTTGGAGCATATTCCTCTGTCTCCCAATTTTGCTTGACCTTCTGTGCTTGTGTCTATGGATTAAGCAGATCAGCTGCTTCTCCTAAACTTGAAAGAATGGTCTTGTGTTTGGTTGTGCCCTATGTAGGCTGTGTGTATTTGGTGACTTTTGCTGGCTGGCTGGAGTTGTGACTGTCATGTGCTGGGGGTTCTGGGGCTTCCACATAGTGCATGCCCTGTCAGGGCAGCTAAAACTGAATTGGATGCAGGCTGGGGTATCCTGGGGTTCTATGAACTGAGGGCATCCTAGCAGGACAGCTGAAGCTAAAATAGGTGCCATCCAGCATGTTCCAGGGTGCTCTGTGCAGGGGGTGCCTTGATAGGGTGGCTGGAGCTGATGTGGTATGCGGGCCAAGAAGTTCCTGAGTTCTTTGCACAGAGAGTGCCCTAGCAGAATAGCTGAAACTAAAGTGGATGCAAGCTAGTGAGATCTAGGGTTCTACATATAGAGGGCACCTAGGCAGGATAGTTGAAGCAGAAGTGGATATAAATGAGGGTGTTCCTAGACTCTCCACACTGAGGGTGCCCCAGAGGGGCTGCTGAAGCTGAGGTGGGGTTCAGGCCAGGATGTCCTAGGGTACTCTGCATAGGGAATGTCCTGGCAGGACAGCTAAAGCTAAAATGGGCATGGGCCAATGTGGTCCCTGGGCTCTCCGTGCAAAATACGCTCTGATAAGACAGCTGAAGCTGAATTAAGTGCACACTGAGGTGACCCAGGGCTCTCCACACTGAGGGTGACTTGGCAGGACAGCTGAAGCTGACTTGGGTGCAGACTGGACTATCCCAAGGTGTTCAATACAGCAGGTAGCTGGGTGGCTGGAGCTGAGGTCAGCATGGGAGGGAGTGTTCTGGGGCACTCTCCACAGGGGGTGCTCTGGTGAGATGAATGAAACCTATGGAGGCAAAGGCCTGGGGTTCCTGGGGCACTCCTCACAGAGGGCACCCTAGCAGGGTGGCTAGATCTAAAGGAGATGCCAACTGAGATGATGTGGGGTACTCTGCACTGAGGGAACCCTAGCAGGCTGTCTAAAGCCAAAGTGATAATGGTCCTGGAGTGTTCTTGGGTTCTTTGTGCCCATGTCACCTTGGTGCAAAGGCTTGGGCTATAATGAGTGCTAACCAAGGGTGTCCCAGTGTACACTGCCCTGTGGCCACCTTGATGGGACAATTAGGACTGGTGTGGGCAAAGGCCCCAGGGTTCACTGAGATGGCAGGCTGGATAGGGTGCCCAGATTATGCACTGGGCTGTGCTTTCAAGGTGGAAGGGGAGTATAAACCATGCTCATTAGCTGCTCCCACCTAGAGAGCAAGAGAGTCCAAAAGGAGGAGGTGAAGAAGGAGCAGAGAATGAATCTGAAAGTGGGCAAATGACTTATGTGGTTCTCCAGAGCAAATTACTAGTATTTTTGTATCTTTCATCCTCTACAAAATATTTATGTTAATGGAAATAATATTAACTTTTTTAGGTTCTCAAGAGGAATAAATGCATCACTGAAGGCAAAGTATTATTATGTCATATTAGGACATTTATAAACACATTTCTAATTTAATTTAAAAATATTTATCTCTTCCCCGAGGACAGCCTAACAAAGTAGGTCAGGATTCTTATTTTAGAGGCAAGAAACTATGGCCAAGAGAGAATATGTCTCTAGCTAAACTGAGGCCTAAGGCCCATGCCTGAGCATATGTCACTGGGGCAGGCTTTGTCCAGTGACCATCAAATCAGAGGGCCAGGGACCCTACTCTGACACCACCATCTGATTGTGAAGGCTCATCCCCTCTGATCACTAGCTAAGTGCCATGGGATAGCAGGTGATGGGTACTGTACTGGACCCTGAGAAGACCTGAACTCTGGTCTCAGTTCTGCACAAACAAGTGTGATTTCAGTAATGTCACTTCATTTTGGCGGGTTTCTTTTTCCTCATCTGTAGAACTGCAAAAGAAACTTTCAATTCTTCCCACTTCAAGATTGCTGATCAAAAACCAGTAATGGTTGCATCAAGTAGGGGAGACATACAAAAACCGAAGTTGGCATTATGACTAATTTAATTCATTTACCCCAATAATCCAAACCAACATCATCACAAAAAGCTGTACTGTCTTACTGTGTACCACATCACTTATTTCATAAAAACCACATAGGTTATAAAGAGAGGTGCACTTAGTTTATTGAAGGGTGGATGGAGAACCAATTAGGCCTATATTTACCAGTGGATGCTAGTCTGACTCAGGAAGTTTTGACTCAAAGATGGTTGATGACTTCTTGCTACTCACTAAATCATGCTGTTATTGACTCTTCTGTGAGTTTGGAGATTCAAACATTTTTTGGCAAAAGACCTCCCAAGAACTAACAACCAAAACATGACCGTCACTAGCTGAAAATTTTCATCCAAATCCACACACCCATATACCAGATGATTCCTCTTATGGGTTCTAGGCAGAATTCTCATCATTATTCACAAATGACAGAGCAGTGCATTCTAATTGTTTACTGTCGATTAGTGAGGTTGTCCAGAAGGGATTTTGCTGTTTTTCTGAGTTTTGGTTTGGGTTTAGTCAGGACTTCAGAATAAACCACATCCTTTCTGTTTTTCTTAAAGGCATCACAATATTAATAATTGGGCATCTACCATGTGAAAGTCACTTTAAATGGTTTATTCTCAACTCATTAAAACCAGGTAGAGTGGCAATATCATACCCATTTTAGAGAGGACGGAACTGAGGAGGGATTAATTTGCTTGAGGGGGAGGCAAGATTCAAACCCATGACCATCTGATAATAGGACCTGTGTTCTTTCCACCTCACCACACCACTGCCTAGCAACTGTGAGTGCTCTCATTACCTTTAAGCCTTTCTAGCTTTCTCTTCCTGGGTCAGACTTAGTGACTTACTTCTAGCAAGCAGAATGTGATAAAAGGATCAGTCTGTTGTTTCTGAAAGGCACTGCAACTTCCTACTTGCTCTCTCTCTTGGATTATCTGCTCCAGGGGAAGCCAGCTGCCATGTCATGAGGACACTCAAGCAGCTCTATGCAGAGGTCCACACGACAAGGGACTGGACTCCCTGCCAAGAGCCAGCAAGGAACTGCCCTGTAAGGGAGCCATCTTGGGAGTGACCCTGCAGCCCTGTCAAGCCCGTAGGTAACCACAGTCCTAGCCGACATCTTGACCACAACTTCAAGACAGACCCCAAGCAAGAACCACTCAGCTAAGTTATGGGTGACCTACAAACACTATGTGAGATAATAAATATTTATTGTTGTTTTAAGCTACTTCATCTGGGGGTAATTTGTGACATAACCATAGGTAATTAAAATGGCCTCCTAAATTGATCTTTTTCCTATGTTTTTCTAGCCTACTGAACTTTCTCCTTCTGTTTTATTTCCTGTGAGATATCCTTGATTTTATCTTGTGGTCTCTTTTTATTTCAGCTGTCATATTTGTAATTTCTAAAGGTTCTTTCTTGAGCTCTGATTGTTCCCTTTCTGCATATCATCTGTTGTTGTTTTAAAGATCTTTTCCCTTGTCTCTGAAGATGTTAATGATTTATTTCTCCTCTACTCTTTGTATTACCTTGTATTGTATTGATTCTTCTAAGTACCCCTCCCCCTTTTTTCTTGTTTCTCTCTCATATTGTAAGTTCTCCTCAAATGTCTGCTGAGCCTTGCTTGTCCATTCATATTTAAAAGAGGGCAGTAAAAGGGAGGTCAGAAACTCTTTTTATGAGATCTGGAGTTTGCCAATTAGTGATTTCACTATAGGACAATGAGTGGACCACCAGCTTTGTTTTTTAAACACCCCAACATCAATAACTGATGTTCCCTTCTCTGGCTTAGGTCAATGAAGAACGGTCCTCCAGCCTCCCGCCTGGAGGGTAACTTGGTTAATGTACTGGTTTGAAAATTTAACACAGCACTACATAGATGAGCCAAGAAATGTCATTTATTTTCCATCACTGATCTAATCTGGCCTCCTTCACTATTGTAGGAAGAAAATGAAAATTCTCTGTTTTTTCTGGATTAAGTAGTCCCATTCAGGTCAGTTTCTTTGAATAAATGTTCAGTTTCCAGTTTTCCTCCCTGAGTTTCAGTCTGAACTTCTGGCTGGAAGGGCGGTGTGGTTGGTTTAAGGCTTTGGATCCATGTGCTGCTGTATACACCCTCACTGTCCTCTAATGAAGATTGGAAGGTTTGATTTGTCCTGGGCCTGATGTCTATTGAGCTGTGACAGTCTTTTATGGCCTTTGGGGCCATTACGTGGCTCCTACGACTGGATTTCCTGGTACCAGCCATTTGCATCTTACCTTAAAGTTGCAGCACACTATCACCTCTGTGTCCTGAGCCAAAACCATCAGCCCACCAATCCTCTGTGTCCACATTAAGGGACATAGACTGTTGTAAAATTGTAAAGTCTTGGACTAATAGAGACTGAGGGAGTCCAGCAACATGTCCTTGGGGTACCCCAACAGCCCCCTCCTACCACCAATGCTGAGCTGGTGGCACTCCAGCCCTATGTGGGATGTGGCTGAATAAGAACTTTCTCCCAGATGCTTTCAGGAGTCCCTAAGCCAGACAACCATGAACCCTGATTTTCTGTTCTTTCTGTTCAACCCACTTAACAAGCCCTGCATCAAAATTCTGGTGCAGAGTAGGGAAAACAGAACACCCACATCTGCCTATCCCTGCCCCTCATCCCTCCAGAGTTCCCTACTCTCTTTCCCTCTCCTCCAGAAATGGCAAGATTTGCATTATTTCTTCCTGCTTAAAGACTTTCCTTGTATCACAAATTCCTCCAGCCCTAGGTGGCATTCCTCCCTCTCCTTGAGACCATGAAGATGAATGGTTACAGGGAAATTTTTTGCAGAGTAGTCCCCTGTAAAATATTTTCAAAATGTTCTCTGTGTAACACTATTCATTCTGTAAAGAGAATATCCTTATAGATAAAGCTTTGCTGACATTTATGGAATTGCAGGGCCAAGGGGCATGAACAGTATAGAGGCTTTTGATGCATACTGTCAATTGTGGAGATGGAGTAACATAATAGCCCATTATCCCCCATTATGACAATATAGTTAATTATAGTTAATCTGATTAGCCAGAAGAGACCAAGGGTTTGAGGGAGATTCCAAACCTGTCTGTGGATTAAGTAGCAGCAGGATGTCCACTTCTGGGGGAGGGCTGAGTGGGGAGTAGGGACGCTGAGGCTCAGTAGCCAAGACCAGGGCTGCCCCAGAAACCTGGAGTTTAGGAAGAGAAGTCCAAGGAAACAAGAAGCCCTAAAGTGAAAGGGAGGCACACTTCTAGTCTCAGTCACCACTAAGGAAATCTCTAGAAACTGTAGCCCAAAGCAAGTATGAATTTTGGACTCGTGTTCTAAAACAAAGCCCTTCCTAGGAACTTCTGAGAAAAGAAATTTAGTATAAAAGCCACTTATCATCTGAAGCTCTGACCATTTTGTTCTTTAAACCTTTTTCCAGCAATGATTTGGAAATCATTAAGCCTCAGACTCACTGTACCAATGGTCTTGACTTCCAGTCAGTCCCCCTTACTTCTGTGAATTCCTAAAGTATCAATAAGTATGTGTACTTTTCTTAGGTGATGCTGATGTGCTAGGCTGGAAAATCATGTCTTCCTGACTTGGTAACCTGGGGGATTTCTTGCTTTTGGGCAGGAAACTGGATTTAAGTCTAAGACTACTATGGGGAAACCCATGTGTCAAATCAGAATCTCTGGATTGGAGCCTAGTAATCAGCATTTTTAAAACATTCCCCAATATATATATTTTAAATCAATAAACTTACTTTGGATTAATTTTAGGTTTATAGAAAAACTAAGTGGAAAGAGTTCCCATAACTCCCCCCCCACCCCCGCCAACCAGGTCCTCTTATTAACATCTTGCATATACATGGTACCTTTTTAACAATTGATGAGCCAATATGGATACATTATGTTAACTAAAGTCCACAGTTTTACATTAAGATTCACTCCTTGTGTTGTACATTCCAGGAGTTTTGACAAATCCATAACGATATGTAGCCACTATTGTAGTATACAGAAACTTTCACTGTCCTAAAAACTCCTTGTACTTCACCTATTTCTCCTTCTTTCAAAATCCTGGCAACCACTGATCTTTTTACTATCTTCAGAGTTTTGCCTTTTCCAAAATGTCATGTAGTGAAATACACAATATGCAACCTTTTAAGATTGGCTTCTTTCACTTAGTAATATGCATTAAAGATTCCTCCATGTCATGACTTAGTAGCTCATTTCTTTTTTATACTTGAATAACATTCTGTTGTCTGGATGTGCCACAATTTGTTTATCCATTCACCTATTGAAAGACATCTTGGTTGCTTCCAAGTTTTAGCAATTATGATTAAAACTACTATAAACATTCATGTGCAGGTTTCTATGTAGACATAAGTTTCCAACTCATTTGTGTAAATGTTAAGGAGTGCAATTGCTGGATCATGGGGTAAGAGTTCGTTTAGTTTTGTAAGGAACTGCCAAACTGTCTTCCAAAGGGGCTGTAACATTTTACATTCCCTCAAGTAATGAATGAGTTTCTGTTGCTTCACATCCCCACCAGCATTTGATGCTGTCAGTGTTTTGGATTTTCGCCATTCTAATAGGTGTGTAGTGGTACTGCACTATTGTTTTAACTTGCAATTCCCTGATAAAATATGCCAAAGTATGTTTTCATGTGCTTATTTGCCATCTGGATATTTTCTTTGAAAAGGTTTCCATTCAGATTTTAAGATCTTTTGCCTATTTTTAAATTGGATTGTTTTTCTTATTGTTGAGCTATAAGACTACTTTGTATATTCTGGCTACCAGTGCTTTATCAGATAACGCATTTTGCAAATATTTTCTCCCAGGCTACTGGTTGTCTTTTCATTCTCTTAATAGTGTCTTTTGCAGACATTTTAAATTTCAATAAAGTCCAACTTACCCATTTTTTTTTCAAATATACTGCCAGAACTGAAATCTAATGCCCAAAGAAAAGAGTAAATATGGCCTGGCTGCCTCTTGGCTCTACCTTTGACCTGAAAGGCTGTTTCCCTGGGAAATTCAGCTCCATAGATCATGAGATAGGTGGGAATCACCCTAACCATATCTTTTCTGCAGATAGCTGTCTGAAATGCCCATGAAGTCATAAGAAACGGAAAGGGTCATCCTGATCTGGGTTCAAAATTCCTAAGATGAAGAGACTAGGCAGTCATAAAAAGTGACAGCAAGTAGGGAAATGGAAGGGAGAGTGGGACAGAATGGGCCTCAGCTGGAACATTTGCCAGCAATGCCAGGAGCTGAAGACTCTGCCATTCGTAGCCATCAACGTGTGCTATGCTTTCCACAGCCTGGTCTGAATTCATTTGTTTTTGTTTTTCCTCATAAGCTTGCTGTCTCCTCCACAAGATGGGATTCATCGAGAGACTTGTGAATTTTTTTAAAAATCCAAAATGTATTAATATCTCATTATTATGGTAAAGTGAGGGTAGGGAGCCATGTTTAAGGATGGAAAAAGTAGTGATTTTGACAGGATGAAAAAGAAAAGTAAAACAAATATGTGGGCCTCCTACTTTCAGCAGTAATGAAGTTCCTTAATCTAGCCCACCTGCCACAGCTCACAGAAGGGAGGGGAATATTTGTCCTGGGAGACTAGAGTTCCCCGAGTTGCAATAGCAGCCTATGGAGATCACAGCCCTGAGAGCAGAGCCTTTTCCTCTGCAGTAATGTTTTCACTTCTCTTCTATCTCAGGGACACTCTCCTGGTGAACACCGATCTTTTTATCCTGGTTCCAAGTAGTGATCTCCTGTAAGTTACCTGGAAACACAAACTCTCTGAGCTGCTCCATGTGACGTGCACCTAACCCAGAGGTCCAGTTTCTCTGTATCCTTCAGAAAAATCTCATTGTGGGAACAATCAAAGGAAACAGATGAAAGGTAGCTATGACAGCTTATGAACTCACTTAAGAGGTGGCTGTGACAGGATCAGAGCTAGATGGTTTAAAATCTTTTAAACCAGGGATGTACTGTATGGTGACTAACATAATATAATAAAAAAATTTAAAAAAATAATAAAAGGAATTAAATTTTTTAAAAATGAAGGAATTTTCTTAAAATCATATACTGAATAATATGACTTGGCACCTCTGGATAATAGTGACCAGATCCTCAGGTTGAATTTAGGTCATTAAACAGGGCTTTGTTGTTATATTCTTCCTCCAACTCAAAAAAAATTAAAGCTTATCATATGCATAATTAAAAAAAAATCTTTTAAACTCTTTTATTGTGTCAAAATATAGCCAACTTAAAACCTACCATTTAAACCACTCTTAAGTGTATAGTTCAGTGACATTAAGTACAATCACACTGTTTTGCAACCATAACCATCATCTACCCCCAGAACGTCTTCATCACCCTAAACTGAAACTCATTACCCATTAAACACTAACTCCCTATTTCTCCTTCCTCCTCAGTCCATACCAACCACCATTCTGCTCTCTAAATTTGACTATTCTAGGTACCTCATATAACAGAAATCATACAGTATTTGCCCTTCTGTGTCTGACTTATTTCACTTAGCATAATGTCTTCAAAGTTCATCAATGTTGTAGCACATGTCAGAATTTCATTCCTTTTTAATGCTGAATAATATTCCATTGTATGTATATATCACATTTTGTTTATTCGCTTATGCATTGATGGACATTTGGCTATTGTGATAATGTTGCTATGAACATGGGTGTACAAATATCTGTTAAGAGTCCCTGCTTTCAATTCTTTTAGTTATATATGTAGGAGTGGAATTGCTGGGGAATATAGTAATTCTACATTTGGTTTTTTGGGGACCCACCATATTGTTTTTTCACGTGACTGCACCATTTTACATTCTCACCAGTAATGCACAAATGTTCAATTTCTTTACATCCACACCAATGTGGTTTTTTTTATTATGGCCAGCCTAACGAGTGTGAAGCAATACCTCATTGTAATTTGATTTGCATTTCTCTAATCATTTGTGACGTTAAGCATCTTTCCATGTGTTTATTGGACATTTGTATATCTTTTTGGAGAAATTTCTATTCAAGCGCTTTGTCTATTTTTGAATTGGGTTGTTAGCTTTTGGTCCTGCTGTTGTCACTGAGTTATAGAAGTTCTTTATACACTGTAGATATTAAGCTCTGATGAGATATGATTTGCAAATATTTTCTCCCATTCAATGGGTTTTGATTTAGCCTCAGATATGTCCAGTTTAATTTTTAACCACCCAACTGGGCCAGGTGTCCCCTGTATTTTTTCCTGATTTTGTCAGGGACCCGTCTCTAGGTAGACCCACTCCATTAAGCTCTGATGAAATATGATTTGCAAATATTTTCTCCCATTCAATGAGTTTTGATTTAACCTCAGATATGTCCTATTTTGATTTAGCCTCAGATATGTCCAGTTTAATTTTTAACCACCCAACTGGGCCAGGTGTCCCCTGTATTTTTTCCTGATTTTGTCAGGGACCTGTCCCTAGGTAGACCCACTTGTCGGAGGATGGGCTATAACATCTCCCAACATTTTTAGAGCAAATAGTAGAGAACCATGTGTTAGCAGATTCTCCCATGACTTCTACCAACTTTTTAGCTATCAGTTCAAACATGTTATTTTGTTTGGATGATTCATTTATCGTACTTATTTTGCTTAGCAATTAACTGAAACCTTTACTATTAGTCTCATAATGTTTACAAATTTAGAGAAAATAAAGTGATTGAATTTCTCCTTCTAAGCCTTAGTATCTCTGAAGTCCTGAATGAAGGAGGTGGACTTCATTCAATCATTTAACGCTCTTTGAGGAT
Source organism: Ursus arctos (assembly GCF_023065955.2). NCBI lineage: Eukaryota > Metazoa > Chordata > Mammalia > Carnivora > Ursidae > Ursus > Ursus arctos. Next base: position 23,556,577 of record NW_026622986.1, read on the forward strand.
CTACAACAGAAGGCTGATCACACCTGGCCTAGGAAAAATGCTGAGTATAAGAGAGGGTCTTTGGATACACACACACACATTTATATACATTAAATGTACATATAATATTGTGTATATAAATAAACCATGTATTTCTTTGTTCCTTAAGAGTATCTTAGTAGCTGCACTTCTATAGGACCAACTGTCATAATTCTTGCATTTACTTATCAGTGTATCCTCTATTCCTCATTTTAAAAGAAGATATAGAAGAGTTTTTATTTCTGCCAATTTTTTGGGTGGCCTGCTCTTGACAGCAGCAGGAACCCGGACTCTCTGAATGTCTGCTTTAAAACGCTGCTGATGGTATGACAATGGTTCTAATTCTGTTTCGTTTGCTAAGAAGTACATTCGAGTGTGCTTACCTCCTCCTTACACCCCTTCAGCCCACCCTCAAGGACCCGCTGCGTTGTACGTCTCAAAAGGCCACCAGAGGGACAAGTCTGTAATGGGCTAGTGCTGCCGAAGGTCACCACTACGGCACCACACAATTCCCTCTTCCCTCACACATTTTGTTAGAAGTAATAATAATAATAATAATAATAATAATAATAATAATAATAAATTCCTTGCCTGGGGTCGGCCATGCCGTCTGGTCTCCCTTTCCTGATGTGTAACCCGAGCTGACGGATTGCAAGGCCTTTGCCTTCTTCTCTGTTCCCATATTCAATGATTCTGCGCGAGACAGAAAATGCGACAGGGCTCTTGTTACCACATGGAGGGCCGGGCCCGGCACGAGGCTTTTTGGAAGCAAGTTTGTTAGAGTTTTACCAGATTAGCGGACTGTTAGGGAATACGAGGTCAGATCGACATTAAAGAATATTTTAATAGCAGTGGCTTCAAATGAGAGGAACTCAGGTCTTACTTCCAGAAGAAAAGAGCAGTAGAGGACAGTTTCCATGGAAAATATGACGGGGTTCCACTTCCGGTTCTCGTCCGGCGTCGGACAAAGCACTTGCTGGTTTAGAGCACGTGAGAGAAACCACGTCAGGAGCGAGGTGGGATGTGGATGCGAGTACGTGCGTGAGTGGGTGCGCGTGTGTGCGTGAGTGCGCCTGCGCGCCTGAGTGCATGCGTGCGCGTGCGTCCGTGCGCACGCGCCCCACGTGTCAGTCAAAGCCCCCACGTGTTCCTGTAAACTAGGTGAAGGTTATCAGCGGAGCTACATTTTTGTGCCCGCTGCCAGTGCCGTTTGTTTCCCTCCTGCTTGCAGCATCCAAGTGACCAGCTGGGCCTATAGTTCATCCAGGGCCCCTGTGATTTCGGATAACTTCGGCTGTCAGAGCTGCCAGTGGAAAGTGGAGGTTATTTAGTCAGTTTGGACATCTGGGAAGGAGAATGTCATTGTTGTTTATGACAGGAAATGGATGCCCTGGGAACTGCGGCAGATTGTGCATCATGGATCCAGCTCAAGGTACAGAGATAAGCTCAGGATGGGCTTTTTATTTATTTTTTTAGCTTCCACCCCCTTCCTTGCCTTCATTTGTATTGTCATTTCAGAATCAGGACATTCATCTTTTTATTGAATCTCGTCTGATGTCGGCACTAATTACTCCCCCTACATTAAATTCTCTGCAGACACTGAAATGCCCCCAAGGCTTTCATATGGAAGGAAGCCATCCTCTCCATTTTTCTGGAGTTCTGAAAGTTACAAGTCAGGGAGCCAGGCTCTCCTTTATCTCCCAAGGTGCCCTAGGGGACACCAGGCTTAATGGCCATTCATTGTGATGGTGCTTCCCTCCAGCTCCCTAAATTGCCCAAAGAAATGGCTCTTTTCCACCGGGATTATTTCTTGACTCTTGGTTGATTTTCTCCTAGATTTTGCTTGACCTCATTTAGTCTGCTATTCTCCCTGCATCACAGTTGTCATTACTGTCTTTTTTTTTTTTTTTTTTTTTTAACGGACTCTTCGCTGTCCTCCCAACTTACAGACTCTCCCCGTGTCAATCCAGTCTGCATGGTGTTTCCAGACTAATCTGGATGGGCAATGTTTTTGCTCCAATGTGGGCCTCCCACAGCCTTGAGAAATAAATAAAAAGCCTTAGAAAGTACTCAAACACTCTGCCATGTGGTTCATCCTCCCCTACAAATGCTCTGTGACCAGAATCATTGTCATTATTCTCGTCACATACCATAGCTTCCCTGCTTTTCCTCATGGTATCCCTTTAGTCTGCAACGTACCCATTTTACTGCTCACCATGTGCCCAGTTTTCATGCTCCAATGCAAACCTATTTCTGTCATCAAGATTTTCCTGGTTCCCCCCAAAAGATATGGTTATATCCTTTTCAGAACCTCCACAGCATGTTCTCATTCTACTTTCACAGTGATCACATCTGCTTTGTATGAAAGTTATTTGTGTTTATATCTTAGCCTTGAAGAGGACAGAGCAATGCTTTCTAATCTGTAATTCCCTGAAAGCTGGCACACAAGTGTGTGTTAACGATATGCAGAAGCAAGTCAGCAGGGATAGAGTGAAATAAAACCCACGCTGAAAAACAGACAGATCTGGAGTTGAGTATTAGTTCTATGATCTTGGTCATGTCATATAATAATGTTTTTGAGCCCTAGCATGCCCAAGTGTAGAATGAGTATGACAGTATTTTCCTTGAAGGGCTGTTACATAGGTCAGGTGAGATGATGATATGTGTGAACTATCGTTTATAATTATAAAGTATGATACACATATAAGTGTAAACAGTAAATATTTAATTAATTACATTTAAAAGTTTGCAGATTGTTTCCAAAATTCTGCAAGGCAGGTATTCTAATAACCCTCCAGGGATTGCATTACATCACCTACACTTAACATTATCACTTCTTTCTCCTTTTACTGAAGTAACTTTCAATTGGGGCTTCAATTGCTAGATTAACTGCCCAAAGTAGGTTTCTGCCTCTCTCCTAGCAAATCCACCATGATTTAACTTGGCTTAGGAGTACTACCACAGGAATGATTTGTTTTTATGGATTTTAAAATCACCGTGGACATCATTTTTAATCTTGATATTAGTGTTTCAAGATCAAAAATTGAACTGGGGCTGGGCTAATGTGTGGCAAATGGCCCCATAGTAATAAAGGTACAAAACTGTAGAAACAGTTTAGATGAAAGTATGTTGAGATGGATGTCACAAACTATGTACAAACAGTGGTTACTCACAGGCAACTCTTTTTGCAGAGGGATGCAGTAGATTTCAAGGACACCCTTACATTTTCCCCTAGAAGTGAATGCATTGGAAAGTGGCTTTTTTTATTTGGCCCTCCTCAGTTCCTCTAAAGCTGTTGTAAGAGGGAGAAAAACAGATTCTGGAACACAGTACTTCATAAAATTTTTTGGCACCCCAATTTGAATTTGGCCTATGAATAATTCTTGGGCAGGCATGGCAGATTTTCCAATTCCATGAGCGCAAAGCCCTGAATTATTTAAAAAACCTATGGTTCTTGCCTTGGAAATGATTCCAGATTCCAGCCACAGCAAATCTGAAGGAACTTCCCACTGTCATTTCTGGGACTCAGTTGGGCTTGGAGGAGGCAGGGTTGGGGGGTCGAGGATTGGGAAAAGAGGAGGAAAGGAGAGGTCACAAGCAGATGAAGGAGCAGAGGGACCAAAGCAGCCTTTTCCAGTTTGTCCATTAAGTGGCTGAGGTATTATATCCTTTCTGTCCACAGCCTCAGTAGAGGCCTAAGAACAGGATCAGCTCCCTTTCCAGGCTTTGGGCCGAATATTATGACTTTGGTGACTTATTTTTTTCTTTCTGTACCTCTCACCCCTTTCTCCCTCTAGAGTCATAACTGTCATACATCATCTAAATAAAATTGTGAGGCCTGGTTGAGGTGTGGGCATTGGAGACACAGTTGACTCGAAGTAAGAGTAAACAAGACGGAGAGGAGCAGACTGTGACGGTCTTTAGAGACACTAAAGAAACAAATCCCTCGATCCAGTCATGGTGTCCCTGGTTACAGCAGACAGGCCCTTGGTATTGCGGTCCTCTATCCCACCCTTTTCTGTGAAGTCTACTGATGAGTTGCAATCCCCATTCAGAACTAGGTGCTGGGCGCCTGGGTGGCGCAGTCATTGGGTATCTGCCTTTGGCTCAGGGCATGATCCCAGCGTTCTGGGATTGAGCTCCGCATCGGGCTCCCCTGCTGGGAACCTGCTTCTTCGTCTCCCACTCCCCCTGCTTGTGTTCCCTGTCTCGCTGGCTGTCTCTCTCTGTCGAATAAATAAATAAAATCTTTAAAAAAAAATTAAAAAAAAAAAAGAACTAGGTGCTGAATCCAGGAAGGACAGCTTTCTGAGGTTTGTTAATAGGGCACTGGGACCACCAGATATTTTCTTATGGTAAATGCAGGCAAATAGACACTGATTGATCCATAGTTAGAATTCCACTTGATAAAAGGCATGAGTCTCCAAGCCATCATCAGCTCTGTCTCAGAGACAGAGATTCTCTCCCTCTGCCCCATCTCAGCTGGGTTGAGTTGCTAGATTTCTCTAAAACAACAAAGGATCCGTGGGGAAGATTGACTGCATCATTGTGACTTTCTTATGGCTCTTCATAGCCCCTATGTGCTAAATGATCTCTCCAGATTGTTTCTGGCTCCAAGATCTATAACTTTATGAACTATTTCTACTTGTTATTGGTCATAAAAGTCACTGGCTACATGTTTTATTCTCACTTGGCACATAAAGGATCAGAGAGGTTAATTGAGTAGTCTAGGCCCATGCAGCGAGATAACACTCATTCTGAAACCAGACTTGGGGTATTTGAAGCTCAGGTTCCCACTGCTTAGCTTTCTTTTATTGATCAGTTACATACAGCAAAAGTAGAGTGACAATTTATCATCTCAAACAACACTTTTGAGAGTGAAAGGGGACACTATTAATAATCATTCTGGGACAACAGGCATAAACCATAATATACAGGTACTTAAGGTATAGGGGGAAAGTGAGATAGGTTTTTATAAGGGCATCAACAGGTCTTAAATTTGAATTCTTCAAAATTTATGGGTTACTTTAAGTTTACAAGCATTTGTATTGCTCGCCACTCATAAAAACACTCTTGTGTGGTTAAGGTGGCTATCCCTGTTTCCAAAGGAAGCGTAGGTCAAAGCTGCTCACCCCTAGCCCCAGTGTAGCTAATCACAAGTAGAACAGCCTTAAATTTCAAATGTGTCCCTTACCACCCCTCCCATACACATGCTAAATCTCTACTACCTCCACAAACTAGTAATTATCAGATAGTTCAAAGGAAGCCATCGTCTCCACAGAAGCAAATCTTGGTGTGCCCTGGGTACAGCTTGTTTAGTTTGCCCCTTGACCTTCTTTCTAATCCCAGAGCGAATTGTTAGCTGAGGTCTGATACTACCATGCAGAATCAAAAGGAGATTCCTGCAGCGTTGGTTCCCCAGCCCATCTCTCACTGTGCAGATGTAATAACGGAGAGTAAGCCAAAATTGCAGGATAGCCCTTTGCCTTCAAACCTGTAATTGTCTCTTATTCACCAGACACTCTCTGGTCTTGGCCATGAGTTGTCTATTCCTGGAAGAGACAATCCAGCAGAGTAGTTAAGAGGAATGGACTTTGGATATAGACTTGGGTTTGAATTCAGATGCAAACTAGTACTGCTAACTGCTTAATGTTTTAAGCCTCAGCTTTCTGCAAAGTGAGAAAAACCATGCCCGTTTTATAGGGGTTTCCTTGAAGAATAGATTCAATATTGTACGCAAAGCTTCCGCTGCCTGGCTCATGGTGAGCCTTCATTATCACCATTGAGGCCTTTGACCTGAAAGCAGCAGACTCACCTCGCAGCAGACCAGGGAGTGTTAACCATATCGTAACCTACAAAATGTAGATCCAGTACTTGATCATACCTTGGACTTTCTCCACTTGCTTTTTTCTTTTATTGACTTGGACTTTGGAGAACTAAGCTAGACTAAACTGTTAAGAGTACAGGCTGCATCCTACTCGTCTTCCCCTTGCGCATAGCTACTGAGATCATATTTTATGAGCTCCGAATTAAATATATCAGCTGACCATAACAAAATATGTTGTAACTGACACTGTCTCATAAAATACAGAAAATGTCATTTCCTTAGCCACTGTCTTTTTTACATAGTGGGCCATCAATAAATGTCTGTAGAATGAATGAAGAAATCAGACTCCATCACTATCATCACTGGCATGTATGTACACACACACACACACACGCACATGCGCACGCACACACACACGTTTATATAATTTTTGCATCCTGCTCTCCCTGATATGTTTGCTATTTGCTCTATCAGTCAAGATCCCAACAGGAAACAGATGGCCCTCCAATTAGAATAATTCAAGGACAGCTTAATAAAGCAACTTTTGTAAAGTGTGGGTGGGATGTAGAGGAACCACAAGGGATACTAGTATCAGTACAAGAGCTGCTTCTACTCCTAACCCCAAAGGGATGAGGGCGGAGAGGAAGCCACAACAGGAACCAAGAAAAAAGAGCATTTCCGAGAGAAGACTGCTGTGATGGGAGAGTGGAATAAGAGCCTTGACCTGACTCTCCTCCTTCCTCGGACCTCCTGCACCTCGTTCCCATGGACTGAGCCCTGTGGGAGGCCAGAGGGCAAGGGAAGCCGTGATTTAGCAGCAGGTGGGCGGAGAATGATGGGGCATGTGGGCTACCTCTGGGGTACAGGGTGTAAATATACCTAAACATTTTTAAGAGATTGAAAGTAAAAAATATCATCAGGGGGTTTTGTATCTTGAAGCAGTTCCCTATTAGGAAAACCACCACCTCCTCCTCTGGGACGTGGTGTCATCTCCTCTGAGAAGTCCTCTTGCTCCTTTGCTCTTGTCACCTGCAGACTCCTGAGTCCCTCCCCCTTTCCCCTCCCTAGCACTTCTGTTGTAATGATTGCTTTCCTCCTCTAAGGGTCCTCGAGGGCCACGTCTGTGTGTTGGTCCTCCTTGTCTCTTCCACACCGAGCCCAGCAGCAAGCACGCAGTGGGTGCTCAGTCACTGTTTGTTGGATGACTAAATTTCCCATGAAATGAGAGAACACTTGCCTTTCGACGACAGTACTTCTTCCCTTGGTTTTCTAGATTAGAGCCCAGTATTGACCCTTCCGCGGTTCGCGCGTCTCTTCTCCTGAAGAGGAGTAGGCAAGTGAAGACCCTCAGACATTGGTTGGAGGGAAGCTGTACATCTGGAGCACGTCTGCGGCGGCTGTGGGAAGCATCCGCCAGCAGGAAGGTGGGTGGAGGGGCGCTCAGACTACAGAGCCACATCTGGAAGAAGGGAATTCTGGTTATTAATTCCTTGTAAAGGAACTCTGGGCATTGCTTCAGTTAACACTCAAATTCCCAGGAACTCCTCTTCTCTTTCCGGAAGCTCTGGCAATAGAGGTCTATCCAGACAGCATGGATCCTCATACGAAGGCCAAAGGCAGGGACGGGAGGCATGGGGAGGCTGAGCAACTGAAGCCTCCCATTACCAGCCTTTTTCCTTGCCGTGCTCTTCACTCTGTGTAGGTTCTGTGCATGTTTATATGTGCGCGTGTTTGTGTGTGTATGTGTGTACGTGCGTGTTTGCAAATGTGTACGTGTGCATTTGTGGTTATGTGTTTATGTGTATGTGTTTATATATGTGTGTATGTATGTGTGTGTGTTTATACTTGTGTGTTTGTGTATATGTGTGTTTGAGGAGTATGTGTGTGTATGTTTGTGTATATGTGTACATGTGTGTTTGTGCATTTGTGTTTACATGTGTTTTTGTATATGTATTTAAGTGTACGTATGTGTTTGTGTTTATATTTGTGTGTGTGCGTGTGTGTTTGAAGAGTATGTGTATATGTATTTGTGTATATGTTTATGTATATATGTGTTTGTGTGTATGTGTACATTTATGTTCATGTGTTTTTGTATGTTTTTAAGTGTATGTATGTGTGTGTTTATATTTGTGTGTTTGTATGTGTGTTTGAGTAGTATATATATGTATATTTGTGTATACGTTTGTGTATGTGTGTTTGTGTGTATGTGTGCGTTTGAGTTGTGTGCATACATGTGCATTGGAGTGTATATGTTGTGTATGTGTGTTCGTCTATGTGTGTGCTTGTGTGTTTGTATGTTTGAGTGTGTGCATGTGTATGACCTTGACCTTTATGGTCTAGAAGTGGGTCTATCAGGCTCTATCTACGAGTAAGAATTGGGCAGAGAAGCATTTTAAGACAGAGAGGCATGAAAATGGAAAAGAACTCTGGGCAGCTCTTTTCATTATAACCTGCCCTCCTGCCTACTTGTTCCTTCTCTTGCTGAGCTTTCTGTGCATTCCAAGCAGACCTGCAATTGTCTGTATGGTGAGGTCAGCCCACAAACCATGAATATTTGCTGAGTGACCACTGCGTGCAAGGTGACAGAGTTCTATCCATTTGTGTTGATTTTGTATTTACATAGAAGTGCCTGGGTTTTGATGAAGCAAAAAGATACTTTTTAAATTCTCTCTTTCCAAATAACAAGAATGTTGAAACTTCTGTTATTTAAGAGAGCTTCGGTGCTTTCCCTTCTCCCTCTCTTATTTGATCTGGAAGCATTGCCATGACATGGAGAAGGACTCCGTTTCTGTCCATTTTGTTAAGGAGGAAATGAAGCCCAGGGCAGCGTGAACTTGGTCAGCTTCACATAATTATGTGGGACTGCCAGGTGACTCTTCTGACTCTCATTTCCCATCAGATGTCCTTGTCTTCCTAAAATGACGTTAATGACTAGTGGAAGAATATATTTTCCCCAAGGATTCTCTTATTGGGACCACCGCCGGAAAGATGAGAGGTGTATACTGACGCAGAGAAATCCTTAATCCTCTCTGGCTCTGTAAGGTCTTTTTTTTTTTTTTAATTTTTTAAAAATTGAATTCAATTAATTAACATAATGTATTATTTGTTTCAGGGGTACAGGTCTGTGATTTATCAGTCTTATAGAGTACCCAGTGCTCATTACAACACACACCCTCCCCAATGTCTATCTTTTTGAGCATAAATCTTCTGTGAGGGAAATTGAAAAGCCTTGAGGGCCATGACACCACTATAATGAAAAGAGCTGGTGCAGGGCACCTGGACGGCTCCCTCGGTTGAGCGTCCAACTCTTGATTTTGGCTCAGATTCTGATCTCAGGGTGGTGGGATCGAGCTCCACATGGAGCCCCCTGTTGAGACCCATGTCCCGCGTCCAGCCGCAACTGGTCTCCAAGCTCAGCACAGAGATCCTCTCCCTGTGCCCCTCCCCCAGCACCCCACCCATGCACACGGGTTCAGGCCCATGCACATTCTCTCGCTCTCTCTCTCAAATAAATAAATAAATAAATAAATAAATAAAATCTTTTTTAAAAAATTAAAAAAAATTAAAAGCTCTGACGCAACGGTATTGAAAAAAATGATGTTGCTTTAAAAGTAGTTTTAAGAGGTATGCTTAGTCAGGATCCTGCCTAGTGCTGGAGCCCAGGAGAGGGCAGGACAGCAGGCCACTGGCTCTGTCCCTCCCTCCCTCTCTTCCATTCTTTAGTTGGCATCAGGCAACCCCAATTTAGCATTCTTTTCCCCAGAATGGATCTAGACAATATTTTAAGTTCATTTGTGCAACTATAAATAGTACTTTATGTCAATTCAAACTTCGGAAAAGAGATTGGGTGCCGGATGTTGAGTCTAAATTTCCTTACCACAGCTTCAGCTTTAGCTAGGACTAGAAAAATTTAGGTTTGCCAAAAAAAAGTCCACCATCACATTTCTACTTATTCTGGAAGTTTCTATAGGAAATCGAGAGTTGCTGGGTGTCACTGCCTAGAGTGTAACCTCTGCTCACAGACATAATTCCAGCTTCCACAGATGTCTCGGCTTTAGAATAAGTTCTGAAAGTGAGGCTGATCAGCACATGGACCCAGGGCTCAGAGTCACTCCAGAATTCTCGGGACAGCTCTAAGAATATGTTCACACCAGTGTGGCATAGGTCTCTGGCAGCGTGGCTCCTCCTTCTCTGCTTTTTGATCCCTACCGGGAGACCTCCTATATTCTGATCCCTCTGCCTGAACTCTGTAGGATGGGCAAGGGCACTGGAAAGTGTTCCTTTAGTGGCGAGTGAGCAAAGTGTCTGGCCTTACCATTCTTTACAGTTGTATGACTGTGGGGCCCAAATTTCTCATGTGGAAATGGGACTGTGAAATAGTAAGAAAGATATATATAATATTGGTCTCTGCCCTCGATTCCTGACACAGAACCCCTAAAACCCTTGTAGATAGGAGTGCTAGAAGAAATTTTGTTCTAATATTTGGTCTCTGACCTGAGTTCTTGACACAGAACTCTTACATTTGTGTACTTTCCTAAGTGGTAGGAACATCTGGCACAGAGCTCCTAAATCCCTTGGAATTTCCTGGCTGATAGGAGCACCTTTTGTTCTAATGAGGCAACACTAGCTGAGGTCCTAGATGGGAACTGGTCACCAGAAAGACCAAGCCATGATTAGAAGTTTGGAAATTTCAGCTCCCGTCTCTGACCAGCAATTCTCCTGAGAGGAGAGGGGCTGGATATGGAGTTAATAATTGATTATGCCTATATAATGAAGCTTTCATAAAAATTCCCCAATTACAGGCTTTGGAAAACTTCTGGGTTGGTGAACACATCTACCTGCCGGGAGGGTGGTACACCCCAGCTGCATGGAGACAGAAGTTCCTGCACTCAGGACCCTTCCAGACTGTGCCCTATGTACCTCTTCCATCTGCTTGTTCATGTATATCCTTTAAAATATCCTTTGTAATAAATTGGCAGTAGTAGGTACACTGTTTTCCTGTGTTCCAGGACCCCTAGTTAATTATCAAGCCCAAGGTGGGCATTGTGGGAACCTCCAATTTGTTACCAAATTGGACGGAAGTTGTGGGTAACCTGGAGACCTGCTAGTGGAGCCATTCTTGCGGGGTCTGAGCCCTTAGCCTGTGGGATCTGTGCTAACTCTGGTTAGTGTTGGAAGTGAATTGTGAACACTGAGCTGGTGTCAGAGAATTATTCAGTGTGGGAGAAAACCCACACACCTGGGTCAGAAGTGTTGTAACTGTGAGCAGAGGAAACAGTGCATTTTCCCTAGACAGGAAGATAATGCTCTGCCTACCACACAAAGTTATTGAAGGAGTCAAACTGTGTATTGGACGACATTCTATAAATTGAGAGGTACCAGTTGGACATGAGGTATTACTAATTTTGTGAACTAATGCGGAGACAGAATAAAAACTGGTACCCCAATTTCCAACAGAAATTCTCCTTCTGTCATTCACAGTATATGTATGAAATCCTTTTGGTACATTCTCTCTCAAACGTGTATCCTTTTCCAGGGTTATTTAGCAGTGTGCCTTCCAGTGCTTGAAACCACATGATATCCATACATAGCTTTCTGGAGCTCCAGTATTACAGAGGGAAAAAAAAAGATTTTAGAAAAACTTTTTCTTAAAAAAATTTTTCATTTATTTATTCATTTGTTCACCGTGTTTATAGTGTGCCTATGGAGTAGAATTAGATGCTGTAAGTAGCTGAAGAGTTATAGGGTTCTCCTGTCACTCATTCAAGCTCTGTAGTACACATCTGTATGCAGGATGTATAATAATCCTCAGCTAATCAGGGTCTTAGCCTACTCGGGCAACTATCACAAACTACCATGGACTGGATGGCTTAAACAATAACCATGTATTTTTCACAGTTTGGAGACTGTGAGTCCCAAATCAAGGAACCAGCAGATTTGGGATCTGGTGAGAGCCTGCTTCCTGGTGCATAGACGGCCTTCTTCTCACTATGTCCTCACAGGTGGGAAAGGCAAGGGAGCTCACTGTCCTTTTATAAGGAAACTAGTCTCTTATAAAGGTTCCACTGTCATGATCTAATCACCCCTAAAGGCCTCACCTCCAAATATCATCATCTTGGGGTTTAGGATTTCAACATGAATTCGAGGAGGGCACAAACATTCAGTCTATAGCAGCATGTCCAGTCCCCCAGCTTTATCCTTCCATCCCCTCAGGAGTCTGACAGTTTAGTTTATTTCAAATATTTTTCCAGTCATTATGCAACTTTAAATTTTGGACAAGTGTACTGAATTACAGCCATAAAGATTGTGTCAAACTTTCTTATGCTCCCGGTTCTGAAGTTTCCACCATGTGACAAATGTTGTTTTGTTCTGTGGTTTTCTTGGCCTGGAGCTCTCTAAACCTTGAAACACACAATGGCACCGCTTCAAAAGGGCCTTCCTTAACCAAGAGGAACAATTGCTCATTCTTCTGCAGTGTTCTTCGTTAAGTTCTTTCTTAGCCAAAGTTCTCTTCAATTAGTCCTTCCACTAAGTATAGCTAGTCAATAACTAGCTGTCCTTTCCATTTAAGATTAAAATTTCTAAAAATAACACCATCAAGAAGCAAATGTGTGGTACTGCTGAGAGACCAGGGGCCCTGACTCAGGTAGATGGTGTGAATTCTTGCCCCCATTTAAAACATGCATCCTCAGACGAAGTCCTCAACCTGTCCGGGCCCCATCTGTATAATGGGGATACAAATATCAACATTGCAGTATCCCTGACATGCTTTCCAGTCTTGTCTACAGGAGCACCCCCATGTCAGGGACCCTGTGGCCAAACTCTTTTGACATTCCATGGTCATCCTGAATATTTATGTCTGTTCTACACACCCTTCTGCAATGTAGTCAGATTTGGTTTAATATACAAATAATGTTTTTTTTCCCTCCCAAATCTTTGAGTGAAATGATGCTCCAGAGAGAAGTTTGCATGCCTCTAGCAGGTTACAGCATACTTCCAGGATGTACCTCTAGTTTAGAAGTGTGTTTTATAAGATGATACTGAGGGCTGAAAATATTCAGCAGGTATACATCAGTAAGAATGTGTTGGCTATTCAGATATTAAAACACCTTTGTATTAACTGGTATATAACTGCTCTCCAACCCGTAAGTGGCATCCATGTCCCACATCACCTCTTTCCTTGATCCCTGAACTCTGTACAGTCCAGGAACTAAAGGGTTAAGGCCTGTCCCCCAGGGTCCTCCGGGACCCTTGCCATTCTGTTTATCTGGTAGCTAATCCATGTGGTTAAATATTTTGACTATCATCTCATATTACACGTAACATACATGAAGCTCCTGGCCAATGCTGGGCACTAAGAAAGCAGTAGGTATTTTTAGTCCTGTGGCTTTGGAGAATTCAGCCTAGAAGTATATATTTTCAACAGGAATGTGGCCAGTATCCTTTCCTCCCCTACTTCAGGACACAGCCTTCCTTCCTTTAGGGAACTGTGCCTTTCTGTTTTCTGAGGTCTTGTGAGGCTTCCAATCACAGTAACCCTCCCTCTGGCAGCTCTTGGAATGGGCAATAATATGGGTCTGGAAAATCATAGTCCCCATTCTCTGATAGGCATGTTGCTGAGACTGAGGATAAGTATGTGAACCAAGATGGACCCATCAGGGTCTTCCCCTAGAACTCTGAATGTGAATGCAGGGACTAAGGTACTCCTTGTCCCCCTTTGGAACTGGAGCTGAAAGGATATGGCCCCAGGGCTTCTGGTGGCCTTGGCTGTGAAATGAAGTAGACTGACAAGTGACACATAGACAGAAATGGACAAATGGAGAGACATTAAAAGAGAGGGCTCCTATGATATTGTCTGAGCACCAGGCCAAATTTCCATCCTTTACAACAGTGATTCTCACACTTGGGTGTATCTCAACATCAAAAGGAGAGCTAATCAAATCCACTTATTATGATAAAAAATAAAATGATAAAAAAGATAACCTATGGAATGGGAGAAGATATTTGCAAATGACATATCTGATAAAGGTTTAGTATCCAAAATGTATGAAGACCTGATATAAATCAACACCCAAAAACCAAATGATCCAATTAAAAAATGGGCAGAAGACATGAACAGATATTCCTCCAAAGAAGACATACAGATAGCCAACAGCACATGAAAAGATGCTCAACATCACTCATCATCAGGAAAATACAAATCAAAACTACAGTGAGATATTACCTCACACCTGTCAGAATGGATAAAATCAACAACACAAGAAACACGTGTTGGCAAGGATGTGGAGTAAAAGAAGCTCTTTTACACTGTTGGTGGGAATACAAACTGGTGCAGCCACTCTAGAATATGGAGGTTCCTTAAAAAGTTAAAAGTAGAACTATCGTGTAATCCAGAAATCACACTACTGGGTATTTACCTAAAAAATACAAAAACATTAAGTCAAAGGAATACATGCACCCCTACATTTATTGCAACATTATTTACAATAGACAAATTATGGAAGCAGCCCAAGTCCCATTGATAGATGAATGAGTAAAGAAGAGGTAGTGTGTGTGTGTGTGTGTGTGTGTGTGTGTGTGTGTGTGTATTATATATATGGAGTATATATATTGGAATGGAATATTACTCAACCATAAAAAGAATGAAATCTTGCCATTTGCAACAACATGGATGGAGCTAGAGAGTATAATGCTAAACAAAATAAGTCATTCAGAGAGACATACATACCATATGATTTCACTCATATGTGAAATTTAAGAAACAAAACAAATGAGCAAAGGGAAAAAAGAGAGACTGACAAACTAAGAAACAGACTTTTAACTACAGAGACCAGATCCTTGCCAGAGGGGAGGAGGCGGGGAAGATAGGGGGAAAAGGTGAAGGGGATCGAGAGTGCACTTGTGGCGATGAGCACTGGGTAATGCATAGAAGTGTTGAATCACTATATGGTACACATGAAACTAGTATAACACTGTATGTTAACCATAATGGAATTAAAATTAAAAACTTAATACAAAATTTAGTATATGTTAAAAAGAAAAAAATAAGGAGTTATTAACATGAGAAATTTTAGTCTGATTGTTAGGGAACTTTCCAGACAGTGAAATGAACTGAACTGTAACCATGTATGTAAAGTAAATTAATGAAAGTCCTTTGTATATGACATTTTGGAAACTGGCAAATACGCAAGAAAATGGATTCACTTGGGGATGTCAGATGACTCCTGACATCTTACCATCTGCTCTGTCATCTTCAGGGATCTCTTTAAGGACCACAAAAGGAGACAAAAGACCAGATTTTTAAAAGCATTTGTCAGAGGCGCCTGGGTGGCTCAGTCGGTTAAGCATCTTGACTACTCTTGATTTCAGCTCAGATCTTGATCTCAAGGTCATGAGTTCAAGCCCCGCACTGGGCTCCATGCTGAGCATGGAACCTATTTAAAAAAATAAATAAAATAAATAAAAGCATTTGTCAGTATTTATCTAAACACAACTAAGCAGTTGACTATGGTCCTATTCATGGAAACAGTGAATGGATACAAGAGCGGACACAAAACTGTCCTTACGTAGTTGGACTTCGCAAGGAGTCACTTCCCTAAGAGAAAACCATCAGCCACCAACATGTGCCAGGCACTGCTCCACTTCTCACCCACTAGCAAACTCACCATCCCACAAGAAGATGCAGGCACAGGTGACTTCAGGAACTTACTAAAATCCCACGGCTGGTTAAGTGGGTGAGCTGGGATTTGTATCTCATTCATCTGACTCCAATGTATGTGCTTTCCCACTGTGATTAAACACTGTAAATAAAGCACTAAAAAAAAAAAAAAAAAGGAATCCAGAGGCCCAGTCTTGTCCAAGTGGACAAGGGCCGGATCTTCCTCTGTATTTTTGCCATGTCCTCCAAGTAATTTGGATATACACCCAAGTCTGAGAACTGTAGCTTTACAAGCATGGGATCTAATACTTTCTCTCTCTCTCTCTCTCTCTCTCTCTCTCTCTCTCTCTCTCTCTCTCGGCTTAGTTTTCCTATAAGTAGAGATGAAGAAAAGCACTTAGCACTCTAGGGCCATGAATGAACCAAGTCTCTGATCAGTGGACCAAGTCTCTGATCAAGGTCCCAGAGCCTCCCCGATCTTGGGTCTCTTAGTGAATTGCAGTGTTTTCTCCTGAGGAATATCCTCTGTGGCTCCAATGGCGGCTGGAGCAAGATGCTGCAGTGGTTGGGAATGACACCTTCTGTCTTCTTGGGCTCTCCTGCATCTACAGTTATCTGAAGGGCATTCCATGGGCTGCAAGAACTTAGGGGCAGCTGAAACTAATAGAAATTTGGCAGAGGAATATAGAAATAAATAATAAAGCACAGAATAGGACAGAGGGCCACCATTCATCATAGCTCCTTTTCTGCTTTTTGCCTCTGCTTCTCATTGAGTGTTGGGTTCATTCTCTTGAGCTCTGTCAGGGGATGTGTCATTAGTTCTGAGGCTCCTTCCTAAGACTGTAAGACGTCCACCAACCAAGCTGAGAAGTCCCAACCAAGTCAGGATAAGTAGCCTAAATTAGGTTATATCCCCTTGCCTGGATTAATCCTGTGGCCGGGAGGTGGCAACTCTTATTGGAAGGGCTGCTAGATGAGCAGAGATCACCCCATCTCACATTAAGTGCCTAGTGTGACATTCTTATATATGTCACCTCATTTAATCTTTGTAGCAATCCTGCTAGGACATCAAGTGATGGCCTTTACGTTTTGATGAGGAAACAGAAGCTCACAGAGTTCCTACAAGGCAGAGCCAGGATTGAACCCTGGTCTCCCTAACTCCAAGGCCCACATTCTTCCACCACCCTGTGGGATGCCAACGGGCTTTGCTTCTGTCTCCACCCACTTGCTCTATAGTTCTCAGCACATTTCAGAATAGTTGTATCTGCTGCCTTAATTCTTTAAAATGACAACTACATACCATGTCTTAAAATTGACTGGATTCTTCTGCCACCTAAGCTGTGTACTGGGGTCCAGAATCACTTCTCTGAAGGCCCGAAGACTTGTTTAGAACTTTGGAATTATGTGCTTGCCCACCCAGAAAGAGGAAGTTCAGGACATGGCTGAGCCTACTTTATTTATAGTACCCTTCCCTCTCTCCTAAGTGCTAATCAAGCTCTTTCTTTCAGGTTCTAATATTGAGATTCTCTGTATTCATTCTCCTACATGATCTACACACTACACCACATGAAGAGGAGGGGAGGGGAAGGGAGAGAAAGTTATGTGTTAGAGTTAGGATTTTTCTTTCCCTAGGAAAATTAAAAGCAATGTCATCTGTCTCTCCTGTAGTTACAAGTTCCTGGAGGTCCAAGGTCATGTCCTATTCACTGTCGTATTCTGCACATTTTCTAGCATAATGCCATGAATACAGAAGTTCCTCAGTAAATGTATATTGGTTTAAAGTGAATTTTGCAAGATTCTACATATAGTCAGGAAAGAGCTTTCGGTGGATGACCTCCAATACTCTTCTTAGTGGACAAAAAAAGGACATACACACCAATTATTAGTCTACACGGGGGGAAAAGGAAAGGTGCACAACATATATTCCCTCTGCAGCAGGCATTGAATAGATGCTTTACATATATTATTTTATCCTCACAGTAACCCATGGATATTATTATCTCCATTCCAGATGAGGAAATTTAGAACAGGTCATTTGGGGTGTAGTACGGAGAGGTGGTAATGAGCATAGACACTAAACTCAATTGGGTTTTTTTTTTTTAAGATTTTATTTATTTATTTGACAGAGATAGAAACAGCCAGCGAGAGAGGGAACACAAGCAGGGGGAATGGGAGAGGAAGAGCAGGCTCATAGCGGAGGAACCTGACGTGGGGCTCGATCCCATAACGCCGGGATCACACCCTGAGCCGAAGGCAGATGCCTAACTGCTGTGCCACCCAGGCACCCCTCAATTGGGTTTTTAAAAAAAGAATTTATTTATTTGAGAGAGAGAGAAAGACGGAGCGCACAAGCCAGGGGGGAGGGGCAGAGGGAGAAGCAGGCTCCCTGCTGAGCAGGAACCCCCCCCACCCCCCCACCCCCATGCGGGACTCGATTCCAGAATACTGGGATCATGACCTGAGCCGAAGGCAGGCCCTTAACTGACTATACCACCCAGACGCCCCTCAGTTGGGTTTGTCTTCAGGCTCTCTCGTTAGCTGTGCAACTTGGGGGAAAGTTCCTTGATTTCTCTGACCTCTTTAAGTTTCCTCATCTGTAAAATGAGGACACTAATATTTGCTAAACAGATCGTAAAACTCTTAAAGGCAATGCCAAACATTAGAAAGTTCAAAATGTTACTTTAAAAACACTCACACATAATTAGAATTTACTTTTATCATTATACCATATTTCTGAAGCTCTTTCAATGGATCAGAAACATCTAGAGTTCATTTAAATAGCAGATAGCAGGGACACACTCCAATTAGGGTCACCAACTCATCTTAGTTTGCCCAAGACTTCCTTGGTTTTAGTGCCAGAAGTCCTGCATCCTGGAGAACCCTCAGTCCCAAGCAAATCGGGATGGTTGGTCACCCTAAACCTCATACTTAGCAAATCAGAATCTGGGCTAGGGCCCAGACATACATGGTTTTAACAAGGGAGAGGCATTAGTATTAAGGAGGGAGTTAAGTATAATGGTTTACATCATGGGATTTGGACCTAGGTAGACCTGGGTCTGAATCCCCTTTTGGCACTTCAAGGAAATGTTACTTTGGTTGTGTTGGTGGGTTCCTGGGAAGCTGACTCTGAAATGGAGAATAGCCCATACAAGGTTTATCAGGGAGTGCTTTGGGGATCAACCCCTGTGGAAGGGAAGAGAAGGAAGCAGGATTAGGCAGAGGGGGACAAGGGGCTACAATGAAATTTCTCAATGAAGGCCTCACCAACCTCACAGGCAGCTCTGGGAGTTAGGAGGGCCCTTCAGAGTTGTCTTGAGATGGGTTGAGGGAGTCAGGCAACTCTACCTTCAAGTCAACAAGTCCAAGTGCCACCTGCGCTGGCAGCTCTCTCCCAGGATCCTCACAGCTGAGTGCTGTCTATTAATAACCACTTTTCCTGTAGCTGTGACAATAAATCTTTCAGTCTTGAAGGGGTCTCTAGGCAGCACATCACAGTATCCACTACAGAGTGAATGAGCCCCGATGAGCCTCTGTCTCTCCAACCATAAACCAGGACTGATGACAATAAGGTCATCTACCTCCGGGAGTTGTTGAGGAATAATGAGCTCTACGCATACAGCACAATTTGACACATTGCAAGCCCTCGAGAAATGGTCGCTGACTGTACATCTTAAAGATTGAATGGGGTAGAGTTTGGGATGGAGATGGGGGCTGCTTCAGGAAGGCCTTCTTGAAGGAACTTCCCCCCTGATCTTTGTTATCAGGAGGGACAATGCTTGACCTTTTATTGTGGGATGTATTACAAGGTTAGACATTAAACAAAAATGTAAAGTAGGCAAACAATTGAATCCGTTCAACAATTGTTTAACAAGCACCTGTTGACAAAGAGGGTAGAGCATGAATGAAATTTGAAGAGGAAGCATAGTTTTTGGCCTGGAAGATCGTATAGTGTAGTGGGATAAACAAGGTTTAGATACTGGATTCCATGGGAAATTAAACATGTATTTATTAGTAACAACGCAATTCAGTAAGAGAGACTCTTGGCACTGGAATATGGTGAGGGTTGGATATCAGTTTCTAAAATTTCCTCCAATAGGAGACTCTTCATATTCATCAAAATATGGACTTAGATGTTACTAGAGAAGTTGAAATGAAAGAGTTACATTTTAACACATTAATTTGTTGAAATATTTTTTGGGGGGGATGTTGAGCCTCAAAAACATTCATGGCCTATGGTCCAGAATCCTACCCTTGAAACTTTAATCCAAAATAATTTGAAATAATGAAAATCCTTACATTGAAAGATGTTCTTTGTAGTATAGTCCATAATAGAGAAAACTTGAAGACTCCTCAAATGTTTGGTGACACAGAAACAGTTATTTAAAATTAGAATTCAACTTGCTTGGGAAGGAATGGTTATATTTGGGATCCATTTTCCAAACAAAGGAAGTTGAGGCCAAGAGTTAGTCATGTACTTGGTGCAACAGGTGGAGACAAATGGGACCAGATCTCCTTAATTCTTGGTCAAGAATTCTGTTTTTCTTTCAAACTATGATTGTGTTTCTAAACTCTGTTTCCTAGGGTGAAATGCCAGCTTCCAGTGTTGCAAAACTATGAGGCCAAGTTAAAATGACTTGAAGTATGTCAGTGAGGTCATATTGTTAATGTTTTAACTAATTAGTTAATTTTTTATTGTTTGTTTTGTTTTTTAACTATTATTGCTCAAGCAATGAAGCCAATGATCAAGGCGCCCTACTCTGGCTTCCCAGAGCTGAAGTGTATCAGCTGGTTCTGTTAGAAGTGACAGAAAACATGACAGAAATGGGTTTGTTCAGTTTTAATTTTTTTTTAAAGATTTATTTATTTATCTTGAGAGAGAGAGAGAGAGGGCACCGGGGTAGGGGCAGAGGGAGAGGAAGAGAGACTCTCAAGCGCCTCCACACTGAGCACAGAGCCCAATGCAGGGCTCAGTCTCACCACCCTGAGATCACGACCTGAGCCAAAACCAAGAGTCCACAACTTAGCCAACTAAGCCACCCAGGTACCCCAAAATGGATTTTTATTTTAAACATCAATACATTTTTTAAAAATGTATGAATGTAATAGCTGACTTAGGCTGAAAAGTCCAAGGTTGAGCTTGCTTCAGGCATGCCTCGATTTGGGGCTCCAATGATATCACTGGGACTCGGTATCAGTCCATCTCTTGGCTCTGCCTTCCTTTGTGTGGATGGCTGTCTCAGCTACGGGTGACAGCAGCAGCTTCAACCCTCATAGTTGTTTCAGGTTTCAGTGAGTAAGAATAGGAGTCAAGTTCACAGACGTCCAGAGAAAATCTCTCATTAGCCCTGATTGGGTCACATGACTACTCTGAACCAATCACAGGAAAATGCAGTGGACTGCCGGGGCTAGCCCTGGGTCACATGACCACCCCTGGCGGTGGGGAGGGAGATGTATGTGGCTCTCGGCTGGTTTCAAGGAACCACAATTGGTTAAGAGTGGGAATGGATGACTTTAAAGAGGAGATCAGGTCACACTTACTAGATAGAGTGAGTGAGTGCCAGGCAGCAAAATCAACAGATGTCTACTACAGTTGGACTGTTGTCATTTTATTCTAGCTTTGCTGGGAAAAAGCCAGTAAGAACAAACTCAGCAAATCACAGACTTGCACTGAAGAGAAGAAACACAAGAATCTAAGGAGCTCGGTCTTTTTTCTCTAAATGGAACATAGTTTACACTATCGAAGACAGATGCTTGTTTATTCTATGCCGAGAGCTCTCCAGCCAAGAGGATTCTAAATATCCTTCCATCTGCAGATCATTCCAGGGCTTTGCAATTTTTACTATTTAATGAGAAAATTGGGGGAGGGGCAATTTAAAATAAAATAATAAATATGTCTGGAGGAAAGCTAAAGAGCTACATTATTTCACAATTCTGGAATTCAGAGCAATAAAAAGTAAACAGTCTTATTGGCTCAAAGGAGAATCCAATCCTTTCATCTATGAAACAACTTTATTTCGTTATTTGGGCATCTCAAGAGACTTCCCTTGTGGCTGTATTATAAGGTAATTCCTTGTGTTTTCATTATATACTGTCCTGTCGGGCCTTGTGAAACAAGAAATTATTTGCTGCATTTAGTTTCTGTATAATGGGGCTTTCTATCATTTACATGTCCTTTGGTATTGTATTAATTCACATCCTTTTTAGAAATATAATTTTGGAATCAATTTTCATTAAAAATTTCTTACAACTTGTAAATTTGAGATAATTGAACTGAAGGCTTGTTTACCATGCCAATACTGTAATGGGTTTTAGAAGTAGGACAAATTTTTGGAACTGGTCTCTGATGAACATTTGAAAGAGGATTTTTGATCTCTGGAAAAACATTTGTTCTCAACACAGGTGAAATCAACTCCCCTGTAAGTTGGTACTGATGGCGATTTAAAAGAAACTGTTCTTTG
The DNA here is from genome assembly GCF_023065955.2 of Ursus arctos. NCBI lineage: Eukaryota > Metazoa > Chordata > Mammalia > Carnivora > Ursidae > Ursus > Ursus arctos. The sequence goes on from NW_026622986.1 coordinate 23,578,538, forward strand.
TGAATTGAAAAGAACACTTCTTTATCTTACTAACCAAGTTTGAAGAGTCTGGTGGATTCTCATCTGGGTGAGATATTACTTAGGAAGTACAGACTTAGAACCAGTTGCGGGGGGGTGCTCCTACAGTGGATAATATCAATTTTTTAGTTCATTTGTTCCCCTTTGCTTACAGAGTAGCCTCATTTACCATTTATGGAACTCTACCCTCCACCTCACACCCCCATGCTTTATTGTGGTTCAAAACATCTTCTATTGGGCTAAATTCTTTGAGGAACAAAGTATGTGCAGAAAGTGTGCCAGTCTGGGAAGGAAGCTGAGTAGGCATCTGCCTGCTGTGTAATTGAAGTGATCTTGCATAGAAATTAAGGTCCCACAGAAATAGCCCCTACGAGGCACTCAACAAATATTTGTTCAGTGAAGAAAAGAATAAACGAAGGAGTCAGCATAAAGTCATCTTGTAGACAAAATTAGAAAGGCACTGTGTAGACATTCCTCTTCATTTTCTTCCCTCACTCCTAGCTGGGTCTACTTTATCAATGCTACAGGAGTCACAATTGTCATTAAAGAATATCATACCAGAGCTCTGAGAAGAATGTGTTCACTCAACTTACCCAGAAATCAAAATAACTGTGAATTGCGATAGAATTTTCAAAAATACAATGGATTAGCTCTTCAAATCATGAAAAGTAAAGCATAATTATCTCTGTTACACCACGCTGGCAGAATTTCTGTCATATGGAGGAACCCACCGCCCCTATGTCTAAGTAATTGATGCTCTCAACCATTTAGTCACAAAAGGCCCCTGGATTGTACTGCTTCAGGGACAACATCCATAGACACTTCCTCGTGAATGACACCCTGGAGTTTGTAACCCAGCGCCACGGTAGTTATTCTACTCAGCATCTTCTGTTGAATTTGTTGCTTGTCCAGAGATTCAGTTCATAAGGGCTTGGTCTGGTATTTTCAGATCTAGACCTCATATTAATTCAGCAGGTTTGCAGAAAGCATTGCTGTAAATTAATGCATCTTTTTACTTTCTCCCTATTTTTCTGGTTTGTGGGACTGGAACTCAGGAAGAAGAGGAATCCCAGGAAGAACCTAAATGCCTCAAGTTGGGACAGAAGATGGCATCAGGTAGAGTACATTCAGTGCAACACCTCCTTTTCTGGGCTGCTGTTGCTGACAGCAGGGCTTACAGCGTCCAAAAGCTTTGCATATTGCACAAGAAAGTCTGTGTATTCCAAATGATTGGAAACACGACTAGAAATGTCACTGGTAACGGATTCCAGGCACGACATCTAGGCAATCTGGTTATGATGCAGAAACTAGCTGCTTCTCTTCTTTCTTTTATTGATTACAGTTCTTGATGAACAAATACTTGCAATGAAGTAAATGATGATAATGACGAAGAAATTTCAAATTTGGGAATACTAAAATAAGTAGTGTAGTTGTTTACTGAAGTATTTATGATTACCTTGGAAAATGTTATTTAGATGCATTTGTTAGGTTTCTTTTTATGTTACTGTATAGTGAAATATGCAGCTTTGCTAAAGCTATTTACCCATAATAGGACTTTCTATGAGATAATATGGAAAGAAACAGTGATGAGTGAATTTGTAACTTAGTTTTTGACTATGATCAGTAATGATAATGACATGTAATGGCCATAAAAATAAGCATTAGTTGAACAGACCTAATAATAATGAAAACAATATCTTAATGCTCTCTGCTTCTATGTCCAAATGGCTTTCAGTTTGGTGTTTTAGATGTTAAGGGGTTAGAAGAGGGCTCCAGATGTGTTTGCTGCTGGCAGAGGCTCTTGTTCTTGTAATTTAATGGAAATCATGGAGCAGAATTGAGAAAATGGAGATAGTAATGAAAAAAATACGCAAGGGGGGGGAAGGTGGCACGCTGCTCTGATATAGATGGAGAAAGAATTAGCAATTAAACAGCTCCACCATCTCCCTCTATACCTCTCCCAAGTGTCTACTCCCGACAATAACAAACATTGCTTTACTTTGGTGCCTCTCCCTAGGACACTGTCCCGTTGTAGATCTTAGCATGGCTTGGCTCCTTCTCATCAATCAGGTACCAGCTGAAATGTCCAGTCTCAGAGACTAATTTGTCATTCTTTCAAATCACTCTTCATCTCATTGCCAGTTTTATTTGTTTCATAACTATGATTACAATCTAAAATCATCCTTCCATGGATTGGTTTGGTTACTTATTGTCCCCTGGAGAGCAGAAACCTTGCCTATCTTGTTGAATGATATCTTAGTACCTTGGACAGTGGCTGGCACCTAGTAGTCATTCAGTAAATTCTTACTGAGTCCTTTGTGTCCGCTATAGCTAGGCATTTTCTTTCTCTGTGTAATGAAGATGCAGGTAAGGTGGATTTGATGTGGCCAACTCTATGACTATTTTAGACTTCTGGCCTATAAAAGAGAATAAGACATGACCCTTGCCTTCAAGAAAATAAATGTCTAAGGCATAGATGTGTTTGGAACATGAGAAATAATGTGAAAAGATTGACACAACCCAAACAACCCTGGGAGTATTGAGGAAGTAGAATTTAAGACGTTTCCTTGAGTTGATGTTGCTCACAAGGAGATTTAGAGTTGTTGTTGTTGTTTAAGATTTTACTTATGGATTTGAGAGAGGGAGAGAGAGCAGAGGAAGAGGGAGTAGCAGACTGAGCACGGAGCCTGAAGCAGGGCTCAATCTCACGACCCTGAGATCATGACCTGAGCTGAAATGAAGAGTCAAACACTCAACCAACTGAGCCACCCAGGTCCCCAGGAGTTTTGGAGTTTGAAAGTGGGGGCATAGGAGAGCAGAGTTGGAGCTTGCATATTATACCCCTGAAAATTGTTCTGCATGCCACTTTTGCACATTTATTCTTATTTTTCAGTTCCTCAGCTAGAGAATACTGGACTAATGGCCATTGCTGGGTTAATGCAAATTTGGCCAAGAGATTTGAGTGTCCCAGTTGCTGATATAAATAGTATCATTTGCTCTCTTGGCAGAATGCCCACTAGATTTTGAAGACATTGAAAGCCATGATTATCCCACATGTTGTGAAGACACTGCTACCACCAAGGCTTTTCCAAGACATGAGTTGACTCCAGAAGGTCCTACTGTGACATCTCTCAGTGAGAAATCAGGGATCCAATTCTCAAACAGTCTGCTAGCATCCTAGATCTTTAAGCTGTAGGAGTGTGTGACTAGCAATGTAGTGTAGTGGTAAAGATTTCCCTCCACAGTGCATTTGGAGTCAGAGATTCCAACGAACATAATTCTGCAGAAAAAGGGACACCACTTAGTTAGAAATCTATAATCCCAATTTCTTTGTGATTGAATTATATGGCTTTAGATTTTGGATTATGAATAAATGGCTTATTTCTCTATTTTTTCAAAAACACCTAAAAATCCCTATTCTCTAAGTAGACATTTCAAACAGAAAAAGCAAAAATTTCTTACTATTTCTAAAAAGTGCTTGGGTTCACTGACTTTGGGACTTGCTGCAAAGTCCCCCTGTATTCAGGATTTACCCCCAAACATGTGTGTCTACACTGTGGCATTAGTGTACTTGTGTGTCTAGTTTTAACCCATTTAGTTCAGATCTACTGTGTTTATTAACCATCCTTTGAAATCCTGTTTCGTATTAAGTTGTGTCTGCCAGGTTATTTGAAAAGTATGAACACGTAATACATTAACTAAGAAATGTTTATTGAATACCTACTATGTGCTAGACATCGTGCTAGGAATTATGCTATATTAAGAGTGGCGGCTGGGACAGATGTGACTCCATGTATCATGGGGCTTATAAGAAAACGAGAAATGTAGCCATTAAACAAATAAAAGGAATATGTAAATTATAGAGAAATTATAGCCTTAGACAAGTAAAATATAAGTTACAGAGAAAGCAGGGTTCTGTGGAAGTCTTGCCTTTAGAGCTTATAGTTAAATAGTGTCTCTAAAACATGACCACAGAGAACAAAGACAACAGGTAGGATACAGTACATGTTAAAACACAGGCAGGAGTGGAAGGATGAGGAACCAAAGAGGTAAGAGAAACTCAGTTTGGGGCATCCAGGAATTTATCCAAGGGTTTGTGGCATATGGGCTGGGTCTCAAAGGATAGATACGAAATCCTTTTGTGAAGAAATACACATTACCCAGGATATTTATGAAGTGAAAACCAAATACTATAAATTGAATCTAAAGTCATATCTATTTGGTATCTGGCCCCTTTTTTGGCTGATGACTGAATCCTTAAGCATCTGTTACTTTATCCTGAGGCCTATAATTTCTACTTGCAGGGTCCACCCAAAGGCTATGACAGGTTAATTGGAAGTGTGCTTAAACTTTATCACCATCATTACCTGTCCTTTGCTGTCTAATAATTCAGTGTCTGTACATTTGAGGTTTTTTTTAGTAAGTGACCTGCCTGTAATAGACAGAACCCTAATACTTACTCAGAATCAGGTGGCACTTCCCCTTGACTTCATGGATCTATTAGCTGAGGGGATAAGATAGCCCATTTATAATAAGTCCCTTTTAATGCACTATACCGTGAGTTGCTGTCAGCTGGTGCTTTATTTCAGCACGACCAGTGCTAGGCAGGTTCATCATCAGATAAAATCCACCTTTGCCTCCAGCCTGCCCTTTCTGTGCCCTGCCTCTCCTCAGTGGGGTTCCCTCCTCACTACCTTCCGTCCCCAGCTTTGCTACCATCAAAGAACATGCACTCAGGCATGTACGCCTTGGTAAATAATTAATTTCAATCATATGTTATGCCTCTTCTCCAGCCTATTGGTATTCTAAGCTGCAAATCCACCTATGAAATGAAAAAATTCGGTGGCTGTTAAAGGGATTTTAAACATTAGCAAGCAGGTGATGAAGAGGGGACCTTTCTTCTGCATCTGGTTCCCTGCTCGGCGGGAAGCCTGCTTCTCCCTCTCACAATCCCCTTGCTTGTGTTCCCTCTCTCTCGCTGTCTCTCTGTCAAATAAATAAATAAAATCTTAAAAAAAAAAAAAAAGAAGAAGAAGAAGAGGGGGCTTTCTGGCTGTAGTCACAACGTGTGGTTAGCCACTTTCTTGACCCGAGTAAGGCCCTGAGTCATGGGGACACTCAATGAAGATTCCATCCGTTTCTGTGTTCTTTAAAAACGGGTTATGTTTGTTTACAAGTAGGGTTAGATCGTTTATCCAAAGGTGCCATTTTGGAGACATCTTGCATCCTTCTCCTATAACATTATTCTTATAACTGCACAGGGAAAAGGAAGACTGAGGTAATGGACCTATGAAAAATAGTGATACGTGGAAGTACTGTGAAGGAAAGATGTCCACACATAAGAGTTCTTTTGAGGTGGCTGTGAAGTTATCTGAAAAATAGAGAAAAAACAATGATACTTTACTAATAGTGACAAGAAGGAGGCCATAGTTCCAAACAGAAGGATCTATATGTCAGCAAGAAGGCATAATTGAAAGCCTGACAATATGACCCTCTGGAGATAAGCCAGTTATTGGAAGTAGCCACGGACAGGGGAGGAGTTTGCATGTTCTCACCTGGGTTTATGCCTCATGTCTCAGCAGCTGCCACATCAAATTTGGCAGACATTTTGGTCTGCATGGCCCATGGGGCCACCTGCTCCTGGGTCTTTCTTTCTGTAGGTTTTCTTTCCTTTTTGCATCGCCATAGGATGTGTTCCTTTCCTAGAGCCTTTTGTGGTTGCCCTGACTTGTCATTTTAGAGAAGTTTTGTGCTGAGGCTTCATTTAATCTCTTTCTATTCCACTAAAAGGCCCTTGGAACAAGCCAAATGCCACATGTACTCACGACAGCCTGTAAAAGGCATCAATGTTGAACGAGGTTAAAACTGATCATTACCTTTTTGGTACAGAGACTTAGGTTTATAAGCTGATATACAGAAACTACAGATCCTGCCCAAACTAATCTTATATCTAGCCAAATGAATAGAAATTATGGAGTACCAGTTTTGATGGAGAGAGAGGGAGGTATCTCCATTTATTCATTCATTCCCTGTGGACAGGGCGACAGATGAATGGATGGGCCAGCTTCACTTTCTTAGAGAATATTTTTTTTAATGAATTGCACCCTTTCTGGTGGCTATGTTTCAAAAATAAAGTAAAATGTGTTTTTAAAATGTTGGCTAAATCTTGCCATTTTTCTTGCCCGTGCATTGCTTTAGACGCAGGCCAAGTATTTTGGAATGCTGAAACAACTTTCAAATGCGTTTAAAATTCAAGAAGACTTTGCAGAATCGTTTTTATCTTCTTGCTTGCCCTTAGCCTGTGCTGTTGGGGCCCCATGATTGCCACACTCTGATCGTAATGGGAGAATCTTGTAAGTCGACGCTGTTTTATGACAGTCAGAATGTTTCACTGGAACGCTCTCTTTTTGCTAAAGGTCACCTAAGGCTGCGTGAGGCCCAGCACACTTTCAGAGTTGGCTGTCTGTGTCATCTGCGTTTAGTCAAGTCTTCATTTCCTGTGGTTTGTACGTTTCTTATGTGTGAAGTAAACCCCAAACGGTTAAAATTCTTCAACTAAAAATGAAAGCAATCGGGACAAAATATCTGTATTTTTGTAACCTTTGTGAGGAAGTGAGACCAGGGTTCCACTGAGCAGCTTCTTAAGCGACATGATGTCGCTATGTGTGTGTGTGTGTGTGTGTGTGTGTGTGTGTGTAAGTGAGGCTGGCCCCCCGCGGGGAGGTGACACTTCTGGCTGGGAGACTTGGGAGGTGAGAAAATGATCTATTCTCTGGTAATTCAGACAACTAAAGTGTTTGCTTTTACCTTCGTATCATAGTAGAAGAGTCAAAATGAAGTCTCTACCCCAGCCAACTGTATTTTTGTCATACCCTACTTTGTGCAAAAAAAGTGATTTATCTTCCTCACCGATTTTTCTGAGGCCCTGGCCAAAGAATGAACAGAAAACTGTTCAGGTAGGGAAGTTGGAAAACAGAAGGTGGTGGACTTCCTTTATCCTGAGTTTACTTTCTTTCCATCCCATTAACCTTAGAACAGACCGTCTGAGGTCCTAGGAGGCCTTTTATTACAGAAAATGCTGCTGAGGACTGTAGAAGTCTTCCAGCAAGGACCCGATCCCTAATTTCTATATGGGATGGATATCTTGCTCTGCATGGTCTGGGTGGCTTCCATGCCTACCTGCTGTCAGGTCTCTGCCCTCAGCAAGGCTTTCTCTGACACCCTGAGCAGAATTGCAAGCTATCCTCAGCTCTTACTTCCTTGCCCCGTCTTGTTTGTATGAAAACCACTTACCACTCTGATGCACTGTGTCCTTTCCTTGCTCTTTGCATGTGTCCCCCCTAGAGCGTAAGCTCCATAAGCTCCACGAAGGCAGCGGTGTTTGAGCATTTTATATGCCACAGTGTACATGGCAAATGCCTACAACAGAGCCCTATGGACAGGGGATGCTCAATAAATATTTGTTGGACAAAGAAGGAATGCATGCTCTTCTCTTTTCAACTCTCACTAAAGCAATTGGCTCAACCAGAATCTGAACACGGAGTATCTTTTTCTATTAGGGTTTTCACCCAGCTCCCAGCACAATGTCTGGAATATGGGAGAGCTCAAAATAAATGGTCAGTTGACTAGAGTATAAATGCATGCATGAACGACCGAGTCTGGTTTTCAATACAACTTGTGATATAAAAAACTGTTGTTCAGTTGGGGCTTTAACAAACATGAAGAGAACCACGCTAATCCCTGGGGAAGTCAACGTCATGGGGAGGGGGAAGAGCACAGTTAGATTTTCTTCACTGTTAAATCAGTTGGCCATGCCCTCGAATCCAAGGAGATGCTTAGGGTGGGAGTAGGGGTAATATTTGTCTTTAGCAGGACAAGGTAGCAAGGGTGTTATTTCACGCAGGAAGGAAGACTTCCTGGCCTGCCTGCTAAAGATGTACCAATCTGCTCCTAGCTCAATTGTTATTTTGCATTGAAAAGGTATCAGACTAATGAAATCCGGTTTCCAAGTTCTCAGCGCTGTCCTTCGCAACATCTATTAAGCGGTATTACCACCCACAGCTCTGAAACCACACCATCCATTCTCCTCAGGGTCACCCAGAGAGCAGTTTCTGGTTTTTCTCCTCTCTCCATGGGCAGGGAGCTAATCATTTTCAGCTATCAGAATGAATTCTCAACATTTTCAGATTTTTTTACTCAGGGAATTCAATAGAGCACTTATTGTTCATCAATGAGAAAACACAAATACATAAAAATGAGAGTTTGATTTAGTCCTCTGTGTTCAAGGTACGCCTGATGTGCTGTTTACTGACTAGGCACCTGTTTCTTGAACAGGAGCGGAAATGCGCCTGTGCAGCAAATGCTTGGTTTAGCTATTGTGTCCTTGCGCCACGTGAGACCCCTCGGTAGCTCTGTCGAGTACTACTCTTCATCCAATCCTAAGTCCTCTTAGCACCCCCCTGGAGGCACAGGGCTCCCCAGAAGTTGATCCAGGTCATAAAATGAATCAGTTACTAGGAACGACATTTTCAATGTGGCAATACTTGGAGCAGAGTTGTCTGATTTGTGATTGTGCGCGCGTGTGTGTCCCGCAAGACGTTTCTATGCTATTTTATTTTCTTCCATTATTTCCTTGTTTGTTTAAAATTTGTTCTCCAGCCTTTGTAAGAATGCCTTAGGGCAGAAAGCATCATGAAGGCAACACTAATAGACAAAAGCAGCAATAATGAAGCAGCATTTGGGTTAAGTAAGCAAACCGGTAAACTGAGGATCTTGAGGGCCTTCGAGTGTTTCCGTCCTGGAGGAATCTCTCTGTCCGCTTCCCCTTCGCACTTCCCATCCCTGCGCAAGAGTAGAAAGCTGGAGCTAGAGCCGCGTGCTGTGCATTGGGACGCGCAGCCCACTCTCTCCCTGGGCGGTGCCCCCCCCCCCCCCCCCCCCCCGTTCTCGGGACGCGGACAGTGGAAATCATCATGCGCAGGTTCCAGCTGGTCATTGTCACAAAGGCCCTTCGGTGCGAGCCAAAAGGGGAAGTTTCTGCATCTCAAGGATTGGTGGTGGTGTTGCTCTTGTCGCTATGTACCCGTGTTTCCCTGCACACATTTAAAGGAACTGGCTTTTGGGTCCTAGGGGTCCCCGGAAGTCAGCATCTTTATTCCCTCGCGCCCACAGCTCAGTTCAACTCGGCTTCATGGCCATCATGCCCTACTACCCACTTAGGTGATTCCTGGTGGGTCAGCCACTGCTCTAGAATTTGTGTACAGGAGGAGCATAGCTCAAGCCGTATGGTTGAAAAGACAGTCCGGGACTGGTCCTCAAGTTGTTTTCATACACACTTCATTGCGAAAATGTCATTGTGCAGTTAGGGGAGGCAGGACTGATGAAGCTGGAGGGTGTGGCGGCCGCCATGCATGCCCCCCTGCTTCCGCTTCCGTGGACACTGGCCCCACTTCCTACACCTGCAGGTGTCGTCCTCAGGCTTTCTCTTCCAGAACCTGCTCTGACCCTTCTCAGGAGTAGCCCTCAAGCAAGCAGTGCTGGGACTGGTGAATGAATACCTCCGCTTGAGGGCCCCTTGGGGAGGCCAGCTGTGGGGCACATGTTCTGCGCTGGTGCCCAGACTTGCCCCTGAGGGTTAAGCCATAGAAGTAGCTGGCTGCTCTCCTTCCTGGCTCACCACCCCACTGCCCCCCTGCTGGTCCCCTCACCCCCACATAAACCACTTCTGGGGGAACCCATAATCAGAGAGGGTCCCTTGACACCGTCACTGCATTCAACATGCTGTAATATGTTCAAAAGAATCAATGAGCCTGATTGGGATCTCAAAAAAAAAAAAAAAGCCACTTTGAAAAAATTTTTTAAAAATGTAAATGCAAAATAGCTGCTCTGACCACTACCTTATTAACTGGTCAAAATAGTGGCAGTCCTCACCTTCTTAAAAATTCTCCAGCCTTTTCTGAATGCAGCATTCTGGCCTTACCCATTGATTGGGGGATGTTAAATGACTACTAAGAGGGAACGAGACTTTTCCATCTTGACGTTGGCTATCACAAAACATATTTGCTTAGAGACTGCCATATTGTGACTCATTTTAAACTTGCTTCATATGAATTGAGGAGTGGATTTGAGTCACACAATCATTTATGTTTGAGCTCCAAACATGAGCCCTAATGTTCAGCTTAGTTACTGATTGGATCTGTGTGAACTTGAATAGTCATTTACCCATTTCGAGCCTGTTTTTAAAAACAGCTTGGAAAAGAACGCCTCTGGATTCCTTATCCTTCATCACAGAGAGATGATGAGAAGAAGAAACCAAAACCCATGATAGTAAAATGTTAATGAATTTTCTGTAATGCATTACGGCTAAGGATTAGTATGTAGTCTGTGTTCCACACAGATATTCAAAAACAGTGAGGGATTCTGAAACCTTGAAAAATGATTTTCAACATTTTAGGACTGATGTTACCCACAGGGCAAACTCAGATGCATTTTGTTTGGCCTGCAGTCTTCCAAATTTTACAAAATTGGTTGCCAGTGTTTAAAATCTGGAAAACTTCCTGTAAAAATCTAGGTTTCGACTTCTCTTGAGAAAGTGTAAAAACTGATAAACCAGGACTGCATTCCTCAGTGATAAAAAATAAATATTAGTCAGCTGGCATCACATCCCTGAGAGGTTACCTCCCCATTCTGCCTGTGTCTGAGGAGCAGGTGAGATGCGTGGGGCCGTTGCTATGGAAACAGGAGGAACCCCTCGCTCTGCATGGAGCTGGTGAGCACTGACCTCCACCAGTGATCTTTACTCTGTTCTCTCAAGCTCCCTGCAGTTGCTTTTTCTTCTGTGTCAGAGGCTAATGTTCCACTCTTCAGAGGCTTCTCATGATTTCAGTAATGGAGGACTACACACGTTTCACAACTCAGAGGGGTACCACCAGGAAAGGGGACCACTTCATGAATGGGTGTGACTGAACAGCCAGAAGTGTAGTTCCAGCTCACACCTTAGTGACACAGGACGTTGGAGGCCTAGGAGCAGCGATGGGACCACAGCTGCTTCCCTAAGCCTTTCCCTTTCACGGAAACTAAGGGGTCACTGTGTTCTCACTGAGAGGGCCGCAGCAACGGACTTCTGTTTCTGCTCTTGCTCAGCAAAACTGATGTATTTGCCTGTGAGCATTTGCCCGTCTGGCTGTGTGCCTGGCACCTTTTAGATGGATTTTGATCAAGCATGACTCCAGTGTGTAGAGTAATCATGGAAAATTTCAGCTTTCCTATCCAAGGAGAAATGGACAAAAGGGACAGAATGCCCTTGGCTTTCTCCAAGCTGTAGAAGCAGAACCAGATCAAGGACTCAGAAAGTCAGGGTGTGTTGGGCAGAAACCCCCTGCTAGTCTGGCCTTTGTTGTGAATATTGTGGCATCAGATCACTTCATTTGGTTACATGGTTAACTGGTCCGTGTTTTCAACAGGATGTGTGGAGCCTGCCCTCTCTGCTGGGTGCTGAGATAGGGCCCCAAGTCTCGCCTTGGTTTTATGCCCTCAACCCTAATAGGTATGTTTCAGGCTTAAACAGTTTTTCTGTGCCCGCATTCTTTTCATGCCTGTCCTGCTCTAAGTGGGTCCGCAGTATGTAGTTCTCTCCAGCCATTTGAAAAGGCTTCAAGAAAATGGATCGTTGTTTTCCTTCCTTCAGGTGACAATTTTCTCTGCTCCTTACCACTTACCACCCATTGATTGGATCCTGAGTCCATCCGGTCCAGCTGCTATCTTTGATTTGAGCATATTCAGGAACACCTTATCTGAATTGTTCTTTTCTAACAACTGAACGCAAAACGTCTGGTGGGCATGCTTGCCAGATACTCTAACAATAACACTAGCTAACGTTTATTAAGTCCTTGCGTGCAGAGGCGCTAAGTGCCTTCCATGAATTTCTTAGTTAATCCTCTTAATAGCCCTATGGGGTCTATATCATCCCCACTTGGCAAATAAGGAAACTCAACCTTAAAAAGTTAATTCATCCCAACATAGGCCCAGTTGAGTCCAAACTCCTATGCTCTTAACCATTCCAGCAACCCTGCAAATACCAGTATGTCTTCTGGACAGAGTTGAGAATTTCTGAACAGTACCATATGGAGAGGGTAGAAACTATTTGCTCTGATTTGAGCACATTTATCAGCAGGGATCTAAGATCTGGTGCCCTTTAAAAAGGCTAACCCTCCTGGTTTCCTGTAAGGAGGGCATGTGGGCGTGGGGCAAGTTCCTGGAATCTGCCCTGGGCATATAGTCATTGAGATGATTGAGATGAAGTAAAGAAATGAGTTTTTACTTTTCCTCCCAAGATTTGGTGAAATTCAGTATCTCTGTTTTTAATCTGCTTCACTCTGTTAGGAAATTATGTTGAAATCTGGTAGAATCGAAGACAAAAACAAACACCCTCCAAACTTGGCTCTTTTTCCAACGGTATGATTTCTGTTTATGGTGTCACCCTCGATCTTGGCCATCAGCTTCAAGGTCATGTTGGATTGCTTCTTTCCACTTAACCTCTATATTGAGTTTCTTTGCAGTATTTCTTGTATCTGTTACAACTTTTCCAGCCCTGCTGTCACACTCCAGTTTAGGTTATTATTCCTGCCATGCCCAAACTATTTTAATAGTTTCCTAACTGGCCTTTCTGCATCTAGACCTTACCTGCTCTTATCCATCCTACACACCATTGTCAGAATACCTATTCGTCTATTATAATTGTCCATAGGCTTGTTGAAGGTCAAATTCTGTATTCTTGATGAAGTCATAGAGTACATACAGAGAAGTAATCTCTCCAATACCCCTCTTTTGGCCCATAATTTACAATTATGTGTGGACATGTCTTATCTCTGCCAATTGTTCATTCAATATTTCTCTTCTTTAGCCGCAGGATCCTGATTTTCTTGGGTGCAGTTTAGGCCCAGCTATAAAACTACATTTCCCAGCCTCCCTTACAGATAAGGCTGGCCAGTGGTATATAAGCTAAGTTGTCAGGGGATATCTTCATTTGGTTCCCCCAGAGGTAGATCCTGGGACAAGGATTCTCGCACAGCTTGTTTGGAAGAGATCCCAGGAAGCCCAGATAGGGGGGAGGGGAAGAGAAACAGCCTAAGGCAGGCAGTCAATCAAGGGTTGGTTATTAAGAAAATAATCCCTTTTGGTGACTGGAGTTTCATCCTACCAGGGAACTATGGGAAGTACCTCAGGTGCTGGCAGTTTCAAGTTGGGACAATGTGTAAGATGGTAAGAGCACGGGAATGTGGCTGGGTTATATTTTTAATAGACTTTATTTTTTTTTAGAGTAGTTTTAGGTTCACAGCAAAATTGAGCAGAAGGTAGAGATTTCCCATATGCCCCCACTTCACACATGCATAACCTTCTCCGTTATCAACATCCTCCACCAGAGGGGAACATTTGTTACAATTGATGGCCTCACATGGACCTATCATCATCCCAAACTCCATGGTTTACATTAGGGTTCACTGTTGGTATTGTACATTCTATGGTTTGGACAAATGTCTAATGACATGGATCCATCATGCAGAGTATTTTCACTGTCCTAAAAATCCTCTGTGCTCTGCCTCTGCATCCCTCCCTGCTCTCCAACCCCTGGTAACCACTGACCCGTTTACTGTCTCCATAGGTTTGACTTTTCCAGGCTGTCGTATAGTTGGAATCACGCGGTATGGAGCCTTTTCAGACCGGCTTCTTTCACGCAGTAATATGCGTTTAAGATTCCTCCCTGTCTTTTTATGGGATAGCTCATTTCTTTTTAGTGCTGAATAGTATGTCATCGTCTGGATGGATCACAGTTTATTCTGAAGGATATCTTCATTGTTTCCAAGGTCTGGCTGTTATGAGTAAACCGCAATAGACGTCTGTGTGCAGGTTTTTGTGTGGATAAAGTTGGTGGATAAAGTTTCAGCTCCTTTGGGTAAACACCAAGGAGTGCAATTGCTGGAGGCTATGGGAAGGGTATGATGTCTTCCATAGTGGCTGAACCACTTTGCATTCCCACCAGCAATGAAAGAGAGTTCTTGCCTGTCCTCATCCTCACTGACATGTGGTGTCAGTGTTCTGAATTTTGGTTACTCTATAGGCGTGTGGTGGTATCTCGTTGTTGTTTTATGACTGGTTTTTTTTTAAAAATAACGTTTCATTTTTACTATGAGCATATTTACTTATTAAAAATTTAGTCATGTAACAGAGTAGAAAAAAGCTAATGATTTGACGTTAAGTGAACAAAGTAGGACATAAAATTACGTACTACAATGACAACTACAAAACACAAAAACTGATGCGCAGCTTTACAAAATAGAGGAAAAAATCCAGAATGCTCATAGTAGTTATTCACTCTCACCGCCCTAGCTCCTAGTGTAACAGCATGCAATAAGTATTTGTTGTTTTTCAGTAAGTATTGGTATTAGGGACAAATTAATCCATTTTTCCAAAATTGCTCTAATAAGGTGCTGTAATTTTTATAATGAAAAAAATGTAACTATATACAAATAAGACTGATTTCACACCCTTCAAACAATAACCTGAGGAGGGGGTTTTACATTTTTCATGGGAAGATGTCAAATGCTGTGTCTACTACTGTGGGGCTTCTGGAAATCTCCCTCAGGAGAGCACACTCTTCCCCTCCTTCCTGTCTGAAACATTGGCAGGATATCATGGTGGCCATCTTGGATCACAGGGTGACTTTGAGGATGAAACCATTATCAAAGGATAGTGGGGGCAAAACAGAAGCTTGGGTCTCTGGTGACCATGGGACTCCATACCGACGCTGGACTGCCTCCCTGTAGGCTTCTTTTATGTTTAAGAACAAAAAAACAAATCTTTGTATCTTATTTACAGCTGTTATGTGTGTTGCTGTCATTTGTAGCCAACCCTCATCCTCGCTCCTGTTTCTCTTACGAGACCAGGAAGCTTCTTGACGGGAGGAATATACGTGTTCATTTTTGTCTGCCTCAGAGCACTCTACACAGTGCCCATAGAACCAGATCCTTGGCAAACCTTTGTAAAAAGAGGAGTTGAATTCAACGCACACGGAGAACTGAGTGGCGAGCGCTGTGTTGCATGATGTTGGCATCTGAAGATGAATAAAACCTTGTCTCTGCTCTCAAGGAACTGATAATAAAGTTGCCATGTGTGCGTGTTGTCGTTGTTTGTAACTGACACACCTGGGTAGAGACAGAGGAGAGAAAGGGGGTCAGCTCCCTGACTGTCTGAATAAAAACAAGATGCCCATTCACTTCTTGTCCTCTCCCAGCATCCTCGGCTGCTCAGTGTCTGCTGGAAAAGCCAGGCCTTGCCTGGTGTTACCATGACGTCTGAGCTTTGAGAGCTGTTTCCTTTCTTCCTCAGCCTAAGAAAGATTATTCTGGTGATATCTGAATAGCTTGAGTTAGCTGTGTATGAGCACAGAGGAAGTGGTTCCCTAGCAACAGGAGCCTCTGAAAGCCTCCAAGCGCTCAGTGCTTCTCCCTGCTTTTTGTTTTCTCTCCTCCGTGTTGCCTGTCAGCAAACGGCTAGAGTGATTGCACCTGCTCTGAATTAGGGCCAGTCAGTTAAACTCCAGCAGTTCGGTTTTCTAAGTCAAGGGCTCTGTTCCTCTTTTGGTCAAGCTTCCTCATGAGGTCTGGGGCCTCTTTTTCTCCTGTCAGACCATACTTAGTTCAGATCATACTTCCTTTTTTGCTTTTCAGATCTTAACCAGAAATGGAAAATATTGAGGTTCCTGAAGAAAATGTTAACCAAGTATTTTATTTTTTGGAAAATACTAATTTTTTTTCAAATGTGCTTAATCTCTTAAGAAAAAGGTTAGTAGACTTTTTCTTGCTAAAGAGTTTATTCTCACCCATTCTTTGTTTTTCCACAGAAGCCAAATGAATTCTTCATTCCTTATATACGTCAGCATCTCAATGTTGTAGTTGAGGGTGCGAGATGATCAGAGGATTAATAAAGTATCTTCTTATGGCATTGCCTCAGTCTAGCAAGCCACTAGGTTCTAGAAACAGATATCCTTCCTGGGGGCACTGATCCTGTTCCTTTTTCCAGCCTCAGGGCCATATTTGAGAAAGTAAATCCTGAAGACCACACCACACAGTGCTAGCGTGGAGTCAGAATTACAGAGGAAATGCCTTGTTTCATCTTCAAACAGCAATCTGGATGAGAACAGTGATCTTATAGGAGATGGTGATACAGCCTTACCTACCAACTGGCTAGTGTCAATTGGCAGCATTGAATATCTGGCCAAGACTGCTGGTGATGTTATAATTGAGCCTAGCAGCTCCTAGAAGCCTTGTCATCTACACCTACTAAAATATTTTCGTTCACTCATTTGTTTAACGAACAAATATTTATAACCACTTGTCTCCTATGTGTGTCAAGAGACCATGCTGTGTGTGTGGGAAGGACATGAAGGACGCTGTCTGTAACCTTAGAGAGGTCGCGATGTAACAGAGGAAGTAAGACATATACCCACGCAACCATCAAGCAAAATCGTAGCCTAAGCAAAGATAATCCATGCAATTCTAGACATTCTCTTGAATCGGCTCTTTCTATGAGAGGGCAGTGCTGGAGGTCGGGTCAAGCCACCTTTCTGAGTAACCAAGTAGAGTGTAAGGAAGGGGAGATGAGAAGTTACATCTGTTCTGTAGATAAACAGAAGATTTGGTCTCCAAGACTATTCATTTAGGTTTTTTTATTACCCTTACACTTATTAAAACAACAAAATGAAACAGCTAAATCCCCTTGTGTTGTGATAGTCTGTTTCCATCCAAATGGTCTATTTTTAATCAATGTTAAGAACTTGACATAAGTCAACCAAAGTGACATAAAACAGAAAGCAGGAAAAGAATTTATCTGAGATCTGGGAAAAATAAAAAATAAACCCTAGTTAGGGGAAATTTGAATTGCCACTGTTTATCTTCTTTTCCTCCCAGGCATTATTTTCCACTAGTAATTGAGAAAGGAAGAAAAACGCATGTCGGTAGCCAAACCCTCTGGGAGCTAGGCTCTCTTGTTAATAGCCATATCCCCCCGACAAGCTGAGGAGCCCATCCAGGATAGCGTGCGTGGTCATGACCATGGTCACGGTTAACCAGAAAAAATGAGTTATAAATCACTGGAGATGCGGGGGAGGGGAAGAAAGCCCCCAAGTCCGACAGCCGTGTGTGTTCTTTCTCAGGCTGGCTTAGACTAAAGGAGGGCAGAAATCTAAAAGCCATTCCTAATATATCCAGGTGACAAGCCTTTGGGGACCATTTTAGACTTACTGAATCAAGCCACTGCGTTCTGTGACGTTGACACCTATTGAAGATTTATGAAGTGGAGAACGTGAGACAGGCAATAAAAGAGTCTTTTGTAGCCGAATAAGTGATTTGCACCCTAGAACAGAAAGGACAGTGAGGTGCCAGCCATGACGAGAAGTGGGTTCCCCAAGGACATGTCCTGAATCACGAGGCTAGAGCTCTGATGTAGCTAAGTGACTCCTAGGGCAGAGCCCCCCCCTCCCCACCACACTCAGGATTTTCCATTTTGAACCTAATTGCTTACAGGAAGATCGTGGCTGATTATTAGTTTTAGAATGTTGCAAACAGATTTTTCCCAGGGCATTTAGTGAGTGTGTACCAGGCTGCATTAGTTTCGGTTCTCTGAGAAACAGAACCGATAGGATATATCTGTGTGTGTGTCTGTGTCTATGCCTGTATCTGCATCTAGAGAGACACAGAGAGAGAGGGAGGAGACAGATTTATTATGAAGAGTTGACTCAGTGATTTTGGAGGTGAGCAAGACCCAAGATGGGAAGATCTGCAAGACAGAAAACCAAGGGGCCAGAAGTGCCAATGGCTTAGTGCCAGTCCAAATACCAGCAGGCAGGAGACCCAGAAAGAGTTCACGTTTGTGTTTGAATCCCAAGGTAGGAAAAAAAAAATCTGTCTTATTCAGAAGAGGGTCAGATTTTTTTGGGCTATGCATGCCTTCAACTGATTTGACAAGGCCCACCCGTACTCAATAGGGCATTCTGCTTTGCTCTGTCTAGTGATTTAAATGTTAATCTCATCTAAAAACACCTTCACAGATTGTTGAATCATGATACTGTACACCTGAAACTAATGTAGATTAACTATAATGGAATTTTAAGTAAAACAAAATACTGGGGGGAAAAACCTACTCTCACAGAAACACCCAAAAGAGCGGTTGACCAAATATCTGGGCACCTTGTGGTCCAGCCAAGTTGACACATAATTAATCATTGCACAAACTCTGCCTCCTATGCTCATTCACACAAAGTAAGGAAATTAATATTTATTGAGAACCTACTAGACCTGATGCTCTGCCTTTACTCCTTCTTGTAAATAAGGGATAATTTATTGCCAGCTTGGCATAGCTGGTCATGAAAATGATGGAAGAGAAGAAGTATATAAGAAACACCTCTTCTGTCTGTCAAAGAAAAAGAAAGGTTTTTATATTTTGTTTTTGTATTTTGTAGTAAACACAATTATACCAATGCCTGTCTGAAGGCCAGCAGACTGGACGTTCTTCATAATGCTTTCACAGTT
This sequence comes from Ursus arctos, assembly GCF_023065955.2. Taxonomy (NCBI): domain Eukaryota; kingdom Metazoa; phylum Chordata; class Mammalia; order Carnivora; family Ursidae; genus Ursus; species Ursus arctos. The sequence goes on from NW_026622986.1 coordinate 23,597,140, forward strand.
ATTTTGTTGGATCTGTCATTAAAATACCTTGACAGAGTGGGACAGATAAAATTTTCACTGTACAGGGAAAGAAACTGAGTCACAGAAGAAGTAAATGACTTGCTTAAGGTCACTTGGCAAACTTGAAATAAAACCAAGATAAGCCCCTCACTTTTCTGGCTTCTACCGTAAAGGAAAACATCACCATGTTCGCAGTATGTATGTCTGCTAATGTAATGGTGCCAGTGCCTTCGTGGTGGCAGGCAGAGTACGCGGGACAGGTCATGAGCTCCCAAATCAGATGAGCTGCTTATGCGTCCAAGCTCAACCTCCGGTCTGTGGTTTGACTTCAGAAAGTTTCCCAACGTGTAAAATAGGAGAACTAGGACTATCTCATTGGCTAGGTATGAGGATAACCCAAGGTAATAAACACATGGAATGCACAATGCCAGGTACACAGTAAAGGATTTAATAGAGAATTAAATGAGAATATAGTAAGCGCCCAATAAATGTTAGCCATCATTATTACTATTGTTGTATCATCATAGATTCCCAATCTATGTTGGCCTCTCCCTTCGCAGTTCTGCCTTATTGCATTAATAGGATTAGGTAGACAGAGGGAGAGAGAATAAGAAGACAAAGAAGAGGAGGAAATATTCTTCCTCCTTATACTGGATCTCTCTTTGTTATTGGCAGCGTTAGGTAATTTCCAAATAGGGAATATGACAACAGCTTCAAAAAAATCTTGCAGTGGACCACTGATTTCTTGTATCTTTGCCCAAAGTGACTTTGAAGAGCCCTCTGAAATGATTTCCTGGCTGCCTGTGATGTCTGCTGAGGTCCTGTACCCGAGGGTCAGTCATCTGAAACTGGCCTAACTTGGCTTTGATCTATTTGTCTAACCCACGTGTACCGCTCAGCGCAGCAGCTGACACCTTCCCAAACCATTGCTGGCTTCAATTATCCAGGAAAAAATTTCCAGTTACTATCTATCATATACAATCATTATATGTAATAATATAATGATTATATATAATAATATGATGATTGTAAATAATAATAGAATGATTATATATAATATGTAATTATTATATATGCAGTAATATAATAATATATATATCATATATATTTCTTCTTAGGTAGATGAATAACCAAGTTGATACTTTCTAACAACTTGGTTATTCATCTACCTAAGAAGAAACTACGGAGTGTGGTAGAACTTGGTTGATGATCAATTATGTTATTTAAGGAAGCACATTTGGTTAAAGCACATTTGCCCTTCTGCTAGAGCTGCTGTAAGAAAAGCAAAGTAGTCTCTTCATTTGGGAAGCAGAAGGACATTCATCTAATAGGGTATTATAGAACCACCATAAATCTTTTGGATCTAAGCCCACTTGGACATGGGAGTTAATTATGCTAGGTAAAGGGTGAAATCATTGCAATTGGATCACAACTCCTTTACAGCAAGTTTTCTTTAAAAAAAAAAAAAGAACGGGGAAATAATGTCAGAACTGGGCATTTCCCTTGGACAAAAAGCATACACCAATAGATTTTGGAGTATTTTGTCTCCTCTGGCCTTTGGCCTGGGAATCGTAACTAGCTGTGTGACCATGGGAAGTTTGATGACTTTGCTGATCCGAGCCTCGATCTCCTTGTCGTTAAATCGAGATATTGGAATGCATCATCTATAAGGCCTTCCAGCTCTTAAATTCCATGATGCTAGCTAGGAATTATGCAAGGTGCTAGTCTAGGAAATCCAGCAAGCAAAAAGCAAACTCTCGAGTTTTATTTCACTTGAAAGAATGCACTTCCGTATTATTCAGTATCTGCCGCCCAGCCAGGTCGTAGTGGGCTCATCCGAGAGCTCTACTGGCCTAAAGTTGGTCAGTCTTCTGCTTTATTTCCAAGAGAACTAAAGCAGTTGAGAACCTCCCCCGAAAGATGTGGATCCAAGAATTCACATAGAATGTGCTAATGTGAGCAATGAAGGAAAAAGAGAAAGGGCAGTCGATTACCTCCTATCGTTCTGGAGAAACCATTCATTTGTGCACACGTTCGTTTAGCCAACACCAACCGAGAGGCAGTATAGTGTATGGTTAATGGTTCAGGCTCTGGAGTCAGATGCCCTGGGTTCAAATCCAGACTCCACCACTTCTGTGCCCCGTGGCCTGATCAAACTACTTTATTTCTCTGTTTCTTCATCTGCAGTCCTCACCTCAAGAGCTCGTTGTCAGGGATAAACGAGTTAATACATATTAACTATTGATAAGAGTGCCCGACACATAGAAATCCTTCAGTAAGTGCTATGTGTTACCATGGCCAAGTTTTATGCTAGATACAAATGGGAACTCAGGGAGATGGACAAGAATAACAATAGACAGGTGAGGGAGGAAGCAGGTGGCAGTCAGGGCAAACTTCATGGAGGAAGTCACTCTAGCTGAGTCTCAATGTCGAGATAAGACTTTCTTAGATAAAGGAGACAGGTCATTCCATGCAGTAAAGGCAATGCCAGCTAAAGCGGGAAGGCACAATCCTCATAGTTGGATGGTGATGTTGGGAATGGCTGGAGTTTAGGAGAAAGGAGAAAGCTCATGGGAGATGAAGCTGGACGAGTAGGTGACGTTACGGAGGGCTCCATAATACGGGTAACTCTGTGCCACTGAAGCTGGGGTTTTAAGTTATATTCAGTGAGCCTTCTTGTTTGGAGCCATTCCAGGAGCAAGGCTGGAATTGGAAAGAGAAAGAAGTCAGGAATGGGGTTGGGCTTGGATCCAGGGTCTGGTGGATCCTTGAGTTAAGCTGGTGGTAATAAGAAATCTTGTTGTTTTTTGCATCTTTTGTGAATCCTAGCTCCATGTGGGATCTCCTGACTCCCTTCCTGCTTTTTCTGAGCCAGGGATCAGGTCACCTTTCAGATCTGAGTCATGGTCTTTTAGGGTGTATTGAACACTTACACCCCAAGGTTTTGGGTACTGTTTGAATGCAGAGGAGGAGGAGGTCTTGGGCTTAGGTTAGTCCCAGAAGGCTTCCTGGAGGAAGCTGTCTTTGGACTGGATGTTTAAAGAGGTAAGATATTGACAGGCTTGGCAGACTGGTTGCAAGTTGCAGTGTGAGCCAAGGTGAGGAAATGAGAAAGCAAAGAGAAAATACTGCGGGCGTCTAGACATGCGATCATGGGAGCCTCTAGTAAGGGGCTGGAGATAGCCATGAAAGGAAGAAGTGGATGTGGGAAGTGTCGTAAGGATAAACAAAGAGCTGTTGGCCACCAACTGGGTAAAGGGGTGACTGAAAGAGCATATTGGAAACTGATTAAGAAATCCATCTGAAAGACGGGGGGGGGGGGGGGGAAGAGAAGGAAGTAAGTTGCCTTAATGTCAAGATAAGACTTCCAAGGGAAAACTATTTCTAAAAGGCAGAGGAAAATATAGATTGGGGTTCTGAGGGAAAGATTACGCATTGGAGATAAAAGTTTGAATGTCTTCCCCCAAGAGGTCGTATTTGAACTTCGGAAGTCAATGCATTTTCTTTGGAAAGAATATAAAGAGAAAAGGACATGATGCTCCCAGTTTGACAGGAAACCTTTAATGAGTCCTTCCATTTCTAACCACAAGGAGGACTATAACCCAGAAGCCATCACTCTTAAAAACCAACACAATTTTAAAAACATCCTAAACATGCTGCATCAAAAGTAACGAAGACTTTTTTTGGTAATGGACAACTAATTGTTAGAGAAAATTGCAGAACAGTCCTAGGAGCCCAGAGCAAAGAGGCAACAGAAAATCAGATCGCGATCTTGTAAATTGCTCTGACTGCCCTGGGGGCAGAAGGGTTTGCCACCTGCATGAGCTGGGGAGGGTGGGAGATGTTAGTTATCACTCGCTGGGTAACAAGTTACAAAGACGTGGCTACAAACAACATGCATTTGTTATCTCACGGTGTCTGTGGGTCAAGAGGCTGAGCTGGTCAGGGCTCCTGGGTGGCTCAGTCAGTTAAGCGCCTGACTCTTGGTTTCAGCTCAGGTCATGATCTCAGGGTCTGAGGATCGAGCCCCTGTTCAGTGCAGAGTCTGCTTGAGATTCTCTCTCTCCCCACCCCGTCAACTAAACAAGTCTTTTTTTTTTTTTTTTTTTTAAGGAGTTTGAGCTGGTCCTCTGCACAGGGCCTTCAGTGGCTGCGCTCAGGGTGTCAGCTAGGCTGAGGTCTCCCTTGGGGTCTTCACTGCCAAGCCACCCTTGGCAGAATTAAATCCTGTGGTCGTAGGAGTGCAGGGCTTCAGGTTTTTCCTGATTGTCAGCCAGAGGCTGCCCTCATTTTGCCATGTGGGCTTCCTAATATAGACAACCCCAACAGGACAGCTTGCTTCCTCAGGAAGAAGAGCGTGAGGCTCCAGCAGGATGGGTACTAGAGTCTTGCACGTGTAATCAGTATGTCTAATCACATCCATTTAATCTTGTATGTATACCACTGTTACCAGTGGGAGAGGCTGCTGTGTGTGAACGGAGGCCTCGGTTCTGGGATTCCTTGTGTACAATTTATGTGAGGATCTGAACTTGGATAAAGACAGGCGGAAGGAAAGTAGCAAGCACAAGCAGTTTATTTTATTTATTTTTGATTTTTTAAATTTTTCTTTTTTTATTAACATACACTGTATTATTAGTTTCAGAGGGAGAATTTAGGGATTCATCAGGTAAACTAAACAGTTTACCCCTCTCAAGATGGGAGAGTAGGCAGGCCCAGAGGTGGCAACTGCCCTAAGGCTACCCGGTCTTGGGTCAGGGATGGGCTGGTCTCTAATGGTGGCTGCTTCCAATCATTTGGATGCCCCCCTCGCATAGGTTGGGAGGGGGAGTTTTTGACCCTGCAAGATTTGTAAAGAACCACCATGGTGGCTTTCCCCCATTGTGGGGGGTACCAAAACCACAACGCAAATGCATTATAACGAGTCTAGGGGTTACCTTGAGGCAGAGGGGGAAGAGGAAAGCACATGTTCTGCACCTGTGGCCCTAGGTCTGTCAGCCCCAGGGTCCTGGAAGCCACAAGGGCAGGATGTTGTGCCTCCAGGCTTCCAATGTGTCGGCTCTGTATCACCGCCCTTGCCTACAAGTCATGTCTAACCAACTCTATCATCAGCACCTTGCCGTATTCTGTCGGCCAGCAGCAGGCACAGGTCCTGCCATACTCAAGGGGAAGACAGCACACAAGGGCGTGAACACCAGGAGGCACAGATTATGGGGGCTACCCCAAAAACTGGGCCGCCAGAGGGCAAGACCTGACCCCATGAGTGGCGTGGGGTTGGAAATGAGACCCCTCATTTAGCCAGGACCTTGAGGAACCACAGCTTTGTTCAAAGGGAAATGCCAAAGAAATTTTTCTGTTCTGACACAGACTGTGATGGGGAAAGAAAGATCCTCCCTGGGAATTCGTGATTGCAGGCTACATGATGCGTGGGTTTGAGATACAAGTTTACTGTGGTGTGTGGTGACTCTCCGAGTTGAAAAATGAACATACAAAAGGTCCTGGATCAATAAATACCCAGGGTACCTGGCAATAACACACGTGAATCCTCTTTGGAAGGATATCCACAGATAAAGCTTCACTGAAGATAAAGATCACAATTTCAAATCATAAAACTTATGGGAAGCTAATTCATTATGAGTTAGAGGTAGCAGTCTCAAGCTGCAGGACTAGGTCTCCAAGAACTACAGAATGATATATGCTGCGGGCTTAATTGTGTTCCCCAGCTCCCAAATCCATATGTTGAAGCTCTAAGCCCCAGGACCGCAGAATGTGACTGTATTGGACAAAAGGCCATTATCAGGGTGATTAGTTCAAAATGAGGCCCCTAGCATGGGTCCTAATCCAATCTGAATGTGTCCTTATAAGAAAACAAAATTAAGACACAGACACACATAAGGGAAAGACCATGTGAAGACACAGGGAGAAGACAGCCATCTATGAGCCAAGGAGACAGGCTTCAGAGGAAACCCACCCTGTCAGCACCTTGATCTCAGCCTTCTGGTCTCCAGAACTGTGAGAAAATGAATTTCTGTTGTTTACACCACCCAGTCTGTGGTATTTTATTATGGAAGCCATAGAAAACTAATACAATATGGAAAAGGCTAAAAAAGAAGAATGTTAAAAATGATTAAGAGCATAAACAAAGGAATGAAAACATAAGAATTAGACAAGGGGAAAAAAGGAATAGGCATGTTTATTAAAGAATCAAAGAGAATTTCTAGAAATGAAACATACTGTTGCAACTGAGGAGTTCACAAAACAGATTTTATTATTAAGTAATTCCTGAACAGTGAAGTAAATCTGAAGAAATTACCCAGACAGCATAGAGCACCGAGAGATGCAGGGATGTGAAACGTGAAAGGGGGGTTAAGAGCAAGTGAACAGAGCCTGAGAAGGTAGAAGATACGTCTCATAGACATTCAGTACTGGGCCGTGGAGCACAGGGGAGTTAGATGGGGCTGAGAATCTTCCAGAATTAAAGACATGGATCCTCAGATGCAGGAGTCGAAAGAAGTCCTAAGCGAGATAACTAAAAGTAAGCCCTCATCTAGACATCTTCTAGTAAAAATGCAGAATAGAGTGCTAAGAGAATAAGAGAAAGCGACTGTCAATCTGGAATTTGAATCTCACTGTTATTGAAGTCTGAGGGTAAAATGAAGACAAAATATAAAGACATTTTTAGGCAAACAATGACAGCTTACTGTTAACAAACCAGGGCGGAAAGAGGAACTGGAGGAGTTCCAGGAAAAGGAAATTAAACCCGAAGGAAGATTGGAGATAAAACAATAAGAGGAACAGGGACGCCTGGGTGTCTCAGTCAGTTAAGCATCTGACTCTTGATTTCAGCTCGGGTCATGATCTCAGGGTTGTGGGATTGAGCACAGAGTCAGGCTCTGCACCCAGCGTGGAGTCTACTGGAGATTCTCTCTCTCCCTCTGCCCCTCCCCCTGCTTGTGCTCTAAATAAATAAATAAATAAATAGATAGATAAATAAATAAATAAATAAGTAAATAATTTTTTTGAAAGAAGATTACTTAAAAATAAGAGGAACAAGGAAATTAGTAAACATGAGGGCAAATGTAAATAACACTTGACTTTTTTTATTTTTTATTTTTTAAATTTTTTATTATGATATGTTAGTCGTCAAACAGTACATCCTTAGTTTTTGATGTAGTGTTCCATGATTCATTGTTTGAGTACAACACCCAGTGCTCCATGTAATACGTGCCCTCCTTAATACCCACCAGCGGCCTATCCCCTTCCCCCACACCCCTCGCCTCTGAAGCCCTCAGTTTGTTTCCCAGAGTCCGTAGTCTCTCGTGATTCATTCCCCCTTCTGTTTACCCCCCCTTCATTCTTCCTATTTAAAATGAAACTGATAAGGTGGGAGAGAGGTAAATGAGTTAAGCTGAGAACTTGATTTTGCAGTGTTCAGTGCTTTGCTTTTCTACGATTCTTATTTTTAAGACAGGACACAATTACTTTGAGTTATTAAATAGTTCACATACTTTTCCTCCAAAAGGGCTGGAGACTTGTAGAGGAAAGGCAGAATATATTATAAGTGTAGTTCTGTGGGCATCTAATAGTAAATTTCTCTCCTTTCTCTCTATCTGAAATGTGTACTTGGGCTGTTGTTTTCTTTTTTGGAGAGTAACAATATGACAAAATCCTGAAAGCATAGCTGCTCTATCCTGAGCGGGCATGAGCTGCTGCTCTTGTGAGTTCAGTATCAGAGGGACAGCCAGATGAGCTGTGAAGGTAGCCGAGCTTGAAGCAGAAGCAGCGTCTAGTACCTAGATATGTTCCAAGATGTGTCCAAGTGAGTTGTGTGAAATAGGACATCAGAATGTATTTTTGCATGGAAGTGATACTATAAGTAACGGTATTATTTCTAGTCCTGGTTTAAAGATGAGCTCATCTTGCACCTGAATCAGAATTAACTATCATGTATAACAATGTTTAACTAGGAAATACATGCCAAGTTCTAACTAGGGAGGTCTGAAGTTTCTCTGAATCTTAGAGCAGCACGTAAGATGGTGCCACGGGTGGGTGTGTGTTAAAATATACATAACATAAAATTTACCATTTTAACCACTATTATGTGTACAGTTCAGTGGCAGTAAGTATATTCATACTGTTGTGCAACCATCATACCTCCCATCTCCAGATATTATCCCGAACTGACACTCTGTACCCACTAGACACTAACTCCCCGTTACCACCTCCTCCCAGCCCCCCGCACCCACCATTCCACTTTCTGTCTCTCTGAGCTTGACTAGTGTAGATACCCTCATGTAAATGGAATCATACAGTTTTTGTCCTTTTGTGTCTGGCTGATTTCACTCAGCATGATAGTGTCAAAGTTCATCCATGTTGTAGTTGGTACCAGAGTTTCATTACTTTTAAAGGCTGAAGAATATTCTATTGTCTGTATAGACCACATTTTTATCTATTCATCCATTAATGGACACTTGGGTTGTTTCCACCTTTTGGCAATTGTGAATAGTGCTGCTGGGAACACGGGTGTACAAATATCGGAGTTTCTGCTTTCAGTTCCTTTGAGTATCCATGCAGAAGTGAAGTTGCTAGATCATATATTTAATCTGCGTTAAATGTTAAAGTACCGTACTGTTTTCTGCAGCAGCTGCCCATTTTACATTCCCTCCAGCAAGGCACAAGGGTTCCAGTTTCTCCCCCTCCCCACCAACACTTGTTATTATCTGTTTTTCTCATAATAGCCATCCTTTGGGTATGAAGTGGCAACAGACATTTTGAGTGAAACAATGCTTTGCTGTGTGGGGCTGTCTCTTACATGGCAGGAGGTAATGTCCCAGCCACTCCCCAGCCCACTCACTGGAGACCCACTGGCAGAGAATATTGATTTTTTTTTAAAAGATTTTATTTATGTATTTGACAGAGAGAGAGAGAGCACAAGCAGGGAGAGTGGCAGGTAGAGGGAGAAGGAGAAGCAGGCTCCCTGCTGAGCAGAGAGTCCCATGTGGGACTCCATCCCGGGACCTGGGATCATGACCCAAGCCGAGTTGCTTAACCAACTGAGTCACACAGGTGCCCTGAGAGTATTGATTTTTTGTTTTCAAAAGTAGTGAATAACAGCTAAAATCTCTGTTTAGTTCTTTTAGCCTTAGCGGGGTGGCTTGAAGTCTAACGGGGCAGGCATAGCTCAGAGTCAGCCCAGAGGCTATGGGCAGAATTTATGCAGAGAAATTCTCTCTCCTGCTTTCCTTTCTCAGATTTCTCCCCTTCAATTTCTAGCTCCCCCACCTCTGTCCTCTGGTTCTTCGGGCCAGAAAGACTACAGCTGTCTATTCAAGTTTTAGCTACCTTCCCCCTCTCCATCACCCCAAAGGCACCATCTGACTTCAGGCTAAACGCTGTGAAAGGGGGAAACTCAGCTAGTGCCTTTCCTTTCCCAGATGGAGACCCCTCAGCAAGTTCTGCCTGCTTTTTGGTTGCTCACCAAGCCTTCAGGTAGTTGTTGGTTTGGGATTTTCTTTGAAGTTTACTGTTGTTCTCACTGGGAGATGTGACTCCACCATTCCCAGACGCAGAGCCTTATCGGCTCTCTCACTACCCACTCTCATCCTCTTGAAAAGCTGCTACGCTGTGTGAGTCATCCCAGCTTGTCTGCCTAGTATCCAGACTTTGGACACGGAGCACATATTTTGAAATCTTAATAGCTATTTTGTATGATTTTAGAAATCAATAACAATGCCTTTAAAGTGTAATTCAATTACAGAAACGTTTCCTTACTTCCGGGCATGTGAGCTGAGGCTTCAAATCTTTCAACTCATTTCATTTCTCCCCTAACTTCTATTTTTGCTCCACAAAACGGCACAATGATTGGCCCGGAAAATTTCTTGCTGTGTTGGAAGTAGAGAAATACGAGGTTAATACTGCAAATCAATATTTTCTCTGGCTGCCTTGTGAAGAAACGTTGTCAGGTTTTGGATTGGAAAATTAGAATTCCGATATTTGGGGGCTTAATTGGGGATTTGTCTGCGTTTACCCATTTATTCATTTGCTCAACAAATATTTGCTAGAGCTTTTTTATGTATTATTTAATTGCATTTGTTTAGTGGAAGCTAATTTAGTAATTTATGGATTAGGGATTAGCTGGTCAGTTCATGCTTTCATTCATCAGTAAATTAACTCATAAATTTAATTGAGTTAATTTATGAATCCATCAGTGAGAAAATGTAATTCATCAATGAGCTCCTAAGGAATTCCTGTTCTAAGGCACTGCAAGATCTCATCGTGCCTTCTGAAATATCGAGTTGATTGTTTTGCTTGGGCTGGTTTTGGCATCATCCTATCTTCTTCCATTATTATTTGAGAGCTGGGAGCCCACATGTAGTATGCACATAGACTCTCTGACAGTATAAAGTAAAGCTTCTTTTTTCTGTTGGTCAGTGTCATAATTAAAGATCTGTCTAGATCACCCGTGATCTCTTGAAGGGAGCCTTCATTCACTCAGGTGTTTTGACTAGCCGTATGATTTTAAATCGGTTGTTTATTCCTGAACATGGGCCTCCAGCTCTTCTCTGAACCCCTTCCCTCCCTGGCCCTTCTTGTCCTGCACCCCCTTGTCTCTATCCTCCACTGGCCAGGCTCTCCAACCCTCTGCTGTCTTCTCTGTGGATCCCCGCTCTCTTTCCTCTCCCGGCCTTTGTTCAAACCCATCCTTTACCTAAGAAAAAGTTAGTTTTGGATTTCCTTTATGTAATAACTTTTATATGCAGATCTCAGAATTCTATGGAGGGGATTCTGGTTCTTATGGTGAGGAATCTGCACTTTTCTTCATGGGCATATGACCTGCATAGTCGGATAGGGACCTGAACTTAGAAGGGTCCTGCCCAGGCTTCATGCAATGCGGTGGGCCTCTTGAAATGCTTCATCACTTTTTTTTTTTTTTAAACAAGGGGCCACGTATTTTCATTTTGCACTGGACCCTACAATGTATGTAGCCAGTCTTGCATTAGAAGTGCTCAGTGGGTCAGGGGTTGTGTGATTCACTAGGGAGGGAAAAGGGACAATCAGGGGTATTTGTGATGTTAGCAGGGTGGGGAACCAGGACAATGTGGAAGGAGGAAAGACGGGATCATCTGTCAATAGTGTTCTCCTTGCCCTGGGAATCTCCTTAAATCGCAAGGATGGAGATGAAGGGCATGGTGGTAGCTCTCTTGTAATTCAATCAGGGAACCATTCACAGGATCATAGTCAATTCTGATCTACTCTTGAGGAATCCCTGCCAAGTGCTAGAAAGGAATTTATGTCTAAAAAAAGAATTGATTCTAAAAGCCCTGCACAGAATTCACACACTGGCTCATCTCTTCCGTTTAAGCAGGTTACTTAATATAAAAGACAAACTTATCCCAGGAACCCCAAGTTTATCCCAGTCTGTCCCATGAGCAAAGAGTTGTCCTGAAAAAATTAGAGGTAGCATTTTTATGATGCTGACTATAAAGAGATGCTGAGGTGGTTCAGGAAGCAAATCCTGGGAGAGTTACCTGGGGAGAGGATCGCGACGCGGACCTGTTGAAGAGGTGCTAGGATGTTGCACAGACGGAACATGAGGAAAAACATTGAGATTCATATGTGGGAAGGAAACAGAGGAACACATGTGAGATCATTGCAAACCGTCCCAGAAAAAAGATATTGTCTGTGTTGATCTAAGTAGAAAGGTCTTTGTAATAATCTGTATGACAAACAGGATGAGGGGCAGAGTTGAGATCACAAATTCATGCCTTTCTGTGTCCTTCTGTTCAGTTGTTTTGTTGGTTCTCAGTAAGTGTTAAATAATAATAAAAATCCATCGGGTAAACCGTTTCAGACAGACTAGACCCTATTAAATTTCAGAGAATTTCAAACCAGAGCATTCAAAGACCATTTGCTGAAGTTCTTTGTTTTGTCTTTTCTTTTTCATTTTATTTGAAGTTCTTTCTTTTAATACACAGATTGGACTGCCCTTGAAGAGAGTTCATTTCAAAACACAGTTTTGAAAATGGGGACTGAGTAAACGACACGTTTGTAAAATTTAACTCTGCCTAGGTGCATTGTTTTATTGTTTCGTTATCGGGATTCTTTGGGAGCAATGGTCATTTGTAGGCAATCACATATTGTGCTAATGACTACTATGGTCAGCCTTGCAAGTCAGATATTTTTCTGCAAATCTTTTTTCACTGAATCTTTTAACACTGAGGAGGAAGTGATGGTGTATTGAACTCAACAACCAAGTTTTAACTTTGCATATGGGGCAAAAAGTGCTAAATTTCATACAAACTGCTGACGTGAGCAGAAGTGCGTTTTGCATGTTTTCTTTAAAGTCTTGATTATTGCCCTGAGCTTGCGGTATGGAGAACAGGAAATTCTGCAGCCAAGGAAACCCCTATCCATATGCAACATCCTGAGGAAGGAGATAAAGCTCCATCAAAGAGTTTCACCATCAGACATGTTGTTCATTTACAGTGAAACCTCAAAGAATGTATCTTATGTGTTTTCATGTATCTTGGGTAGAAAAGATTATTTGCACTTCTGCAATTTATGTGCTGTTTAATATTAATACTCAATTTAAAAGTGAATTTAAAAGTCATGATTTTTCCTCAAGTTTATGAATCTCGTTTTGCAATATATAATGCCGATACATTTCTAAAAATCACTTTAAAGGCTTTTCAATTAATCTTTGGTCCCATTTAAAACATTTAAATTACAGTTATATTTTTACTGTTTATGTATTTAGCTTTATTTCTCAGTCCTTCCCTTGTCTCTGTAACACCAAAATCTTCCCAAAACTTACTTACATAATATAGATCTAATACATATAATATGATAATATATAAATTACACGAATAATCTTAAAATCTTCTAAATTTTTTATACTGTTTACAAACTGGGTTTTACCTTGTTAAATTAAAAATCATAAGTCTAAATCAATTATCTATGCTAATTATTCTTTTAAACAATACAAACATTTCAAATACAAGGTACACAAAATTTAACAAAAAAATTATAAATACTATGAGTTATACTTACATAATTATCATTGGACTTAGTTCTAAGCGGGCCTGGGGTTAAAATAAATGTATCCACCTAGGAACCCATTACAGTATCCCACATTGATGTCATTTTTCTTTCCAAGTTTTTTTTTCTAAGTATTTGGGGAATGTTGTTCCAAGGAAGTGGAATTTCCATTCCAGGTGCATTGGGGTGACCTTCTCAGAGGCTGACCACACATAAACTAGAGAGACAGGCCTGGGTGTGAAATGAAAAACTACAGACGTTCAGCATAATTTTTCTCACCAATAAACTGCTATATTAAGCCTTAAAAAAAAAAAGAGGTGAATTCACATCATATAAAACTAACCAATTGAAAATAAAAAATCGTCAGCATTTAGTACATTTACACACTTGTACTTACTTTACGTGACGTACTTACGCTTTCATACTTACACCCTTGTACAACCATGTCTTTTATTTAGATCTAAAACTTTTCCATCACTAGAAACAAAGTCCTGTATTCACAAACAGTTACTCCCCATTACTCGCTACCCTTGGCCCCGGGTAACCACCATCTGTTCTTTATTTTTATGCATTTACCTATTCTGGACATTTCATATAAATGGAATCTACAATATGTGAACTTGTGGTCTTTTTTTTTTTTCACTTAACATGATGTTTTTAAAGTTCATCCATGTTGTAGTATGTGCCAGTCCTTTTTTCTTTTAATGGTTGAATAATATCCTATTGTGTGAATATACCACAATTTGTGTATTAATTCCTCCACGATAGACATTTGTGTTGTTTCTACGTTTGACTATTGCAAATAATGCTGTGATGAATGTGCCTGTACATGCATCTGTGTGGATACCTGTTTTCAATTCCTTGGGGTACATACCTAGGAGCGGAATTGCTGGGTCATGTGGTGATTCTATGTTTAGATTTTTGAAGAACCACCAGACTGTTTTCCATGGCAGCTGAACCATTTTACACCCCCACTGGTAACATATGTGTATTCCAATTTCTCTGTATTTTCACCAGCACTTGCTAATTTCCATTTAAAAATACATATAGCCATCCTAGTGGGAGAGACTTGATATCTTACTGTGGTTTGGGTTTGCATTTCAAATGACTAATAATGTTTGAAACTTTTTTATTAATGGCTTCTGCCACCATGGACTCCTAGTCAATGTCCTACATATGCTCTAGGTCCCCTGAATTCATGCTTATTCTTTTCTAATTACTCTCAATTGTGTCCTCTGATTAAGTCCAATGATGCCATGTGAACTTTCCTCCAAACCCCAATTCTGTTCCCCCTCTTTGCTTCACAACCTATTTGGATTCAACCAATCTGTTTAATGTAGTTTTATACTCTGAATTCTTTGTGCATTCTTTCTATCTGGCAGAGCTGCTATGTTAAGCAGATAGTTGGATGACATCCTTCAGATTCTGCATGTCCCTGCTGTCTGTTTGGCTATGTGATCAATTTCTACAGTCATGCTAATTATAATATTCTAAATATAATATTAAATATATTGGGAGGTAGGACATTTTGGACTGTGATAAAAATATTTTTGGTAGAATCAGATTGCCATACTTTACATATTAATAACCATTCATTTAGGAAATTTTCCTTTTGAATCATATGACCACAATTTAGACTACAGTTTTTGAGTAATAGCAATTTATCTAAATTGCCTGGGTGATAATTGGTGCCTTCTTGGTAAATTTCCTTGCTGAAGCTCACCTTCAGGCCATGTCACATCTAATTAGGGGTGTCTTGTGGGGAGAAAGGTGCTGATGAGAACAGGGATCATAGGCAATTGGTAGAGAAGAAAAATCTGTAAGTGAGGATTTATAATGTGATGGCTGAGAGACAGAGCAAGGTACAAACAAGTCAAAATTTGATCTGGGAGCAGATCAAAAACGAATTCAGAGGCCAATGATCATGAGCTCAGTGGCACTTTTTATGCACAGCCCAAAGAGCTTTGCGGAGATACACAAAGACTGACAAGTCACCTAAAGCTATAAAAGGATCCATCCCAAATGCCACCATCTGTTTCCACGAAAGTCAGGTCCAATGATAACTGTGACCCCAAATGAGAAACCAAATAGCAGAAATGTTGGAAGAGAATATGGACTTTTGTATCTAAATTTCAAGATTAACAACTCTTGGATACAATACAATTGAAAACTCTAAATTGCCATTCAAATCTAAAACTGCATTGTTTTTATTGTTTCCGTAATGAATTGTATATTGAAGACAGAGGAGAGGGGAGGGGGATCTTGGTTAATTCATGCTACAAGAAGAGTGTTGTATAAATCCAAGGCCACCCAGAGACTGGCAGTGACTAGCAGTGGCCAGCAGTGACCAGCCCTCAAAACACTAAATAAAATCATCACCATAACAGGAAATTGCTTTTTCTCTTCTCTTCTGCTTTGCTAGCTTCAAAACAACTGCTGTCTTAAAAGAGTCCCAAGTGTACTTTTGGGGACCCTGTGTCCCCAGCCTCCCCTTGGCCCTAATGAGAGAGGAGGATGTGCTTTGCTTTGATGTACGGCTGTAGGTTTTCTAATGAGGGAGGCAAGAGATCAGATTCCATTAGGACGTCTCCTTTTAAGCCTTGATTATTCAGCAACCCTGTTGAAATTAGCTGTTCATTCATCCCTGAGCAGCTGCATGCAGGGTTGGACGATTTTGCTTGTAGTGTCAAACTGAGTGGGTCTGAGCTAAAGCACTCCTGAATATTTATTTAATTCAATTATTCCTCTGTGCCGACTTTTTTCTCACTCTAAGCAATAGCACTAGATCGTGAAACTAGAATTTCACCATAAAAATGACCAAGAAATTTGATCTGGATTGTCAGCCACAGCTCGGTTCTCACATGAAGCAAATCCTTTCTGTCCCTTATGCCTGCTTCTCTTCCATGCGACATTAATGCCTATTTCGGGGCATCATGTCACAGCTGCAAAGCAGGGCTGGTCCCTCCTGTTTGCCTGTTCTTATGAGCTCCCTGCAGGGCTGCCAAAACAGTCATATTTATGACTGTCAGGCCCTGACTAGAGTGGTTACAAAGTCCTTTTTTTCAGAACGGGGGCCAAGTTTTGCTCCCTGTTCTGGGAGGTGTGTAGAGCTCCAGAAGGCGTCAGAGAGTCAAAGAAGAAGGAATGAAGGATGACTCTGACACAGGGCAGAGATTTAGTGCCAGGCTGGAAAATTGGCAAGGCTAGAAGAGATTCACACACACACACACACACACACACACACACATGGAAGTGACATTCTGATCAACAGAATTATTGTCGTGCATCAAGGGCAATGGGCCACCAGGAACAAATGTTTCTTACTCTTGAATACTTGCTGATCAAGATAGTGAACTTTTTTATGTACGTGCTTTGGGTTTATAAGAGCTCTGTGTTACTGATTTAACAGTTCCGCCAGCCTGTGCTCTTCTCCCCACATCGTCCGCTGCTTGAGTTACTTTACTACATTTGTCATACGTGCAGTGTGTCCCAAATATTGAAAACTACCCAGGGACCTTCAAGCTCCTTGGGAGTTGACCCTCATAGTTTTTTGTTTGTTTGTTTGTTTGTTTTTTACTTTGAGATAAAGTGGGCTAAACAACTCTTTGGCCCAGCAGGAGCTGGCTCCACCATTTCTTCTCCAGTCTTTTCAAACCATGTTGGGATTCTTCCATACTTCTCACATCTCCTGATGGGTTTCATGGTTGTATTTATTATTCTTATGACCACTAGATTGCTGGCCTTGTTAGTAGGTCTCTTTCAGCCTGTCCACTGGTTATTTTAATGATCCTGTACGCATTTTCTGAATTGGGTACCAGCTTCACCAGCCTCTACATTGTTTAATGTTTGCTTGGAACCATTTGGGACTAAGGACCGTGGTAGTCGATGACACGGGCAACTGACATTTTACAATACTCCATTACTCAGAAGGATGCTTTCTAACTATGTTGGCAAGTTCATTAAAAATGTAGTGTCCTCAGCAATGTTGAATGTTAATACTAAGAAAGGTGAGTTTGACATTTTTGTTAAACAATAGAAGTATGAAGGGAAATGGACTGTTTTATATGCCTCTAAAACGCAAAGCCCAATTGTGAGATATTTAGTTTGGAGTCTGAACCTATCATCATCCTTCACATGTCTTTGTGTTGCTTTTGTGCCCATCTCCACATCTCTGGGCTGCCCATTCTCCTTGGGATGTCTGTGCCTTTCCTGTAGTAGATACCCTTTTAACGAATATCCAGTTAGCACCTCATGGATGAACTGTCACTAAATTCTTCCTGCAAAATGTACAGGGCCAGTCCCATGGCATGCTAGACTCTTGGAGCTGAGAGGCTGTTTTTCACACACTTCTGCTTCTACTGATTGAGTTGTTTGCTTACTGAGAGTAAGATGTGTTTGTTCCAAACTCGTTTACGCCTGACATACTTATTATTGTAATACTGTAATATAATTAAACATTAAATAAGTCAAAAACACATGAGTGCCAAAAGAAAGAGGGTTATTATTATGAAAATCAAATGAAATGCTTGGAAAAGAATGAAGATGAGCTGCTTAAAACAAATGGCTGTCAAATTAGGTGTGGACAAGAGAATCATATAGGACGAGCCAAGTAGTAAAAATCAAGAAGTCTTCTTTACTCAGATTGCTTTGCAATTCTTTTCACATTCTTGCTCCCATTTGAAGAAACAAATTGGAAATTGTGTTGTTAATGCATTGTAGGTGTGATTTGTGTGGGGGGAAAAAAAGGGAACTCCAATTGGAAGGCTTACATTTAGAAGGAAAACTTGTGTTATATGCAAGTAATGAATCATGGAACATTACATCAAAAACCAGGGATGTACTGTATGGTGACTAACATAACATAATAAAAAATTATTATAAAAAAAAAAAGAAGGAAAACTTGACCCTACAATCAAGTCAAGGAGTAAACAAATGCCCGATACATGTTTACATTAAATTAAATGTGTAAAGCAAAGATTATTTTTATATGATTTTCTGCGCATAACTGACCATCTATCTGAATCAATAGCCAATAAGAGACTTCCTAGTGTACATATCCTTTAAGGTACTTCTTACATGCACTATCCTTCTGGAAGCTTCCTCTGACTCTCCTCTCCAGGCTGGATTAAAAATCCCTTGTCCTTCACATGAAAAAATGTTCAACATCATTGGCCATCAGGGAAATTCAAATCAAAACCACATTGAGATACCACCTTACACCAATTAGAATGGCAAAAATTGACAAGGCAAGAAACAACAAATGTTGGAGAGGATGTGGAGAAAGGGGAACCCTCTTACACTGTTGGTGGAAATGCAAGTTGGTATAGCCACTTTGGAAAACAGTGTGGAGGTTCCTCGAAAAGTTAAAAATAGGGCTACCCTATGACCCAGCAATTGCACTTCTAGGTATTTGCCCCCAAGATACAGATGTAATGAAAAGAAGGGCCATATGCACCTCAATGTTCACAGCAGCAATGTCCACAATAGCTCAACTGTGGAAGGAGCCCAGATTGCCCTTCAACAGAAGAATGGATAAAGAAGATGTGGTTCATATATACAATGGAGAATTACTCAGCCATCAGAAAGGATGATTACCAAACATTTGCATCAGCATGGATGGAACTGGAGGGGATTATGCTAAGTGAAATAAGTCAAGCAGAGGAAGACAATTATCATATGGTTTCACTTATATGTGGAACATAAGGAATAGCAGGGAGGACATTAGGAGAAGGAAGGGAAGAATGAAGGAGGGGAAAAGAGGGGGAGACAAACCATGAGAGACTATGGACTCTGGGAAACAAACTGGCTTCAGAGGGGAGGGGGGTGGGGGATTGGGATAGGCTGGTGATGGGTATTAAGGAGGGCACATATTGCATGGAGCACTGGGTGTAATACACAAACAATGAATCATGGAACACTACATCAAAAGCTAATGATGTACTGTATGGTGACTAACATATCATAAAAAAAAAAAATCCCTTGTCCTAGCTTCCAGCTGTTTGTCCATCACAGCATTTTATTACTTCATAACTGGTTTGCTTAATTGTCTCTCTCCTCCACTGAACCGTGAGCTTGCTGAGGGCAATGAACTCATTTGGAATATTCTCCATATTTTTATTTAATATTATTAAAATACTCTCATTTTAATATTCTTCTGAAACACTGCATGATCTCCGTGTGGATGGTTCATTACAGGTGTTTATGAAATAACCAAGATAAAAAACCAAGGTATTACTTTATGAAAAAGTTTTATGGGTAGAAGGGGATTGTTTCTCTGGTATTTAAGATGTATTACGTGTTGAGATTGAAGAGAAACTTGGGGATCACAAAGCAACTTGAATGTATTTTACTGTTTGTGTGTGTTGTCTTGACACATCTCTTCACTGTGGGATATTTTTGTATGTATTTTTCACCCTGCAGGATTTTCCTCCTCTTTTCCTCTCCATGTGCTATACTCCTTCCAGCAGCTAACAAGCAAATTGCAGCACAGGGCTGGTGCCACCCCACATCAGCTGGGAAAACCTCAAAGAACCTGAATCCTTCCATTTCAAATATAGTTTATTCTCCTTCTCTCTTCCCCAACTTCAAATCAACATATGCTTCTAGTCTGGGAATCTAGGGGAGTTCTCAAGGCCATGTATCTGTTTCCTTTAATAGACTTGTAGCCTAATTAAGCTAAGTATTAGCTTCCTTTTTGTCCTTTACATTCTTTAATTCCTTGGTCTTAACTCTTTAATCAAATGTCTTGCTTTAATTTCCCCTTGCCCTGTGGCATTTGGCTTATGTCTAGCCACACAGTGTTCCTTTTTGTATACATTTTGAAAAGTGGCCCACAAGAGGAAATATTTCATCCAAAGTGAGCATTACAGTTTGAACGCTTAAGAGCTTGGAACCAAAGAGTCTGCAGTAGGAGTCAGTCACAGACACAAATGCCACAGGCACAGTTTAACAGAAAGATTATAAAATGAATCTATGTGATATAAGCAACAGTTTAATGTGTACTTTCAAAGCATAGCAAAGTGGAATGCATCTCATTCTTCTCATTTGCCACAGGCATGTCCCTTTCCCTGGAGTCCCCTGAAAGCAACTGTAAATTGAAAAAACAAAGAACTTAAGAAATAAAACTCTCTTTACTGCAAATGACATGATTATCTACACTACAAATCCCTAAGCATTCTCAGAAACAGCTACGGGAACTAATATGAAAGTTTATCACATTCATAGGATACAAGGAAATCAGTTGTATTTCTGTACACTGGCAAGAAACAATGGACAATTGAAACTGTAAAAATCATTTACAATAGCATCAAAACCATGAAATACTTAGGAATAACTTTAACAAAATATGTGCAAGTTTTATGTGTCAAACAATATAAAACATTGAGGGGCAAAATCTGAAAAGACCTAAATAAATGGAAAGATATACCATGTTTATGGATTATAAGACTAAATATTGTGATGATGTCAGTTCTCCCCAAATTGATCTGTAGATTTTATATAATTTCAGTTAAAATCTCAGCAAGTTTTTCGAAAAACACAACAGCATGTTGATTCTAAAATGTATATGAAAAGCAAAGGACTTAACATAACCAAAATAATTTTGAGGAAGAACAAAGTTGGATGACTCACACTGATTGATTTTAAGACTTATTATAAAGGCAAAACAAATAAGATATTATGGCATTAATGAAAGGATAGATAGACACATGGTACAGAATAGAAAGTCTGGAAATAGACCCACGCTTATATAGCCAATTTTCCACAAAGCTACCCAATGTAGCTTTTTTTTTATACCCAACGTATAAAAAAATGGTCTTTTCAACAAATGAAGCTGAAACGATTGAACATCCTTATGCCAAAAAAAACCCCCACAACAAACAAACAAAAGCCAAAACAACAACAACAACAATAGCAAAAAGCTCACCCTTACCTAGCACCACATCCAAAAATAGATCATAGACCTAAATGTAAAAGCAAAAACTAAAAAAAAACGTCTAGAAGAAAACATAAGAGAAACTGTTTGGGACCTTGGCTTGGGCAAAGTTTGTTTAGTTGGGACACAAAAATACCACAAAAGGAAAAAATGAATGAATATGACATCAAACTTAACGTTTTTACTTCTCCGGAAGACCCTGTTAAGAAAATAAAAAGAGAAGTTATAGACAGGGAGAAAGTACTCACAAGACATAGATTTACTAAAGGATAAAAAAAATCTTACACCTTAATCACTAAGAAAACACACAACCAATAAAAACTGGGTAGAAGATTTGAACAGATGCCCCACTAAATAAAATATATGGATGGCAAATAGGCACATGAGAAGATGTTTGACATCATAAGACATTAGGGAAATGAAAATTAAAACTGCAGTGAGCTATCACTGCACACGATTAGAATGGTTCAAATAAAAAACACTGACAAGACCAAGTGCCGACAGAGTGTAGAACAACCCAAATTCGCACGCGTTGCGGTGGGAATGTAAATACAGGCACTTTGGAAAACAGCCGGCAGCTCCTATCGAGCAAAATAGACACTTACCACAAGTAGTGATTTCCTAGGGCCGCTGTAATAAATTTTCACTAACTGAGGGGCTTGAAACAACTTCTGGCAGCTGGAAGGGTGAAATCAGGGGGTCAGCAGAGCCGAGCTCCCTCTGAAATTTATAGGGGCGTGTCCTTCCTTGCATCTTCCAGCTACGGGTGCTTGCTGGCAATCCTTGGCACTCTTTGGCCTTATAGATGTATTGCTCCAATACCTGCTTCCATTGCCGTGTTTCCTCTGTGTGTCCCTGTTTCTGTGTCTCCTCTCCTCTTAAAGGACACTAGTCATATTCAGTTAAGGGCCCATCCAAATTCAATATGAGCTCATCTTAATTAATTACATCTGCAGTGATTTTGTTTCCAAATATGTTCACATTCTGAGGTACAGGGGATGAGGATCTCAACATTCTATTGGGGGGACATAATTCAACTCATAATACCATTCAACCCAACAATCCTATCCTTCGGGTTTTTTTTTTTTTTTTAAGATTTATTTATTTATTTTAGAGAGAGCTCACGAGCAAGTAGGGGAGGGGGAAGAGGGAGAGAGAGAACTCTGAAGCCAGCTCCCGCTGAGCATGGAGCCCAATGTGGGGCTTGATCCTGGGACGCTGAGATCATGACCTGAGCTGAAATCAAGAGTTGGCTGCTTAACCAACTGCACCACCCATGTGCCCTTCCATCCTTACGTATTTACCCAAGATAAATGAAAACAATGTCTTTGCAAAGACCTGTATGAGATGTTTATAGCAACTTTATTTATGGTCACCCAGGATAGGAAACAACCCAAACATTCATCAACTGTGAATGAATGAATGAATGTGGTTCATCCCTATGGTGGAATGCCAATTGGCAACAAAAGAGCCAAACTCCTGATACATCCAAGAGCATGGGTGGATCTCAAAGCATGATGTTAAGTGAAAGAAGTTGGACAGAAAAGACTACAAACTACCATTTATTCAACAATCTGGAAAAGGCAAAACTATGGGGCAGAAAGCAGAGGAACCAGATGTGGGAAAAGCGTACTGATCCCAAAGTCACAAGAGGGGACTTTTTCAGGTGATGAAAATATTCTCCATCCTAATTGCAGAGGTGGTTATAGTACTGCACACATTTGTCCAATTTTTACTGTACGTAAATTAGACCTCAGTAAAACTGACTTTCACAAATAGTCTTGGTACTTAAACCAAAATCAAAAGTACTTAAAATCAAAAGGACTTAAAAAAAAACAGGACTCAAGATTCTTTGAGATCTCACTGTAGGTGATCTGTATATTAACTTTTCTAATTTAAGAAATTAAGGTTTCTTTTTTTTTTTTAAGATTTCATGTATTTATTCGACAGAGAGAGAGAGACAGCCAGCGAGAGAGGGAACACAAGCAGGGGGAGTGGAAGAGGAAGAAGCAGGCTCCCAGTGGAGGAGACTGATGTGGGGCTCAATCCCATAACGCCGGGATCACGCCCTGAGCCGAAGGCAGACGCTTAAGGACTGAGCCACCCAGGTGCCCCAGGAATTAAGGTTTCTAACAAAGATTGTTTTACATGCTAGGATTAACTGATGTTAGCAGACATCAGTATTGCTTCCTGTGGCTGGAGATCAAGAAAGGATATATCTAGAGAGCCAGGGTCTGTCCTTTGGGGGAATGGCCCTCAGATCATTACGGAGAGCAGCCCTTAAGACAGTCAGAGATTTAGAGAGCCATCATGTTGAGCAGTGGCGAGGCCCCCAGCCCCAGCTCCTGTGTGCGCCACGGGCTCTTTCCTTGGCATTTACCTGAATGTTCCCTGCTTAGCTCTCCTGACAGCACTTCGAGCCATGTGGCTGTGTTCTGCCCCGCCCCCCAACAGGACAACCTTCTCTTACTTTTCATCTGTCTTGCTCTGGGCTTATCGTTCTGCTTTTGTCTGCATTCAAATATGGATAAATGACTTTCGTGTTTCCTACCAATTGTGAAATTATGATATGTTAAGCTTCACGTGACAGAATGTACAATTTTATGTGAAATCATATTTGATGTATACCGTTTTGTTTTAAGACCGTGTTTCCCGCAGAGCATGCATGACTCCTTTCTGAACAAGCTGGGGCTCTCTCTCACTTTGTGTTTCAAGGTTAAGAGTCCCGTGTCTTCCCCAGGCGTCAAATCCAAAGAGGTCCCTACTTTTTGGTGCAATCCCTCTCTTTTTACAGATACACTTCTCTTAATACATAAGAACTGCTTAAAAGGAACATAACAAGGGACGCCTGGGTGGCGAAGTCGGTTAAACGTCCGACTCTTGGTTTCGGCTCAGGTCATGATCTGGGGGTGGTGAGGTTGAGCCTCCAGTCAGGCTCTGGGCTCAGCGGGGAGTCTGCTTAGGACTCTCTTTCCCTCTGCCTTTCCCTCACCCCCCTCTCACACTTATGCTCTCTCTCTCTCAAATAAATAAATAAATCTTAAAAAAAAAAAAAAGAAAGAAAAGAAAGAAACATAACAAGAATCACACACAAGCCTCAACAGGAAGGTTTGTTTCCTGAAGCTTTAATTCACAGTGAAAACCAGGGATTGACCTTCAAAAAAAATCTTAAAATATCCCATGTCTTTCTCCCTGCCAATTTCCTTTTCCTCCCCGCCTCTCCATTTCCTTTTCTTCCCTCCCGCCCCACTCCTGTCCTGGTCTTGCTCCCTTTTCTCAGTCCTTCCCTGTCCCCTCACCTCTCTTCCTCCTCCTGCTCCCATCTGCCCACCTGACCATCTTGTGTCTACTTTATATTTTGTGTTTTCCCTGCTTTCTCTGCTGTGAGACCAATGAGGGACTCAAGTGTATTTTTCGTTAATGTTCTTCTTCTTTAATAAAGTTTGGCATTCTCCGATATGCCTAGCAGAAAACCACCACAAACTTGCCCACAGTATACTCATTGGGGCCTTCCACTTTTTTATGCCAGGCAGATGTAGGCGAGGAACAATACCCTATATTGGGTTCTTGGTGTGGTTCCAGCTCATGCATATTCATATTTCCTACCTCATTAGTAGTCCCCTGGGCTTACTCTGTGTCATCGGGGGAGCACTCAGCATTGTGAAAATCTCAATTAAGACAATGCCCCTTGTCTTTTCATTGGCCTTGGTATTTTTTTGAAACACAAGTTTCCAGTTGTTCCGTAGAACTGCTAATCAGATTCTTTTTCTATATATAAAAGTGAGTCTTAAGAACAGCTATTCCAGCAAATGCACAATGTGCCCTAAGTTCAGCTTTATCAAAATTCCCAATAAAGACATTCAGTTCTGCATTTCCACAAGCAGATTAAAATCATTAAAAAAAAATGTCTCTAAGAACCTTTCCATAACACAGCAGGGAAATACCTAACATCTTTTAGAAAGATTTAAAATAATTAGTATAAAAATGTTTTGGGGGGGCGCCTTGGTGATTTAGTCGGTCAAGCATCTGACTCTTGATTTTGGCTCAGGTCATGATCTCAGAGTTGTGAAATTGAGTGCCCCGTTGGGCTCCACGCTCAGTACAGACTCTGCTTAAGATTTTCTCCCTCTCCTTCTGCCCCTCCCCCCTGCAGCCCTCCTTGAGCTCTCTCTCTCTCTCTAAAAAAACAATTAAAAAAAAATAAAAAATAAAAATATTTAGGAGCGCCTGGGTAGCGCAGTCGTTAAGCGTCTGCCTTCGGCTCAGGGCGTGATCCTGGTGTTCTGGGATGGAGCCCCACATCAGGTGCCTCCGCTGCTGGGAGCCTGCTTCTTCCTCTCCCACTCCCCCAGCTTGTGTTCCCTCTCTCGCTGGCTGTCTCTCTCTCTCTGTCAAATAAATAAATAAAATCTTTAAAAATAAATAAATAAATAAAAAATAAATATTTGAAGAAATAAGCTGTTAAGCTAAGTTTTTTGTGATTATGTCATATAATTGGGAAGTGATATAATAACACTTTAAGTAATTTTATCATAGTGATTTTTAATATAATTCAACAAATATCTATAGCTCCTCTTACAGAGCTAAGTCCCGAGGGAATGAAAATGCTGCCTGCCCTCAAGATTTACAAGGGAATTAAGGGAAAAAGATATGCATTAAAAATCATCATGTACAACAGATAACAAGTTTGTTATCTTCTTGAGTGTAGTAGATACTGTGCTTTTCATTTAACATACTCTTCTCCCAAATCTAGCTTAGTCCTTTACACACAGAGATATTTAATAAGTGTGTTAGAAAAACTCAGTGTTCTGAAAAGGAAATAACGCAAGCAATTAATGCAGGTTACAAAAGTTAGGGGAGGTCTCATGGAAGTAGGACTTGAGCTGAAACTTAATATATGGGTGAAATTTGGATCTGTGCAAAGGGAGAGGCAGCCATTCCTGCCAGAGAAAAGAGCATGAATGAGATTCAGAGGTGGGAGCAAATGTGCTGAGCAGGTGTGAGGAGAATTGGCTGGAGCAGTGTTCCCTCGGGGTTTAATGTTCAGAAGGCCAATAAAGATAATCACTAATCCTCTCGATACAGGCTCATTCCCATCAGTTTAGGAAGAGCATACCAAGAATTACACACAGGCCTCAATACGCCATTTGTTTCTTCCATTTTAAAACCAAAACCAAACAGAACCTTTCTGGGCTCTATATTCCCCCTCTCTAAAAAAAGTTGCCTATACCAGCTGCCTCTAATTCCTCTCCCTGAGTCTCTCTTGAAATCACCCCAGTAAGGTTCCCATGCCCACAGGTCCACCAGTGATATCTGGGTGGGTAAATCCACCCGTCAAAACCCAGCCCCCCCCCCTCTCTGGGCCTGGATCTGCCAGCAGTGTTTGAGACAGGTGACCACTCTCTCTTCCTCAAATCACTGGCCTCACCTGTCCTCCAGGACCCACTGTCCTGGTTTTCATTTATTCATTGGCCATTCCTTCTCAGTCTCTTGTGCTAGTGTCCACATCTCCCTGACCCTGAAATGTGGGGGTGGCCCAGGACCTGGACCTCAGTCATTTCCTAGGTGATATATGCAGTCTCATGTTCAGTATCATAAGCCCACTGATGACTTAAATTTATAGCTCTGGCCTGGCCCTTCCTTCTTAGCTATAAACTCATATCCAACAGCTCGGTATCTTTGGATCACTAAGGGCATTTCAGATTCGGCATATCCGAAACTGAACTCCCGATATTCTCTCCCAAAGTGGTTTCTCTCAATAGCTTCCCCTTCTCAGAGAAAGAGAATTCCATCCTTTCATGTCCTCAAGGCCAAAAACTTGGGCATCGCCTTTGACTCTTTTCCCCCTCTCCCCTTCCACATCTAATCCATTAGCAAATCCTGTTGACTCTACCTTCAAAATATCCATAATGTGCCCACATCTCATCACTGGTTCAAAGCGCCACCTTCTCTCTCCTGGATTAATACAAAAGTCTTCTTAGAAAAAAAAGAAAAAGAAAAGATTTATTTATTTATTTATTTATTTATTTATTTATTTGAGTAAGAGAGTGAGTGTGGGGGAAAGAGCAGAGGGGGGAAACCCCAAGCAGACTCCCTGCTGATTGCGGAGCCCGATGCTGGGCGCCATCCCAGGACCCAAGAGATCAGGACCGGAGCCGAAACCGAGAGGCAGACTCCCAACTGGCTGAACCACCAGAAGTCCCCAAAGCCTTCTACGTGCTCTTCTACCTTTGCTGTCCTGCAGTCTGTTTTCAACCCAGCAGCCTGGCAATCCCTTAAAATGTGCATCAGACCATGTCTCTCTTCTGCTCCGAACCTCCCAGAGGCTTCCCAGCTTACTCAGAGAAAAAGCCAGGCTCTTCCTGCACTAGCCTACAGGGCCTTGTATCATCTGTCCCTCCCCCACCCCACGTCCCCTTACCTCTCTGACCTCCTCATCTATCATCCCTCCTTGCTCATGCTCTTTAGCCACACTGGCCTCCTGCTGTGCCTGGAATTTGCCATGTGTGCCAACCTCAAGACCTCGGCACCTGCTACTCTCGTTGCCCAGAGAGCTTGTCGTCCAGATGCCTGCACAAGGAACTCCTCATGTCCTTCAGGCGTTTGCTTAAATGTGAGCGTCTCAGAGAAACCCTCCCTTGCTATCCTGTTTAACATTACACATTCCCACCACTGCTTTCAATCCCCTTCTCAGCTTTATTATGTTTTTCTATAGTACAGCCATAATGAATGCTATTTACATACTATATGCTTTCCTATTTTTCTTTTTTCTTCCTTCCTTTCTACCTTTATTGTTTGATTCCCTCTTCTAGAATACATCCCATAAAGGCAGGGATTTTTTATGAATTGTTCACTATTGTATTCTCAGGGAATAGAACAGTGCCCGGAACAAAGAACATGCTTCAGAAATATTGGTTAAATAAATGAATAAATCTGCACTTCACTAATGAGAAAATGGAGCCTTAGAGAAGTGAATAATTTGGCCAAAGTCACTCAGCTAGTGAGCTGGGGATATAAGGTGTATAATCACATCTGTTGGACTATGGACTTAACCACCGTAATATTTGGCTTTCTGTAGGCAAAGCAAGCATCTTTATCTTACACAAGCCATGGCATTCTCCTCCAAAGCATTTTGTGTTATCTTATTTGATGACTTTTCTATGACAATGAAAAATTTGATTTTTTCCCATTGTTGGGGGTTACAACTTGTTCAAAAGTTAGTACGGACAAAAAAAGAAAATATTAATTCTAAATCCACGTGATGATAGATTAATAAAAGCTTTATCTTGCCATTCAGTTCTATTTTGATAAGATGGGAAAAATCAGGAATTAAATGTATCATCCAAAATAGTACAATAGATCAGAAAAACTTCCCGAAAGAAGAAATATCATGAGTAATGTGCAGTGAATGTGGAATACATATATCTCTTCAAGGTACTGATCTCATTTCCTTTGCATATATACCCAGAAGAGGGATTGCTGGATCATATGGTAGTTCTATTTTTAAGAAAACCATTTCTTAAAGAAAGAAGTAACTGAATTTTAATAAAAGAAAAGCCGATGGTCTGGATTGGAGGCTGGAAGTGTTGTATAATTTGTTCTACTGGATTCGTCTGGTGGATGCGGCCGGCTGGAGCTATGGCTTGGGCGGTAGTGTTTACCGTGTGGGGCTCATGGAAGGAGAACAGTATTGTGGGTGTCCACTCAGTGAGTAGTAAGTATCTGTGGTTTGGGCAGAATTTGACAGAAATGAAGAGGAAAATGGGGGTTTGAGAGAAATAATAGAGAAAGCAATGGCTTGGTTTTGTGTCCCTAAATGGGTGTGGGACCTGAGAGAGTAAATGAAGATTATCCTGAAGTTCGTGGGTCCAACACCATGAAGGGTCGTTTTGGTAAGCAGACGGGCATATGGTAAGTCGGGAGTTAGGAATGAAAAGAGAAGTTCTGCTTTTCATTAGTCCCACTGATAAATTGACTCTCAAAGAGATTAAGAAGATCTCTAACCAAGCTAAGAATTGTCATTAGCAAATACTTCTTAAAATCAATTTCCATAGTCCTGGATTCCTCCCATTCTGTGAGAAAATTCTAATTGCTGATCCAATTCATTGCAAGTTTATGGGACTCTCCAGGTTTCCTATTTAATCCTCAGTTGGTTGTATTTTTGCAGGAAGGTTTCCATTTCATCTAAATGTTCAAATAGAGTGGCTCATAGTGTTTCCGTATTCACTTTTTAGCCTTTGATTATCGATAGTTATGTGTCCATTTTCATTCCTAATGTATTTTTTACTTGTTTTCTTGAGTGTCTTTCTCCGTCTCTCATCGTTTTGGACAGAGATTTGTCAATTGTATTGGTCTTTTAAAGAGAAAGATAGTTGCTTATATTTTTGCAATTCTTTCTTTCTTTTATCCTTTCAAGTAGTTGTTTATGCTCTGATGTGGATGATAGCAGATGGCACGGAGCAGTTGTTGTAGAGAGAAATGACCTGGGGAAAGCAAGTGCATGTCAAAATACTGTTTCCTGCCATGTGTCTCAGCTGTTGACTTGCAAAAGGGTGGTCATTAGGGCAAAGCTGGAACCAGAACAGGGCAGGTTGTCCTGAGCAATGAGGGTGGCTGTCTGAGAGGTGAACCGGCAGAATTACAAAACACTTCCAGAAATTGCCTTCAGTTGCCCGAGAAGGACTCTGTCCTGTTATTAATTCCTCCTCTCTTTTTTCTTATAAAGTTTAACTCTTTATCAACATTATCCAGCAAAAGCTAACATTAGTTAGAATTTTAGTTCATGCTAAATTGTGGTGGGACAACTAAAAGAATGTTATCACTCAAAGAGCATTTTTTCAAGCCCAGTAATCCTTAGCATTTTTAATGTGTGGGTGATACAATTCTCTAGGCAGAGTTAATAAGCAAACTTTCTCTGGCAAGATTCAACATTAGCTGTAGTTTGGACTTTAGTTGTAAGCTCCGAGTGGATGGAGCAGTCCTCTTCTCTAGCCAAGCCTGAACAGCAACAGAAATACCATTAATGCTATAATTTCCATATAGAAGAAACATGCACCTCCATATATATGTATATAAAAGTGCCATAATTTTTTCCAAGTTCTTATTTAAATTCTAATTAGTTAATGTTTAGTGTAATATTAGTTTCAGGTGTAACGTTTAGTGATACAACATTTATATATAATACCTGGTGCTCACCACAATAAGTGCACTCCTTAATCCCCATCACTTATTTAACTCATCCCCCTGCCCACTTCCTCTCTGGTAACCATCAGTTTACAGAAGATATAGATAGACACAGATATGGATATAGATTGCTATAAAATTACTAACGCTTTTTAAAAAAGAAGATTTTATGTATTTATTTGTCAGAGAGAGAGACAGAGCACGAGCAGGGGCAGAGGCAGAGGGGAAGAGAGAGGGAGAAGTAGACTCTCTGCCAAGCAGGGAGCCTGTTGTGGGGCTCGATCCCAGGACTCCCGGATCATGACCCAAGCTGAAGGCAGATGCTTAACCGACTGACCCACCCAGGCGCCCCTAAAATCACTAACCTTTAAATCCACAGGAGACAGCCTGCAATGAGTTGAATATCTTGTCTAAAGTCACAGAGCTAGTTGGTAGCAGAGCCATGATTGAGATTTCTTCTGTCCTAGCCTAGTCTTTATTCCATTACTCCATGAACTTACAGTACTGCATCACTTAAAAGGTAGATGAGAACATATAAGTGGCATTCAACTAGTTATTACCAACGCAAGAGTTTCAAGGAATACTTTCTGCTGACAGAAAGTATCTGGAATGCATATCAGAAAGAAGAAAAGAAAGTTGGAGCAAAATGTAGAATGTTCTCAGTGAATTGGCTGCTTGTTTTACACTTAGATATTTGAATTAGGAAACCATATAGGAATTATCTTTATGGTGCTCAAATATGAGATGGATTGTTTACTCATTAATATCTACTATTAAGATATCTTAGTATTTTTGACAGGATGAGGGTTTGAGAGTTTTTCTCTCTCTCTCTCTTCTTTTTAGAGATTTTTGTTTTAATATACAGGAAGACTCTCAGGAAATCCTCTTTTCTGGTGCTGGATTCATGTGAAAAAAAAAAAGACATAAAACTCAGATCTTCACATCATTCAGGAGTTGTCTATGTGGCTAACAGCTGTTTCTCTTGATTCTAAGGTGATATTTAGCTGGATTTTAATTACTATATAGAGTCCCTTTGATTTTAAAATTATCAATAACAAAGAGCAAGTGTTTTGTAAAAACTAAATTAGGCATTTTAGGCAACACATTCATTAGGGATTTTGAAATTAAAATTCTTGAACTTTAAACTCCCTAGAAATGGCATAGGGTTAGTTACATTATGAATTATAGCTCTGTTGTCAAGTTTGTAAAATGCTTTGTAGCAGATTAACTACGAAAGGGGAGAAAATTCATTTTTGTTATTGGTGCTATTAGCATATTTAATGAAGAGGCTCCACTTTTTTGCTCACAAATGCTCATGTAAAGAGGCTATTTTAATATAAGAGCTCATGATGTTGCTTATAGCACATTCTTTTCGATTTAGGCTTATCTTCTGATCCTTTCTAGATACTACTAATTTTATTTTATTTTTATTATTATTTTTTTAAATTTTATTTATTTATTTGAGAGAGAGCCAGAGCACGAGCAGGAGGAGTGGCAGGCAGAGAGAGAAGCAGGCTCCCCGCTGAGCAAGGAGCCCCACGTGGGACTCGATCCCAGGACCTTGAGATCATGACCTGAGCTGAAGGCAGACACTTAACTGGCTGAGCCACCCAGTCGTCCCGATACTACTAATTTGAAAAGGTACAAACATCTAGGTATGCTGTGAAGAGATTTTGCAGAGGTAAGGAAGGTCTCAAATCAGTTGACCTTAAGATAGGGAGGTGGTCTGGGTCAGGCCTGGCCTAATCACACTAGCACTGTAAATGAGTCTACACGCAGAGATGGAGGGAGATAGAGGGGGAGGGAGGCAGAGATAGGAAGCATGAGAAGGATTTGATGTGCCTTTGCTGACTTGATAATGGAAAGAGCCACCTGGGAAGGCATGTGGGCAGCCTTTAGAATCTGAGAGTGGCTCCTCATCGACAGCCAACAAGGAAATGGGGACCTTAACCTTAATCTTACAGACTGGACAAACTGGACAAACAAGGAACTGCATTCTGCCAAGGGGACCTTTGTGCTCCAGATGCGATGAGCTGTGGGCTCTGCCAAGTTCTTCATTTTGGCTTTGGGGTACCTTGAGCAGAGAACCCAGTCAGGCCATGCCTGAATAAAGCAAAGATGAGCTGATATATGGGTATTGTCTGATGTCGCTAAGTCTGTAGTAACTGGTTATGGGCAATAGATAACTGATACACCGATTCGGAATTTGGTCAAGCTTAGGTTCTTTAGAGAACTAAACCCATTTTTTCCCTCCAGTCTCAATCTTAGTTGAAAGCAAACATGCATAAGCAGAAATCATATCTTTACTTTGATCTATCAATTCAGGACATGAGGCCAGTACCAATTTATGGAATCTGTTGTTATGAGCTTTATGTTCAATTGCAGGTGGCTCTGGCTTGTTTACAAATCAGAATGATTTCCCTTGAGACTACTGTTCTCAGCTGTCGCAGTTACCCTCCACTATGTCGTTCCTCAACTCTGATTCGGGGGGAAGATTATTTGCAGGGACGACTGCCACAATTCCTCCTATCCTAGGATTCGGGTCCTCAGGTCCCTTTGTAACGTGACCACTGCTTTTACCATCAAGGGGTGGAGGCTGTTTCCCTGAACCTCGGATTAGGGCTGGCTCTGTGCCATTTTTGGATGATAGAATGTTACAGAATGACCTGGAGGCTAGACCTCCCGGGGCCCTTACAGCTTCCTCTCTTACCCTTTTGGACATAGCTGCCCCGTGAGGAAGTCCCAGCAATCCTGCTGAGAGGCTATGTGGAGGGCATCTGAGGTATCCAAGCAGACAGCTCCAGTCAATATTTGGACTTTGAGGCCACTCAGGACAAGCTGGTCTCTGGCGGACCTCCCAACTGACAGCAAACACATGATAGACAGAAGGGAGCTAATCCCAGCTGAGTGTGGTCCACATTGCCAGCCCACAGCACTGTGAGCAAATCACTCGTTCTTACGGTAAGCTAGTAAGTTTTGAGGTAATTTATCATATAGTAATAGTTAACTGATACAGATATTAAAGAACATGGCTTTTAAAATACTATTTTAAAATTAAAATTTTTTCTTTTTTTAAGATTTATTTATTTATTTATTTCAGAGAGAGAGAGAGAGAGAGCGCGAGTGTGAGGCATAGGGAGAAGCAGACTCCCCACTGAGCAGGGAACCTGACGAGGGCTCCATCTCCCAACCGGGAGATCACAACCTGAGTTGAAACCAAGAGTTGGACTCTTAACCGACTGAGCCACCCAGGCACCCATTAAATGTTATTTCTTTTAGAATGGATTATCTATTCGAATGTCCGTGTACACAGCACAAAATTTAAGATACGAAAGAGTATACACATACAAATCAATTTCCCGCCTCCAGGGCACTGTGAAACCTTTCTCATCTCTTCGGAGCCTTTCAGAATAACAGGGCATAAAGTAACAATTTCAAGATTATAGAGAAAAGTGACCAAAGAAGGAGATAAAGAACGACATATCTTATTCCACATTGATTTGCTTTGCTCTACTTTATGTCCCCAGATATACAGCTCTGCTTTCTTCAGTTTTCCTTAGGAATAACTTTAAAAGGCCTCCAGATGTCAGAGCAACAATGAGGTTAAAGTTGAGCGTATGTGTCACCTTGTGAATGAGTGTTATAGGATAGGAAATTATCAACTATGCTTTCCAGTAAGGTCAGGTTAGGGACTCTATCACCAATATATTGAGTGATTCAAAACCTTTCAGAAGAGTATTTACTTTGTATTGCATTTGGAGAAAGCAAGTGAGGAAAGGCCCTCCATGCCACCTGATAATCCATGTCAGTCCAGGAGCAGAAACCCAAGCAGAGTGCAGTAGTTGCCTAGGCCACTGACCTTTCCTGGACTCCTGTCCACATACAGAATGTAGAATCTACAGGACATCAGACTTGGGCTGAGAGTTTGGTGTTACCTGACCTGACCCTGGGAAGTCTACTCGTGCCCTGAAAATCTAAACTTATTCATTCTACAAACATCTACCATGCACCTACTATATTCCCAGGCACTGTTGGTAGATAGTATGGGTACAAATATAAATAATATCACTCTAATCCATAACCTTAAAGTTCTTACTTCAGGGCTCTACCTACAGTAACTCCAGGAGCCCCAAACCAAACTGGACACTTGATTCTACCTGGATCAAAATTCCCCTAAGATTCCCAGAATGTGAAATATTCAGCCCCAAATAGTGGACTCAGTAAATGGGTGTGGGTGTCTTTTCTTTTAAGAAAGATTTGACTCAAGAAGTTCAAAGAAAAGATTTGATCTCCTCTTACTGGTTTTGTTTGGATTACGTTTCCTGATACAAGGGCAGGGTAATGACAATGAACTTGTGGGCATGTATACCCCAGACTATGGAATGAGATACATATTTCCATTCCTCTCAGAGGGCAGGGGAAATGCTGTGTGGTTACTTACCACATCCAGACACTCTGCCCACTGTCCTGCCATCACAGAAGTTTACCCCAGGCTGCTTTAAGGGGACATTACAGGCTCACTGGTGGATTAGTGCTTTTCCAAGATTAGAATCTAGAATTTAATGCATGTTTCTTGTATTAGTTTGCTCAGGCTGCCGCAACAGTGGCTTAAACAACAAACATTTATTTTCTCACAGTTCGGGAGGCTGGAAGTCCAAGATTAAGATGCCGGTAGGGTTGGTTTCTGGTGAGGCCTCTTCCGGACTTGCACATGGCTGCTTTTTGGCTATGTCCTCACATGACCTCTTCTCTGGGTGTCTTAGAGAGAAGTCTCTGGTGACTCTTCCTCTTCTTATAAGATCACCAGTCCTACCAGATTAGGTCGCCACCTTTAC
The DNA here is from genome assembly GCF_023065955.2 of Ursus arctos. Taxonomy (NCBI): domain Eukaryota; kingdom Metazoa; phylum Chordata; class Mammalia; order Carnivora; family Ursidae; genus Ursus; species Ursus arctos. The sequence continues at coordinate 23,632,126 of NW_026622986.1, forward strand.
GACTTCATTTAACCTTAATTACTTCCCTAAAGGCCCTATCTCCAAATATAGTCACACTGAGGGTTAGGGGTTCAACATATGAACTTGGAGGGGGGGACACAATTCAGTTCCCAACACTTTTTATATGCCAGATTCTATGTTAAGCATGAGGGTGTATATCTTTACAGAAAGATAGATGTATCAAGTGTAAACTCTGTTCAAGGAGGGCATATATTACAATACAGTGCAATAATGACCAGGCTGTGCTAGGCACAAGAGTGGCAGAAAAGGTCCATCCAGTTTCAGCAAGTCAGGGAAAGCTCAGAGGAAGCTATGTCTCAGAGAGGAAAGGAGCCCTTGGGGGGTGGGGTGGGGTGAAAGCATGCTAGGCAGAGGGGAGGCACGTGGAAGAGCATAACAGGTTATAGATTCTTTCCTCCGTCTTTGTATTCACAGAGCAGGGCCATTCAGCAAATACAGCACTCTGGCTGAGTGAAGCCGAGTGCCTCTGGGGGATATAGGAAGAACACACGGAAGAAGTCAAGGTGATATCAAAAAGTATACTGCCCTACATGATACTGTAGCAAGGAGCTTGGACTTGATTATGTAGCAGGAATTGGGCACTTGTTAAAGGGTTTTAACTTGAGCAGATTTGAGCTTGGAAAGTTCCCCGAGAAGCAGTTTGGAGGAAAAGAGTGTGTGTGATTGGATGCTGGGGACAGTCAGGAGACCATAGTGTGATGACAGATACCAAAGGCCAACCGTGGCAGTGTTGGTGGGATGGGGAGGTGGATATCTAGGCCTCCTGTAGGATTTCTGGGATTTGGGATTGACTCCCTGTGGGGAGGGAAGGTAAAATCTAGGCTGGATCCCAGGTTCTGGTCTGGGGACTGGTAGACCCTTTGTTAATTACAGAAACAACAACAATGCGAGGACAGGAAGCGAAGAAAGATGTGTAGGAAACACTGTGGATAAGTTCACACAGGTCAGTTTCTTGGGCTGGGAAGGAGCTTCTTTCTCTCTAAATTCAAGCGGCAGGTGATTCCTCCCCTTAGTGGGCTTCAGGGACCCTAGGATGGTCAGGCCCTTCAAGGGTGTGGCTTTGGAGCACCTCTGGAGTGAGTAATTTGTTTACTGAAATCGTAATTGATATGTCTGTTCCGTGTGATCATGACCCAAGCTGTTTTAGTCAGAAAAACTTCCCAATAAATAAACCCTTATTCATCTCTTGCCAACAAAATTAAAAAGCTTTTGATCTAAAATCCACCAACCTGTCCTTGTTTGCTACTCCGGATTAGATCTTTCTCATTTTTGTTCCATGTCATGATTCAGGTATATGGTAATCTGAGAGTCTTAGGGTTGGGCAAGAGGCAATTTGCTGGAAGAGAGCTGTAAAAAACGAAAATCAGAGAGGGGAAAAAAGGAGGTGAAACAAACCTTTCCTCCTTGCCCACAAATTAAATCTCCAATTACTCTTTGATGAATGGGGACAGGGAAGGAATATGAGTAAATTCCCAGGTCACTGGGTTTCAAGTCCTGGTTTGACAATAAATTTATACAATTCCAACAAACCTGTTTCCTTTTCTTCTCGATTCCTTTTGAGTTTTCTTCTGTGACGTATTTGCAGGATTTCAGTGGGGACAGTCTCACTAAGCCTCACAAGCCTGAAGTCGAGATGGAGGCCAGACACCCACCAGCGACTACGTGATAGAGACAGAGACAGAAATAGGGAGAGGGAGGGAGAGAAAGATCTTTAATTGTGGGCCTCGTGATCCTACTCCGGCCACCTTCGAGTCCCCATTTGTGTCTCTCATCTGGTGACACTTAGCATTTTTCTTCCAACATTCCCTCTCTTCTTTCCAAGTTTCTGAAGTCAACCAAACACAAACAACAGAAGGAAAAGTCCCGAAACCAAATCCTCAGACTTTCTCCGAGCTCCCGCCTGGCCTGGAGCGTTCCCCTCCCGGCCACGGCGGTCCGGAGCGCGGAGCCCGCAGCCAGCGCGGCGGGGCGGGCCTGGGCGGGGCCTGGGCGGGGCTTCCGCCGTCGCACCCCGCCCCCAGCCCTGCCCCGCCGCTTAATTCGGATGCGCGGGGCCGCGGGGTGTGAAAGAGCCGCCCTGCGCTGGACGGTCCGCCGCTGCCGTCAGAGCCGCCGCCCGCGCCGCCTCGGGGCCGCCCTGAGCTGCCGGGCCGCTGGGCGCCGCCGCGGCTGCCCGGAGCGAGCGCCGGGGAGGGAGCCGCGCGCCTTTGTGAGCGCGCCGAGGTAGGTTCGCCTCCCGCACTTACTTTGCACACAAAGACTGGGAGCTCGGGGTAGGCGGGTACCCGCCGGGGAGACTGCGCGGCCGCCCGCCCAGCCCCGACCCCCGGCCCGAGGGACCCCAGGGCGGAAAGGGCCGCCGGCTTTCTCTCCCCGCGGCCGGCCGTCAGCGCGGCGCGGGCGTTGGGGCGGGGGTCCCTGCGTGCGCTAGAGGAAGACGCGCAGGGCGGTGGGCGTGCGGAGAGCCCCTGCCACCCCGCGCCGTGCCCGGGGAGGGCCTGGGGTGCAGGGCCGGGGCGTGGCAGGGCCCGGCGCTGTGGCCCCCGGCGCGAGGGGCGCTGGGGAGGTGGGGGGCGCCGCGAGGACGGGGAGCCCAGGCGGCCTCTCCGCTCGGCTTATTGTTGCTTCCTCGGCCCTGAAAATGGACAGACCCTGCCTGGAGCTGGATGCGCTGCCCACCGGGAGCGCCGCGCGCGGCCAGATGCCGAGCCCTAGGCACCCGGTTCGCCCCTCGCTGCGCGGGCGCGCTCGGGGTGGTCGCAGCGGGCTCCGGGCCCGGAGCGAGCCTGTGCCTGGGCAGACAAAGGAGGGGCTGCGGGGGGGTTTGCCCTGCTGGTTTAAAGGTGACCGTCGCACTGTTTCCAAACAGTCGGCAAGTAACTTTTCCATTTTTGACTCCTTTACGTTCCCACTCTTCCAGTAAACCCAGCATGTTGGGTGGCGTCTGCAACCCGAGAAGTCCTAAAAATTGGGTTCCCATAATTTCTCTCCAAGCATCTTCGGGTCCCTTGGGGGATGGCATTGCTATGAATGTTTAAGTTTTGACATGCTGCGTAGGGGATGGTAACAGCCCCTTCTGAAATGTGGAGAGAAATCCTGTTGAGAGGGTAAATTGCAGATCTTAATCTCTGCGGCAAGCTACCATACCCTTGCTTTTCTAAAAAAAAAAAAAAAAAAAAAAAAAAAAATCACAAAAAACCCCCACAAAAACCCAAACCCTTCAGTCAATGATAGTAGAGCTAAGTTATTTGATTAGAATGAGTATGATATTAAGGGGAAATACAGAAAAACGGGATGAGGCTTGTTAGACTTTACATTCTTTAACTTGAGGGTTTCTTGCTAACAGGTACCTTGTCTCCTCTGACCACGTCCTTCTGGCCATTACTTTGGAGATATTAGCTGTCCAAGTTGCTTTAAGTTGAAATAGTGCTTGAGGTGCTTGTCTGGAGGCTTCTTAATGTTAGTAGTATCAAGTTTAAAACTTTTAAGTATAAAATGGTGTATGTTTATTATAAAATTGAAAAAATACAGAAAAGGTCACTTACGCCTACCACCCAAGCACACCCTGAGGATGAAGGCATCTTAGCTTGATTTATGGCTTGGCAGCCATGGTGTGATTGTGTGTGTGTGTGAGAGAGAGAGAGAGAGAGAGAGAGAGAGTGTGTGTGTGTGTGTGTGTGTGTGTGTGTGTGTGCTTGTGAATAAATGAAGGAATTACTGATTCTTAATCTTTACCAGTCACATCAGACTAAAATATATTGAATAACCATAGTCTACAATAGTGGTTTGCCACTTTCACACAGGATTAATACCAACAAGTCGTCTGAAATGTATTTTCTTATAGCCTTACAAGTAACTATCTATACAGAAGGGGAAGGGAAGAAGTAGGAAAAACAAGGTACTTTCCGCTTAATTTGGAAGAATGAACTGACAGAAAAGTTTTAGGGATTGTGTTCTTCAGATTTCAGGAGTAGTTTTTGGATTGACTATTTTTAAAAAAAAATTAAAAAAAATTTCAGCTTCTAAAATATTTAAAAAGCAAAATTCTGTGATTTATGAAACTATGCGATGGAAAGACACTCTTTTTTGTAGAACAAGGAATGACAGAGGTTTTATAGCCAGATGCATGTTTACTTCTGAAAGTAAAAAAAGGATTTCCCTCTGAGTAGTGAGTGGTTTGGAGTGTGTGTGTTCTGTAGAAAAAAGGCCAAAAAACAACACATTGTTCAACTGTAGATTTGGCCCTGAATGCTTTTATTACAAACACTTATTTTCCACTTGTAAACTTTTCGGGCGTTTCATTTCTCCACTTCGCACTTGTGAAAGTTTTGGACATCTTCATTACTCCGTGCAAAGTAAAAAGAGGTCTTGGAGGCAACTGTTTAGAAGTAGATTGATCATGAGGATGATGCAATACTTTTGGAAGTCAGAGAAGATTTTACAAGAAGGAAGTTGTGGCTTCATACTATCAGGTGCAGTCTTTGTTCCTGTTCCTAACTTGGGGCTCCTTGATCAGCATACAGGCTGTAGGAGTTTTTGCCATGCAGTAGTGACTTGTAAGTCCATGTGTGAAGTATGTGGTGCAAAGTATGTCGTCTGCTGTAATGACCGGCGTTCCTTCAGAAATAAGGGGACCCTGCCACATACACAAGTCAAAAGAAACTCAAATAGGAAATGTCAGAATTTTTAGATATTGTTTTCAACCTTCCTGTGGCCTTGGACACCATAAGCACTATAAAGCAATGTAAGCCCAGCTGGAATAGAGGTCAAAGTTGAGTAGCTTTGCCTTTTTTAGTAATGTTGCTTTGAGGGAAGGAGAGAAAAGTTTGGGAGTGGTCCTGTGTCATGGACTTGCTATGGCTGTTTGTGATGGCCAGCCTCTTACCTCGGTGAAATGCAGAATCCATTCTTGGGGTGTTTAAAAGTAGACTTGGTTTGTGTTTTAGAGAAGTACTATGAGAAATCCTATTCCTGAACTGTGGTAGAGTGGGTACTCTTATTCATTTCTTTGTCTTCTCAGTTGTTGAAAATGTCACAAGATAGGGGGAGATTTATACGGATTTTCTTTGGGAGTGGTTGAGGGGTGGAAGACTTTTCTCTGAAAAGAGGGACCCTAGTAGATTAGTAATGGGGCTTTAGTGTTATTAGCGATGTCTTGTCTGCACCTTCTCTCCAGGATTCTGTGCACAGAATGTTTTTAAAAATGGGTCAGGAAATTTGGTTCAGTAAGATCTAGATTTTAGGCATTCGTAGAAGTCCCCAGATATGTTGGGGACTTCTACAGATGTGTTACTCTTTAAGTCTAGAGACAGTAGCTGTGGGCACTGGCCCATTTTGCAACTTACCTTTGGGCATATGTATCAGGAAAGCTTCGGTGCCAACGAGAAGTCTGTGCACAGCCCAGACTGCGTAGCGCTGGGATGACCTGATGAGGCTTCATTTTTTTGTATAATTTCCTTGTCTTATCTTGGCCTATTTTTGCTTTTCCTTTGTGAAAGCAAGTCATTTTTTTCCCCTTTTCATTACTAGTGTAGAAAGTGCTGGGCCTTAACCATCTGAACGTTTCCTTATGCTCAATACTTAAAAAGAAATAGAGGCTTTTGCCTACCTGATATTATTGATTTCATTTCACATCAGTAAAATAAATAATTTGTCAAGCCGGTGTAAGTTGCCATTTAGCCATGGTAAGTAGGGGCTATTTCCAAGACTGGTAGGGGAAGCTTTTGCTGTTCATTCACTCCTTTATTTAACACACATTTACTTAGAGCCTCTTCCATGCCGGCACTGGCCTAGCGTTGGGTGTATTGCCGTTGACAAGACTCATGGGGTGGGTCCCTGTCCTCATGGCAGGGCAGGCGTGGACGATATTTAAAGAACTGCACAAAATTACACAAAAGTTGTTTAATGACTGGGGCAGCTAGGTGGCTCTGTCGGTTAAGCGTCCCCCATCAGGTCAGGTCATGATCTTGGCGTCCTGGGACTCCTGGGATTGAGCCCCACCTCAGGCTCCCTGCTCAGCGGGGAGTCTGCTTCTCCCTCTCCCTCCCCTCGCAACCTGCTCCTGCCTTCTCTGTCTCTCAAATACAGAATAAAATCTTTCAAAAAAAGTTGTTTAATGACAGTCAAGTTAACAGCTGTGAGTTAAGGTATCTCTGACGTAAATCACAGCTAAAGCTGAGGGGTCGGGTTTCTGACTGAAAGGTGAAGGCTGGGGAGAGGCATGGGAGGGAAATGTGCGTCACTTGCTCCCGGCTGATCAGTTTAAGAGCCTGCTGGTAGGGGTGTGGCTGCACACCGGAAGAGGACTGTTCATTTTTGTCTAGAAGTGGCTGAGGGGTTGGGGCACTTTCTAGCGTGGAATCCAAGAGAGACAGGGAAACTATGGTATTGTTCTCGTGTTCTTGCTGGAGGTCAACCTCAAGGCCAGGGGCCCTTGAAAGCCGGTTGTGCTGGGGACATGAGGCCCTGAGCTGTTCTGAAGGCTTCCCAGGAGCTGAGGGCTAGTGTCATGCAGGGGAGGGGGGTAACTGACTACACCTCTGCCCGCCAGAAGTTCTGTTACCAAAGAGAAGATAAGACGGGGTTTGTGGGGAACTTGTGGAAAGACTTACTTCATGTTTTTCAAACTCTGGTGAACTGTAGGAAGGAAAACGGAGCGGAGAGGTTCAGAAGAAGGAAGGAATGTTGCTTTAACACTGGGAGGACGCTTTAGCTGTTGTGCCAAAGATTTCACCGGAGGGGAAGCTGTGGGCACCGAGCCTTATAAAGCGGTAGCCATAGTCTGTGCTCTGTGGTGCTGTGTGCATGGGGAACTAGTAGGGAGGCATGGTTTGGTGACAGTAATGTTCCCCCCACACAGTGAAGTCTTGGGGTTCTGTGGTGTGAAGAAAACGCTCATTAAAAAAAATAAAGAACTCCCTCCGCCCTTTAGAGGCATGAAACATCAGGGGCCTCTCGGCTGTCCACAGTGTTTTTCGGCTTATGCTACTGAATCATGAACTCAGTCATTAGAGCGAGAAGTCTTAAATGGGGGGATGGATGCCCAGCCTACTCAACCCAGAATTGGGAAGTCTCCAGAAACAGGATTGAGAAAGTGCAGGTTAGGGACCAGCTATCTGCTTCCTGGCTGGTTGTAGGTACATGTAGTTTGGAGGGTTCTTGATTATCCTTGTTGTTGTCAATGCTGCGGAGCGTCTCCAAGGTACCACTCTGCTCAGTCCCGGCCCTGGGCTAGAGGTGCGATTGGGGAATGGGATGCATTTCTTAATGCGGTGCAGGGGAAGCCAGACACATGTGAATTAGCATCCAGGCTCCAGCTTTGTGACCTGCAGCAAGTCGCAGAACCCCTGGGAGCTCCAGTATCCTCGTGTGGGAGATCTACATCCCTAGCACGGCAAGGGCAAATGCAAGGTCACGAAGCCCTGAATAAATGGTTCCCAAGACATGGGCATTAGGCTGTCGTACCATTGCCCACAGTCTTATAACTCCAATTTTTAGTAACTCCGCGGTAGTGGTGCCAAGATGCTGCCGAGGGACATGTAGGAAAGGGTGAGGGACTTCCCCTCTTCTCTCTTCCCCGGCTCCTCAGGATGCCGTCATATCTCAGGAGTGTTGTAAAGATAACCTGGCTTTGATATTAGAAATGACACGTTCTGTTATATTCTTGGACACAAGGTTTGTCATAATAAAGTGTATAGGAGAGAGGGCTATGACTCTGATGTAAACTTTTCTGTGTCATTATTAACATTTAAAACTCAGCATACTCCTGAGAGTTAAGGTTAAAACTCACATTTTATCCAGGTTTTTCAGGCATCTGGGCCTGTTGCATGCTAATGAGCTTACGAAACTGTACAGTCGTATTATGAACTCCTGCAGTATGAGTGATCAGTTGTTTATGAGGGTCTAATGTGGATGAATTCAAATTTCCATGTCCTGGAGGAAGCTGAGCATGTCATTGTGGATATGTATATGTAGAAAGACTTTCTTCATAATATTCTTTGCCCTTATAACTTAATGTCATTTAAAATAGCTAAAGCTGTGGTCAGAGTTCTTATTTTTCTTGGTGTTTTTAATGGATGCACAGAGTGGTGTAGTGTGTGGGGGGTGGAGAGAGACCTAGATTTCTAAAATTTTCGGAATCTTAAATGCTAACTCCCCATTAATTAGTATGATTTTTGAGCAGGTCATTTATGTCTGTTTTTCTATTTCCTCACCTATAAACTGGAGATAATCACCCTTGCCTGCCTCTCAGAGCTGCCTTGAGGACAAGGTGAAGCTTGCACACCTTATAGCTGGTAGAGCCCCCCCCCCCTCGCCGACTATAAGTTGTCATCCAAGGGACTGCCCTGTGGCTCTCTGGCACTTGGGCCACCCCTTTAGGATAGGGGTGGATCTTAGAAGGCAGAGGAGGCAAGAACAGACAGGGAAAATCAGCTGCACCATCCTTCAGGTTGCTGCCTGAGTGAGAACATGTTACTCTTGCTGGTGGCAAGGAGGCAGCTTGAAGCACTAAAGTGTCACACTTAGAGTTCCACCCGGGTTAACCCATTGACCTAGGAGGGCTTCCATATTCTTATCTGTGAACTAAAAACAGTAAACACAATACTATGATTTTTATTATTACCAACTTTCAGTTCTCAAGGACTTCCTACCTGGCAGGAATTGTGCCAAGTGCTTTATGAGATTTCTTTGGTCAGCAAGTATTTAATGAATTTTCCTCAATGCCAGGCTCTGTGCCAGACTCTAGGGTCCGTGGTGGGGGCAGTGGGCAAGACTAACGAAATCCCTGCGTGCATGGAGATTATCTAGCGGGAAGACAGGCAGTATGTGATTCCAGGGAGTGTCAGTGCTCTAAAGAAACCAATCTGGCGAAGGGGCTGGAGTCTAGCGGGGGGAGGAGGTGGTGTTTTTCATAGGGCAAGGCCTATCTGGGGAGGAGAACTTGAGATCTCAAGGAAGGAAGGGATGAGCCTTGCCCCCCTCTGTCTGTACCAGGGCAGGTGCCAATAACAGCCCAGAAAAAAGAGGAGATTACTCTCGAGGAATGGCAAGAAGGCCCCGGTGGATGGAGCCAGTTGTGGGGATGGGGAGGGATAAGAGGTGAGGTCCCAGTGGGCACTGGCTCATGTGGGGCCCGCAGGCCATGGTCTGGTCAGTCGTGGGAGGGCTCTGAACAGGGGATGGTGGAGCTTGGCCTTGTGTTCTGTACATACCCCTTTGGCCTGGAGTGCAGTGGTAACTGCAGAGGGGCCACCATGGAAGTCCAGAGGCCCAGAATGGGAGCCTCTTGTGAGTCCCCCGGATGTTGTAATGACTGGGATGGGACTGGTGAGAAGTGGTTGGGTACCTGATACAGTGAGATGGAGCCATAAGGACTTGCTAATGGATTGGAGCTAGTATTCGAGAGGGAGTGGAGTCATGAGTGACATCCACACTTTTAGCCTTAGCAGCTGTATGAAGGGTGGCGCCACGCGTGGATATGGGAAACCCGGAGGGGCCAAGGGAGGGTGACGTAGCACTCACAGCAGCCTCTGAGGGTCATACTGATATGATTCCCCTTTCACAGATATGGAAACTGACACTTAGAGAAGGGAAGAGTTTGCCCTGAAACGAACGAAGCTGGGTCAGGATTGGGATCCAAGCCTGATACCCTAACCCAAGCTTGCTTTCTGCTGTAGTCTGTAAAATGTCTGAATTCACTATTATCACGGAGTGGTATGAAAATGCCTGTGCGAACACTTTGGAAACACATCTCTTTTTTGTGTCAGTGTGGCTTTATTGAGGTGTAATTTGCATTCCTACAATTCACCCATTGTCAGCGTGCAGTTCTATTGTCTTCAGTAGATTTGTGCAGTCAAATGACTATCACCCCAGTCGTGTTGGAGATTTTGCAGTCAATTCCTGTTCCCGTCCCCAGTCTTAGGCAACCACTTATCTTTCTTCTGTCTCTAGAATTTTGCTTTTTCTAGAAATTTCATCTACAGAGAATCATACAAGATGTGGCCTTTTGCGTCTGACTTTGTTCGTTTTAACAGAATGTCTTTGCAGTTCACCCACTGCTTTTGAGGAATGTTTTTTTTCCTTTTGTCAGAAAGAGGTGCTCAGTGCTGATGAGAACAATTTCCACTGAGATGGGTCAGTAGTAATAGCTGGCATTTACTGAGCATTTACTGTTATGCCGGGCATGGCGGTGTTCATTGTCTTCTCTGATCTTCCAAGTGATTCTTTGAGGCAGGTAGCATTATTAGTGTTTGACAAATGAGACACTAAAGCGCAGGGAGATTAAAAAGCTTGCCCAAGGTTATGATGAGAGCTGGGATCACACTAGGCCCTTCTCTCTCAGAACTGTGTCTGTGTTCCCTGTGTTGATAACGCATTTAACTTCTTAACTTCAGAAGGGGTTTGGGATCCCAGTGGGAGTAATGCACTTGCCAGGTAAATCCAAAATTATAGTTTTAAGGAGAATATTTATACTGCATTTTTATTTTGGCATTACCATATGGAAATTATAGCGTCTTAAAGTGATTCATTTGTGAAGTAGCTTTCTTTTAGGCATCACATAAGGATGGCGCCAAATTAAAAACACATAATTATGTCATGAGTCAGAGCTTGTGTATTTGAGTAGTGTTTTAAATATTATGTTTACCAGAAATGCCATTTTTGTACAAACTATCCCCAGGCTACTGCCTTATTAATGGATGGAATTTAATTAAGCATGATGCATTTTTCAGGATGTTTATATAATTATACATTAATACATTTTTCCCTCGTTGTAACAATTTGTATTCAAACAGTATTTTTTCCTATTCACATATAATCCATATTGGAAGATTTCATATTCCCTGTTGAAGAGGAGTTCTTTGTGTATCCCCAATATTCTGAAAAATTTCAAAACATTTTCAACACCTCCTCTGTGTTTTTTTGTTTACTTTTTTTTTTTTTTTTTTTGAGATTATCAAGTAGCTTGGTAAGAGCTGGTTATATAATTTTAGCCATCATGAGTGATAGCCCCTTTGGAATCAGGACTAACTTTACATCAGGATTCTGCCCTTGGTTTCTCGTGAGACACGTTACTGGCCTCACAGTTTCCTGACTTTCTAAAATGGAATTACTGTCATTGTTAAACTAACTCTGTAAGTGTGGTACATCTTTCATTTTTTAGGGATTTTTAATTATGGTCCCAGTTTACTAGTTCAACATAGCAAAAAAAAAAGCCGCTCTTCGTGGTAGGATACCTAGTTTGAAGAGTGAAAAAAATTAACAGTTTTGTGTTGTGATCTAAAAAGGTCTCCTTCAGATCTTTAAAAAGTCTCTATCTGGTTAGAACCTCAGGGGAGTCTGCTGTGTTCATTAACCAGTGAAATGGCAGGTCTTCGAAACTGGTGAAAGGGACAAACACCGTTACACAGCCATTGGGACGGTTTGGGGAGCGGCAGGTTAAAAGCCCGATGACTGGAGCTAGAAACTGTGGGAAAGTCGGATTTAGGGACAGAGTTCGAGACCCACAAGGTGCAGTAAAGGAGCCATAATCTTCAGTTGCCATCGCGCTCTGTTCACGTTGACTGTTTGCACCCTGGCTGGACGGCACGTCTCAGCCGCAGAGGCCACCAGCGTGCAGAGCGTGGAAGTTGGAAACAGGCCCCAACCTGTTTCTTTTTCCATTCCAGGCGTGCTTCTGACTGGCCCTACTCGCCGTGGGGAGAGGGGCTGTTAGATTGGAAAGACAAATCAAATAAAATTAAAATTGCAGGGAGTGAAAAGTGATGGACGCTGCATGTGTGAGATGTGTGCCCTTTACACTATGTACATTACCTCCGTTAGATATAGTATATATATAAAAAAGAAAGACAGGAAACAAAAAGAAACCAAACCAAATTCTCCAGGGAATAAAGGCAGGGAAGGTGGAGCGTGGCTCAAGAAGGGAAAAGTGAAGTTGCCACTTGGGTGTTGCTCGAATCTTCTCTCCCGTTGCATAGGTAACTTGCTTGCTTCAGATGCTGATTTTCCTGCTCGGAGCAGTGATTTTATGCTTTTTACATGAATGGGTTTCAGATGAAGCTGGGGGCTGCTGGAAACCTTTGTTAGTAGAGGAACCTGTAACTTTGTTAGTAGAGGAACGATGGCTAGACCTCGTTCTAGGTCACCCCAGGAACGAACTTCCACTTGTTCTACCAACTGTGAGTCTTCAGAATCTTCTTACCTGAGAGTTTCCCCTTCTGGGTGGGGCTGGGTGGGGCCCAGCCGTCCAGACCCCGGTTTCTGCTGATGGGCCCTGCCCTTTCGTTGTGGAGTGGCTGAACGCGAGGTTCCAGAACATCAGACGGCAAGGTCTGGGGGAGGGCAGGGGTCTGTAGAACTCCCATCTCCCCAGCATTGACTTCACTCCCATCAGGTTTCTTCAGACTGGCATTGGAACAAAGGCCACGCTCAATGTCTGATTGTTATGCTTCCTGAAGCTTTTTAACTCAGGAGTAGTTCTTCTCTCCCATCCTTTTCTCCAGAGCTGTTGATTTGGGGAAGAATCACGTCAGTTGTCTTGGAGAGTGGCCTACATTCTGGACTTGGCAGATAGTTTAAACCTGTTCCACTAGTCTCTGTATGTCTGTAAACTGCAAGTTAGCCCTAAAGCTGAATGAGATCCGCATCTCGTTGTTTGGGTAAGATCGGTCTGTTGGTGGTGTGTACTTCATGTGGCGTCACCGGAGGGAAATGTCTGAGTGTCCCCCTTGCAGTGATACTGAGGCGGGTCACTGAGTTTACGCGGTGGCCGCTTGAACCTTTCATTGTGAATTTCCTCATCCTCCTTTCCCCTGATGTCTGTTGATGTCCCCTGAGGACTATTACCCAAACTAAGGGTCTCAGGAGAGGTAGGTGGTCCATTCTTCTTTCATCATGAACATGGTTAGTGAGTGAGGCGGAGTTTAAACTGGCCAGAGGTCTGGGAAAACCAGCCACGTTGATGCAGTGTAGGGACATCTAGAGTATGAATAGAGAAGTAAAGAAAAAGCCTGGCTTTCTCCAGGTATCGCGAATACTTCCTGTCATTAGAGCTAATTACCATTTGCACAATCTTTTATGACTGTTAACTGCATCAGGTGAATTTTATTGTAAGTCTTACTTAGCAGCAGCATTAAGTTCTCTCCTATTGTTTACATAACTCGGGTGCCTGGCCACCACCTAAATTAGGAGATTATGACGTGGGTTTATGAGATAGAATCCGGTGTGATGGTGCGCACCATGGCAGATTATCTTTCTTTTTCAATAATCATTTTAAATCTGACACGGAAGGACATTAAAGCCCGGTCTTTCCTTAGAAAAGGTGTCACTGATGAGTTTAAAACAATGGGAGGAGAATGATAAATCTGAAATAGTTTCTGTTCTGCCCGGATTTAAGAGCAGTGGACCTTTCGTGGCGGCTCTTCGACTTCATTGTTAAGCTCTTTTGCAGGGTTTCCAGCAGGAAGTAATTGAGAGCTCCTTTTATAAAGGAGGGTGGTTACAGCAAATGAATTTAATTTACATGTGCTCCTTCCCTGCCAAGCCGCACCAGGACATACCACACCAGCATCCTGATTTGGGGACAGCCTCAACCTTAGAAAGCCACTGGAATGGAAATATATTGATTCCTCCTATCACAGGCAGGCCTTCCTTGTGCCACCTCGTGTTCCTGGAAACTACTTGTGAGAGGGATCATCACGAAGCAGGTTCTAGGATTCCCATGAGCATGGTCTCACGATGAGGAGTTGTGTCTGTGGCCACACACTTGGTGTCAAATCATGGCTGTGACCAGTAAATCTTAAAAGAAAGGTGTGGGTGGGGCGCCTGGGTGGCACAGCGGTTAAGCGTCTGCCTTCGGCTCAGGGCGTGATCCCGGCATTATGGGATCGAGCCGCACGTCAGGCTCTTCCGCTATGAGCCTGCTTCTTCCTCTCCCACTCCCCCTGCTTGTGCTCCCTCTCTCGCTGAAATAAATAAAATCTTTAAAAAAAAAAAAAAAAAAGAAAGGTGTGGGTACTAGAAAGCTAAAGGAGTTTGAAATTGTAAACCACATCTTGTTGTCAAAGAGGGTTTGAGCTTGGAGAAGCCACAGAGGTCAAGCGATCATCTAACCCAGACTCCTCATTTTTTAGTGAATAATCCAACACTCAGACCTGGCAACTAGCTTGCCTCAGACCACACAGCTAATTACCGGTAGAGTTGGAACTGAACTCAGTCCAGAATGAGGGTCACTAATACTTAATGTGTCTCTTGTGCACATGCTGAATGCTTTATTGCATCATTTTTTTTTGATCCTCATCCAATCCCATGACTATATTTTACCCAAGAGGACACTGGTATATAGAGACCTTCGATGACTAATCCGAGATCACACACAGCTCATACACACTCGTATAGAGAACGTGTGCTTATCCACATTGGGACACTGCCTTTCTCTTCAGCCCTTCTTTCTTTTCCTCCTTCCTTCCTTTTTATTATTTTTTAAACTTTGTTATTCACTAAAAGGATGCCCTGTTCCTTAAAGGCCCATGAACATGGCCATTCTAGGGCCTTCCATATACTCTAAAAATCTACATTAAAAATCTGTAAGCTCTAATTTATTATAATACGGTCAATGGAAAATGAAGCACTTGCCATAAGAACTATGTAAATCATTAATTTGCTTATTTAACAAGTAGTTCTACTTGGCTTCTTAGCAAATTGTGCTCTTAGGTGGTAGATGGTTTAGGACTCTTAAAAGAGGTCTCGGTAGGTTTGAACGGATGACCTTTTTCTTTTGATAAATACCCTGTGGCCAGCCAAAGCTTGAAAGACATAATTCCTTTGATCATTACTTAAAACAAATTGCCCCTCATCCTTCAATTACTGGGAAACATGCCCCAGGCACTGGCTGGTGGAGGGGTATGGGAAGCAGAAGTTTCTGGGATGAGCGCCTAGTCCTCTCCTGCTCCTCCTCCTGTTTCTTTTCTCCTCCAGTCACACCCTGGGAATCCTGTGGCACAGATTTCATCAAGAGCAAGTCTTGTGGGAGCCGGTGGGCGAGGGGTGGTGGGTAGAGAGCAGTGGAGGTGAGTCATCACCCCTCTGGACACGGGAGATGGCGTTTGGTGTTGATTTTCTGAGCATTAGCCTCTTGCTTCTTATAACTGAAGACTCACCTTTTTCTCTGTCCACACTGTCCCCACAGAGCGTGGTGTGGGTGCCACGGAGGCATTTATTAGACCAGTTGGTCTGTGTTATGTGAGTGCAGAGGGAGGGGAAATGTGGAGACCCTGGGGATGTCCAGGGAAAGGTCCACTTGGATGTCTCTTGTACTCCACTCTGTTGGGGATTTTAAACAATTTGTGGTAAAACAAAAACATGGTCGGCTTTGCAGCTGTCCATATACATGCCCAGACTAGGTCTTTTTTTTTTTTTTTTTTTGGTTTTGTTTGATTTAAATGCTTCTAAATTGCATTTTTCATGAGCTTCCTGTTTGATTTGTACAGCTGAAATCCGTAATGATTGGATCTACCAAGACCGGGTTTTTGTTTTTTTTTTTCCCCTTTCTCCATTTGCGCTAGAAACAAAACAGCTTACAAATAGAGTCTGGAACATGCTGCATCCATGTGCGTCTCCGTGGGCCCTAGCACATAGCTGACTAAGTTCATATACTCCTATTTATAGCCTCTTTAGAATAAGTGTAAAACGTTAGATGTTCCCTCTACCAACCTCATGTCAATTAACATGACTCTTTAAATGGAAATAAATGAGTTTTTACTCACGGTTGAGTCACTTGATAATCTCTTTTAAATGCACACCCACTGTTTCTCAGGAGCGTGTCGCTCCAGTCACGAGCCCATGCTGTCACAGGAGTGACGGGGAGGGGGGAGGGCGGGACAAGGCCTCGAGTGTGGTGCTCTTGCAGGGAAGCTGACTAGACTAGGATCTCCCAGCTCCTTTGTGCACGTGTAGGACTAGAATTCTCTTCCCTCCATCCCTAATTCAGTACCCGTTGCTTTGCTCTCACCCGCCTCGTGTCACCCTGCCTACGGGGAGTCCTGGCAGTGGCCCCCACAGCGGAATTTGAACAAAAACCCAAATCAACACTTAGGGTTTACGGAAACGATGGTGACAACGTCAGTGCAGAAAAAGAATAATGTTAGAAAAAAAGCAACTCGCACAGTTCTGTCATCCTAAAAAACTGCCTTTTTTTTTTTTGGTTGTGCGCATTCTTGGTTCTTGTTCGTACTAATATAAAGTCTTTAAAACCTTAAAAGTAGTTACTCATAACACCCACGAAAGCCTAGGGATTCATTTGAATGTATGAGAACTATCTTTGCTGCCTCTCTTCTGTTCACATTTTGACTGTTAGTGCAAGCAGCTTCCTATGATGAATACATATGTGATTTCAATCTAAATAAATCAATATATAAGAATATATTTTTGTAAAGAAATGTATGAGAATATAGTTCTCTAAGAACAAGTGTATGAGTTCTTTCCATGATTGTGGAAGGATGCTCTTCACATTACCATTCCCTGCAAGGCTTTTTAAAGCGTTGGCTATCATTTATTCCAACACTGACATCCTAGAAAGAATGTGTGCCTTATTTCAGGTAGACCTGGTGGTGTGGGGTAAGTTCTTTCACCTCTGTGAGCTCTAGTTTTCTCATCTCTACCATGTGAATATTAGGCAGGTGATGCCGGTAAAGCCCCTGGCACCGTGCCTCCGTGTAGGTGTGAACAAATGTTAGTGTTCTTCCTTTGCGTGGTCCCGCCACACTGGTGTCTGGATATGACATTGTACAGGATTGTTTTCACTCACCCAGTGGAGTAAAACCGTTCAGCTCCATTGGACTCATTTAGAGTCTGCCCAGGCTTTGGGACGAGTGCCCGCTTCACCTGTACGATCCCGATGGGCCTTCTATGCCTGGAGTGCTGAGGCTGCTTTATAAACAGTGATAGAACAGAGGGATGCGTTAGGAAAATCTGGGTGAGGGGCCAAAGCTGGGACTCTGGGCCTCATGGGAGAGTGGAAGAGAGAACACGGGACCCAAAGGTGTGATGGATATGGCTGTCTTAGCCCACAAATACCAGAGACTGGGCGGCATAAGTAGCGGACATTTATTTCTCATAATTCTGGAGGCTGGAAGTCCAGGATGAAGGTGCTGACAGATTCGGTGTCTGGTGAGGGCCTTCTTTGTGGTTTGCTGATGGGGGTCTTGCTGTATCCTCACATGGCGGAGAGAGAGCTCATCTCTGTGTGTCTCTTCTTCTAAGGGCACTGATCCAATTCACAAGGGCTCTACCCTTGTGACCTAATCACCTCCCAAAGGCCCCACCTCCAGATACCATGACATTGGGCATTAGGGCTTCAACATAAGAATTTTGGAGAGATGTAAACATTCAGCCCATACCAATGGCCAGCATGGACAGAGGTTTAAAATCTGTGGACAGGCAAGGTTCTTAGAAACGAAGACATATTCTGCAGAGAAGGTCGGATTTCAGTGGTCCAGCTTGGAAGTGGAAGTAAGGAAGATGTGATGAGTGAGTCGGGAATCTCAGCCAGAGGAGAAAATCAGGTCAGTAGGTCACCATTAACTGGGTGATGCCAAGTAAGGGTTCTTGCCTCGTTCATTTGTGGGTCATGGGCTCCTGTAAACTCAGGGACTGACTGCTAGGTGAGTGGTCCAGGGTCACTGGTTAGTGGCAGGAGAGCAGCCCACCAGGCACCTCATGGGGACGATATACCTTTTGTTTAGTCTGGGATAAGCTCGGTTTGTGTCTTTTATGTCATGTGTAATTATTAGTAGAGCCTTTATCCAGACTCCACAGTGACCTGGTATCACTGACAAATAATTGAGCTTTCCTAGGTACATATCCGTGGCTGCAGATACCTGTTTCTCGTGTGTTTGAATAAAGATCCTTGATCAAAGGTTTGACTGACATGAGGTTCTCTGGGAAGCCCCAGGCTTCCTGCCTCATCAGGGGGAGCTTGGCTACCATCTCTCTGCCTGCTTATTATTTGGATTCTGAAGAACGTTCTGCATTGCATTTTTCAGCGTTCTTTTCTCTCTGGGTGTATGTCTTCAATGACTCTGTTTTGGCAGTGAGCCGTTAGTGCTGCACCCTATAATACAGTCACACCTGGCAGTACCCTGATTGTGCCTCCCCGCCTGGACCTCCTTCGGGGGCCGTGCTTTCCCTGGGGCTCCCTGCAGTGCATAAGCCCCACCTAATGCCTCAGTGGCAGGACTAGGGAAAGGCAGAGAGAAGGAAGAGAGGAGAGAGAGGATGCTTGGCCTCCTTTCACTAGTCAGCCTGATTAGAAGGGCTTTGGGGAGCCTTGACTGCCTGGCAAGTGGGAGAGAGGGAGTGGCGGGAGTGGGTGGGGTAAGCAGGGTTCGGGGCCATCTTGGTCTGTTGATCATGCACCCTGTGTGTGTTTCTTGTTCTCCTCGGCATGGGCGCTCTGTCCCTTCTGGTGAGAGCTTCATTCCCCAGGAGCAGTTCCATGAGCACTAGCCGATGCGGATGTCCGCATCACACAGCATACTGTCCTGTTTTGACACGGCTCCATTGATGATGAGGTGGAGTGAACTCCGGGCCCTTGGGCGCTGTGGGATGAGAGGGCAGAATTCACCTGCACATCTTCCCCCGCCAGGAAGTGCTTTTCCTCCTTTGGGTTTCTCTGTGGTTACTTGATCACGGATTGCATTTTTCCGTCTCTGATCCGAAACTCCGAGGACGGAGATCTTGGCCTGCAGAGTGCCTCTTCCTAAGTTCTGCTGCTGTGCCAGGTCAGACACTGATGGACGGGGTTCAGACTGTGTGGAAGCTGGGCGGGCTTCAGTCCTGCCGTTCATCAAGAGCACGGAGAGTGTGCGGCCTCTTTGTTCAGCCTCTGTATCAGCCTCAGTGTGTGTCAGCATCGAGATCTGCATGAGTGCTAGGAGCTCCTTTTCAAAGGCATCCGTTTACATCCGGTTTTGTATCATTTTAGTCCCATATTTCCTGAGCTTAAAACCCTCCCTTCCAAGGACTTGCCTTGAAACCCCCCAACACCACCAATACTTCCAACAGATCCTTTTAGGGGAAAGCGCTGTTCTGTACTTTAGGCTGTGTCCCCTGGCCCCGGATCTCAAGAAGTGGCCTTGGGATACGTTGCGGAGTGTCCCAACCACACGGAAACACAGATGGATGAGCCTCCTAGGGAGCGGACGATGTGTGTCTGTGTGTCTGCCTTCCCTCTGCTTCGGTTGCTTGCTTCCGTTATGAACTCTTCCCCCCACTTCGAGGCAGCTGGTGCTGGCAACTGAACGTGCAGGTTGGTGGGGCCAAGCCTCTCCTTCTTCCTCCATCCCCACTCATCCTTTCTTTGTGATTCAGGGTGGGGTGGGGGTCAGGCCACAACTTCGGTGACCCTTGTGAAAAAAAAAATAAATGGAGAGCTACACAACAAGCTTGTGGGTGGGAGGCTGCGTGCCCAGGAAGCTGAGCTTGCATCCTGTTTTGGGAGGTCTGTGGTCCACACTGTGCTTCTGCATTTCATGTCACTCGTCATTAATGAGCAGTAGATTTCTTTTCTCTGTAGTTTGTTTAGCTCTGGGCTACATAGCTCTCCCTAAAGAGTCCGACAGAGACTGACTTTCTAGCTGAATGGAAGAGGATATGTCCTCGCTTTTCTCCCTGGGTAACTTTTGCCAAGCGAGTTAATTTTTCACTGTACAGTTTCTTTAAAGAGAGGCCATGTGATTTGGCATCCTCTGGGATCAGACTGCTTGGGCCCACGCTCTGGGTCTTTAGTTCGCTAGCTTTATGGTAAAGTAGGGATAATAATAGCATACACTCGAGAGGGTTTCACAGACTACAACCCATGCACGAGCACTGTGCCTGCGTGACGTAAGCACTCAGGCAAATGTGAAAAAACATGGTTGTGTCGTGAATAATGCATACCTCAACATTCTGGTGTCCTCGAGGTCGGCCCACTGTCTGTTCTCTAATCACGACCAGAGTAACTTGTTTTGAGAACAAGGCATGCCTTTCTGGGGACGACAGGGAAGAGTATTTGAGGTTGGGAGTGTCGCAGAAAATCCCATCTCTTTGGTACCCTGCGGCAGGTGGGATGACGATGACGTACTTCATGACTGAAGACAGAGTTTTATCCTAACGCACCATGAGCTGGGGTTTCTGCTGCTGTCCCAGAGAGCGTGTGGGGAGTATGCCAGCTCTGAAACTCTCCGCCAGAGAGGAGAGGAGCCTACGCTATTCGAGCCTTAACCCTGAGCGCCCTGCTGTGTGCCTGCTTACGGGAACTAGGCATTGGTTTGGACTGGTGTGGACACCCACAGTTGAAGCCGGAGCGAGACAGTCCCTGGAACCCTCCCGATGGCTTTAGAAGGCTGGGGCAGGGCATCGCTTTAAGCATCGGCCAGTTGATTTCCACTGCGTTTGGGGGCACAGGACTCTGATTCCTGAATCGACCATTTCTCCAGGTGTCGGAGTGAATCCGAAGCTGGTCTGGCCCCTGCCACCTCCCTGACCTAGTTTCCAACCACTTTCCTCTTTCCCTTGCTCCAGCCACATTGGCCTCTTTTCTATTTTTCCTAAACAAGCCAAGCACACGCTTGCCCAGGGCCTGTAGGGCTCTCCAGATCCACTCTCTGGAAAGTTCATCTCAGATATTCAAAGGCCTCTCCATCACCTCTTATAAAATCAGCCCCCTGACTTTCTGCACCCTCTTACCCTGCTTTATTTGTCTTTCTAACACTTCACCAGACACATTGCGGATACCTGACAGGCTCGTTGGTTTCTTGCCTGTCTTCCCCCTCCCCTCGCACCACCAGTAGAACATAAAGTCCCTGAAACGAGTGTTTCCAGCAATAGGGACTCAGCTTTGTTCTTGGTTTGCTGTAACCCCAGGTGTCCTTCCACTGGATGCGAGGCCTTCTCATGCTGCCCAAGCAACACAGGATAAGAGTTCCTTAGGTTTTAATCACTGAGTATAACTAAGTCATTTGTCTTCTCAGTAAGGAAGGAAATATTTGGGAAGAAAATTCTGCAGAATACATTACTTTAAGTTCCATCTTGGTATGAAGTCAGGAACTTGGGAGGCCAAGTATGAGGATCACGTTAGCATTTCCTTTTGGTAAATTAAAATGAATTAAAGGCCAGTGAATTAAAGGCCAGGCATAATCTTATGCCTTTGGCCTTTAACAGTTTTTTTTTTTTTTTTAAATAGAAAATAGCCATGTGTTCTGTGTGTTTTTTTTGTGGGTAAATGAATGAGGGATGTTGTTCACACTGTTGTTCATTGTTCATACTTTTGCTCTTTCTTCTGTAGTGTGGCCTTGACTTTTAAATTCTATGTATTTAGTTGCACGTAGGACTTATTTTGAGGTACCCCGTTATCTTTGGAAGGAACTAGGGGATGACAAAACAATTTTGTCCCCGTCTTATCTCCTAATGAGAGGTACCGAGTAGCCAACTTGGCTTTGAGATTCTGTTGCCTCTGTGTTTTCACTCAGGCAATGCTGCTGACAAAAATTTCTGTGTTTGCTTAGGTAGTTTCCATTTTTTTGGCTGATAAGCTCAGAGAAGCAATTTTAGGGTAGTGGCCAGCTGGGTAGGGAGGTAGGAACTTGTAAATAATCAGGGTAGGGTTTTGAGGTGAATCTCTCACTGGTTTTATCTGCTTTATTCCAAGTGCAAGATTTTGGTTACTTTGCAGTTAGGAAGGCTGTAAAAGGAATATGCACTGTAATAGGGAAAACAGATAACTGGCTTCTGAATATTAAAATACAATTTGTCAGGCATTGCTGTTTCCAGAGGGTTTGAGTCCTTTTATTCAGTAACGTGGTGTCTTCTGTGTTCAAAGTTTTACACTAGTTGCCACATCTACTGTCGAGAAGTGTACATTCTAATAAATTAGTTTTCGAAATTGGTGTGTCAGATCGGTAGCCATTTCATAAGCAATTAAGGAAATATCTTCCCTCTTAGAAAATCAGTTGATTTACCAACTTGAGTTTTACGCATAATATAAAGAGTGAGTCTTTGCCTGGTGTTTGGCACCAGAGTTTTTCTGAGATACCTGTAGAAATTAATAGAAAGTGAATGTGTTTTTTGTTTTGTTTTGATTTGCTTTGTTATAGTTTTGGTAAAGTCTTAAATTTTGTGAACAGGGCCGTCCTTTTTAGCACCCATCTGAACAAAAACATTTTTACCTTTGTGGAGAGCGTGATTGGAAAGGCACCTAGGATGGTGGTAAATCGCAGGTGCATTAAATCCCCGCATTCCTGGAGTTCGCATGGGATTCTCTCAGTGTGAGTTATCCTCACTGACGTGTCAGGCATGATGTGCATTTTTCTCTTCTGCCCCTCCCTCATTCGAATCTCTTCCAAGATAGCCATGCTTGTCTTGCGCTCAGCGGGAAGTCCCAGTACTTGGTTCTGGTGACTGAGGTGCAGTTGTGTTTTCCTGCCTTCTCAGCAGCCCTTTGTTGCTTCCTGACAATGGGAAACAGATCCGAACTGAAGAGTCCTGTATTTATGGCATGGACCAAAAAGTGAACAATTTGGCAAGATCCCATCTCTTGTCACGTTTGAGATGGATTCTTTTCCCCCAAGTAAAGACTGGTCATATTTAAAAGCTGGTGGTATTCGTTCAGAATCTTCAAAGGAAATGTGTAGCCATGTCAGGGAAGGAACTTGTTTATTCTAGATTTTTCTTCCGTATATTTCTAATGTTGAGAAAAATCACTCAGATTTGGCAAAATAAGGAGAGATGAATAAAAATGGATTGTTTGTGGAGTGTATTAATTTAACTTATGTTTATTAAACTCCTAATGGAAGACCCAGTGTCCTCGGCATAGATAAGTATACAGGATATTTACCCTTGGGGAGTTTACATCTAGTTAGGGCCTGTACTTAAGGTTAACAAATAATGTTATACAGAGTAGTTGCTCATTCTCTTGCAAGTGAAGTTGGTACCATTTTGCTTATTGAACTTTCCCGGTTGGAAGAAGGCTTTGTATGTACATGCACTTGACCTAAAGACAGAGAGCCCTATGAAACCCTATTTAAACATAGGGCCTATTTAAACAAAGCCCTATTTAAAACTTGTAAAAATAACATTTAAAACATCTAAAACAAAATATTAATCCCCAAAAATGCTTATTTGGAGGGAAAAAAAGGCTTTAATCTTGGAGTCGTATGTAAATAGAAAACTGGATTATAAGTACATACGTTTATTGACATTTGTGGAAAAAACACGGGGTCTCCTTATCCAGAATTCCCACTGTGGGCATCTGTTGTCATAGTATAAATGTAGTTTTATAGATCTGAGTTTAAAGGGCTTGGAATTTGCACTGGATGTGAAATTAGGGTAAGAGAACAAGGTGCCTCCTACCATTTTTGAGAGCTGAAATCCTTAGCTCTCAACTTAAAAAGCAAGGGCAGGGGCGCCTGGGTGGCACAGCGGTTAAGCGTCTGCCTTCGGCTCAGGGCGTGATCCCGGCGTTAGGGGATCGAGCCCCATATCAGGCTCCTCTGCTATGAGCCTGCTTCTTCCTCTCCCACTCCCCCTGCTTGTGTTCCCTCTCTCGCTGGCTGTCTCTATCTCTGTCAAATAAATAAAAAATCTTTAAAAAAAAAAAAAAAAAGCAAGGGCAAACGCTGTGGTAGTAATCAGCGTGTCTTTGAAATAAAAGGAGTTTTTTAAAAAGAAATAATCTTTTGATCAAAAAAAGCCTTGCAATGATTATACTCTTTTTGAACTACTGCTTGAAATCGGTGTTTATTCTTTTTCCTGCTTTTTAAAAGAAGTGACACATTATTGATCCCAAAATACTTTGGGGAGGGGCGCCTGGGTGGCACAGCAGTTAAGCGTCTGCCTTCAGCTCAGGGCGTGATCCCGGCGTTATGGGATCGAGCCCCATGTCAGGCTCCTCTGCTATGAGCCTGCTTCTTCCTCTCCCACTCCCCCTGCTTGTGTTCCCTCTCTCGCTGGCTGTCTCTCTCTCTGTCAAATAAATAAATAAAATCTTTAAAAAAAAATACTTTGGGGAGATTTAGTCTAATAAAATACCCTTTCTCTATTCAGTGATATGATAATTTCTATTCTTCTTAACTACATTTTCATGGTGTTCTCAACTTTTTATTAACATTTTTTTTTGAGCATCGCGACTCTCTTTAATTTAGTAGTAAACATCCTTATTCCTCTTTTATAGTTAGGAGAAACTAAGGCTCAATAGTGTAAGTGGAATACAGTGTTAGGATTCTAGCTGTTTTAGAAAAAAACCCAGCCCAGCCTTTCTTCCTGTGGTTCTCCTTTATTCAGACACACTACTGGTATACTCAACGCTTTGTGGGGACAAACCCGACTGTGACACCAGCTGGGTGCCCCTGCAATTTAACTGACTTCTGACACTCTCTACCTGGATGTAGTCTCACGTGACTGCCAGCTCCCCACTTCAGACACCAGTAGGTTCTCAGGTTGCCCCTAACTTCTATCCTGCTCTGCTACACATTGGAGGTTCCCTTGACCTCCTCGTCGTTGGATCTGATTACCTGTTAGAATGGCTCACAGAACTCAGGAAAACACTTTTTGCCAGTTGATTGACGGATATGATGAAGGATACAGGTGAAAGGCCAGATGAAGAAATACATAGGGCAAGATCTGGGAGGGTCATGAGTGCAGGAGCTTCTGTCCCCGTGGATTTGGGGTGCATTACCCCTCTGGTATTTGGATGTGTTGACCAGCCCAGAAGCTCCCTGAACCCTGTGTGCTGGGGATTTTTATGGAGGCTTCCTCATAGAGGCATGATCAATTATTAACTTTCTAAGAAGTGAGGAATGGGTCTGAAAATTCCAAGCTTCTAATCATGGCTTGGTCTTTCTGGTGACCAGCCCCCACCCAGGAGCCCACCCCTGGGTTGCCTCATTAGAACAAAAGGTGTCCTAATGCTGTTACCACTTTAGGGATTCACAAGGGTTTCAGGAGCCCTATTCAGGATGGGGTCAAAGACCAACTATTAGGAATGAGAGACACTCCTAGCGCTCTTCTTCAGGAACCCTGTGTCAGGAACCAGGGGCAGAGACCAATATATACGTTTTTTATTATCTCACACTAATGCTACAGAATACTACTGAAAGTATTATGTCCCAGTTGTGCCAATTTCATTAATACCACGTAACATAGAAGGCTTTCATTCTTTAGAGGAGTTTCTCAGTTGTTGATTGCTTTCTAACTCAGTGGGGTTTTTAAAAATTTTTTGTTTTTTATTGTGGTAAAATATACATAACATAAAATTTGCCATTTTAAAAATTGTTTCTTAATTTTGAGTATAGTTGACGCACAACAATTTTAACCGTTTTAAGCGTACAGGTCAGTGGCATCAAGTACATCACAGTGTTGTGCCACCATCTCCATCGTCCCATCTCCAGAACTTTCTCATCTTCCCAAATGGAAACTCTGTCCTAACACTTAATTCCCCATTTTCTCCTATCCCCCAGTCCTGGTAGCCCCCATTCTATATACTCTCTGTCTCTACAAGTCCGA
The DNA here is from genome assembly GCF_023065955.2 of Ursus arctos. Taxonomy (NCBI): domain Eukaryota; kingdom Metazoa; phylum Chordata; class Mammalia; order Carnivora; family Ursidae; genus Ursus; species Ursus arctos. The sequence continues at coordinate 23,657,680 of NW_026622986.1, forward strand.
GTATTGTAGATACCTCATGTAAGTGGAATGATATGGTATTCATCTTTTCGTGTCTGGCTGATTGCACTCAGCATAACGTCATCAGGGTTCATCCATGTTGTAGCAGATGTCCGAGTTCCCTTTCTTTTAAAGGCTGAGTAATATTCTACGGTATGTCTATACCGCATTTTGCATATACATCCGTCTTTTGATGGATCTAACTCTGTTTTATACTGTGGGTCACAATCAGTACTTTTATAACATAAAACACAATAGGAAATGTGTGCCATATTAGATATCATTACCATTTTGGGAATGTGCGTGTATGTGTGTGTGTGTTATACTAAACTTTATTGGTTTTCCATGTTTTTCACAGGTGGAGTGGAGCTGAACTCTTAAGTATCTTCCAGGCCTTATGACACTTTTCACATGGGGAGGTGTGCAATGTTTCCTGCGTTATGGTAGGGACAGATAGAAGGAGCAGGAAGAGCGAACTGACTCATGTTGACAGTGATATACTTGGAAGGAATTCTAGTGAATCAGATATGAGCCAAGCAGCATGGTTTGTAAACAGTTTTCAGGGTTGTCCACGGAGCCTGTCTTTGTACTGCCTCTCAGGTTCTTTCTGTTTCCCTGCTGTGTGTCGGGCTTGGTGTGGGAGCAAGTGTACTATGGGCCAGCGCTGAAGTTAGCTCACTACATATGTCTTGTGTGTGCCTCCACAATTGCAATTGCACACCCTGTGCCTCAGTCTAGATTTGATATTTTCTAAAGCTTAATAACAGTCTAGACCTAGTAAGAAAATTCTTTGGTTTAGAGAGGTGGACCTTTCCCAGACCAGTTTCATGAAGGTAGTTGGACAGAATCAGGACCAGAGCTCAAGGCCCTTCTTCTCATGGCTGTGGTGTTTTCATTATATGAAACACTTCCCCCAAATAGAAAGTTCCCAGCTTATTTCATAAGTGGACCATAATGTCCTGAATTCTGGTGCTTAGGGGGGTGCAAGTTTTAGTTGACTTAAAGCATCTATGCTTTAAGAATGGTGATGACGTCCTATTGATATTAAAGTCCAACCTCATGTAGTTGGAGAGGGTATTTATAAGCCTTTGGAAAGGTGACTTGAGCATGATTAAGGTGTGTGAGTGTTGGGCTGGGGATGGTGCACAGGCATTGACTTGTTTGTATATGTGTATTGTCACAGCACTCAGAGAGGGCGCGGATTCATAGGTGGAAGTGTTTGCTTTTGTTATTAGATTTCAGTGAATGGGAATAGAGGGTATTTGCCTTCAAGCAGAGGAGCTGATGTTTTATGCATATTCTGCTTGTGCTGCGGGAGACAGCATGTTCCGTTGGTCTGGAAGGTCAGTAACTGGTACCAGAGTTGGAACAGTTTGTTTTGCGTTGTTTGCTCTTGTTTCTGTGCCTCATGAGGTCATTCATTCGCGCACAGAGATGGATATGCCGACTTGCCTGCTTCCTGGATTTACTACAGCATCTCCCTTTGAAGTTGAACTTTGTCTTTTTTGAGTTCCAGAAAGAGAGCTTCTTGGTGGGGTATAGGGGTGGTAGTAAATTCTTGTTTGGGGGGCTTTTCTTCCCCTCTACAAGGCACTACTGCTGTTGGGAGGTGCCTTCTTGCTGAGATTTTTTTTTTTTTTAAGATTTTATTTATTTATGTGACAGAGAGACAGCCAGCGAGAGAGGGAACACAGCAGGGGAGTGGGAGAGGAAGAAGCAGGCTCCCAGCGGAGGAGCCCGATGTGGGACTCGATCCCAGAACGCCGGGATCATGCCCTGAGCCGAAGGCAGACGCTTAACGACTGCGCTACCCAGGCGCCCCTTGCTGAGATTTTTTTTATCTGTTGCCTTGCGTGAGCTAGAATTTAGCATTCATTCTCAATAACCTTTTGTCATTTATGCCTTGATTGAAGTGACAAGTGTGGGACAATTTCCTGGGCGAACTTTGTCTTACTAAAGGTTGATTTTTCAAAGCTTTGAATGATCATGAGTAAAGCATAAACAAGAAAATGTGTATCTGAGGTCATAATAAACCTTGAGATCTCCCCATGGGCCATTGAACAATGTAGTCCTTCAACTGTATGAACTTGAACCTGTGGGTTTAATAGAACAGCAGACCTGTGTGATACAAGGCTAAATAAAAAAATCACATCTTGTTACAGTTTTGGACATCATGTCTTTGCCAGGGAGAGAGCTCTTGTAAGTGGCTGTCTCTCTCTATAGTCATAAACTTTTTTCCCCTAAGATTTCTTCAAATGTCCAACCATCTCTGTCATACTCTGGATGAGTTGTACTTTGCTTACCTTTTCAGAATACCTTTTTCGTGCCCAATAAGTTTTATCTTCTTGTATTTATCCATCCTCTAGTCCATGTTTGGGATCCTGATGATTACACCGTGCAATTTCTCTTAAGATACCCACTTCTGATAAAAATGTGACTCTCCAATGAAAATTATAGGACTGATAAGCATTTTGAAGTATTTCATTTTAGCAAAATAGCACTTGATTTGAAATTGTTTTGCTCATTGCTTTCACCTTCTCCCTAGTAGTTGTGGATATAAAAAACACAAGTGTGCAACAGCAAAACACGCTGATATGCTCTGAGTTTCATTTGCTGCTTATTCCCTGGTTGGGATCAGAAAAGATGGGTTTTGGGGTCTCCATTATGAAACCATATTTTCAGTGTCTGTTAATACTGATCTGATAAGAAAAGGAAGGTTATTGCTCTCCTTCATCGTGGTGTGATTTTCACAGTGGCTTTGACTTGACTTGCTACCTGCTACTTTGCCACACTCCTGCATGGCATAGGTGAGCACAAACATTTGGTGACAACGTAATGTTGGTTATAGACTCACAGATCTCTCCCCCCCACACACACATGGTTTTTCTGTTCATTTTTGTTTTTTGGGGTAGGTGCATTTGCAATGTCTTTTCATTTGAGAAAAAGAATGGGCTACCCTAATTAACATAGGATCGTCATCTGCCTTGGGCCATTCATATTTATTTATATATAAATTAAATTTTGAATAGCAGAGATAAATGCCAGCTTAAGTAATACTGACTTAACTTTTGAAAGCTTTAATTTATAAAAGAATTCTTTCTGTAGCTAACAAATGATTTAGAAGTATTTATTTACTGGTAATTGCATTTGTAGGCAGTGGACCTAGTTGGCGGGGGTTTTTGCTCCAGTGTCTGTGCTCTGGCTTTTGATGAGCTTTGGCTTGTGGTTGGGGCTGGGCTGAGGCTGCCTTGGGAAACTGTCGAAGTACCCTTGTGAGGCATGAGAGTAGAGTCCCACTTTGCTTCATGAAGCCTGGCCTTGAACTGACATGGCCTTGTTTGTGGGCCGTGTGAGGGAGGAGGCAAAGGGCCCTTGGTTTCCTTCCCAGGCCTTACCTGTTGAGTAACCGTCATATCTCCTGGCACCTGTGAGCTCACTGTACTTTTTTGTTTGGTTAGCACCTCCCCCCAAGGCCTGGATGAACTCTGTCTTGCCCAGAACTTGAAAACAAGGTTAGATTGAACAGAAGTACTTGAGTTGTTCCTGAGTTGAGGAAATGTTTCTGCATATGTATTTTTGTAAATAATGCTAAAAAGTTTTTGCTGAAATGGTGTTTTATTATTGAATCTTTCTAAACTTCCAAAGGACTTAGATCTCCAGGTAGTATACTTGTAACACTGATGAATGCATGGATATGTGCATACACACACACACACACACACACACACACATACATGCTCACTGAAGAACACAACTCCCCATGATATAACACAACACAATGCAGCACATACTCTCTCCTTCCTTCCGTGTGATGTGATAACTTTGACACTTGGTTATCAAGAAATATATTCTGTACTCTATTTCTGTATTGATTATTGGCAGCTACATCAGTTAAATCCATGAGGATTTTCTAGATTCAGGTAACACACAAGTTGTTAGTGAAATGTGAGAGATTTCAGGAGAATCTCAGGGTTGGGTGAAGGTTTGAATATCAGAACAAAGGTGATTATTTGTGAAACAGACATCGGAGAATTGAGTCCCGAGAGGAAAGGCCCTTAGACAAGGACCAGAGGAACCCATTGTGGAGCTTAGAAAATTCCTGATCTCTTTTCTTCAGGATAAATGTGTATCTTTATACCAAGTAGCAGTCTCATTGTGTTAAACCACACCTGTGCTTATGTGCCACAGACTTTGTGGGACACCAGCGCCTTTGGAGTGCCATTTAGTATGCTACCAGCCAGCCACCCCACAGACCACATGGGGTTACCTCCCACCCCATTCCCTCTCCTCCTACAGTTATCTCTTGTGGGCTCCTGCCGCCCTGGGCCTCCGGGGACTTTCCTCTGAGGACTGCTCTGTGCTTCCCCTTCTGACCCTAGAATTCTACACTTTCCATAGGCTGTGACTCTTGAATCATGATCAGCCAGTTTCTCCCCCAGAAGTCTTCACCTCCTGGTCCTTGTTGAACCCGGCTCTTCGAGTTTGCTGCCATCTTGTTTTGGGTGGAGATGGCACCTTCTCGCACACCCTGGGATAGGGCCCCTGCTTTGTGGCTACCCTCGCATCCTTGCTCTTTTACTCCCCGGCCTTTTAGGCTCCTAACAGTCATTGTCTCCTACTCTCAGTGCTGTCATTTGCTAGTTACAGCTCCTCATCCACGAAGAATTTTGGCCCCTGGGTGGTAATCTTCTGCTCCAAGCTTCAGTAGTTGTTAGAGCTCACCAGGTGATCCCAGTGGCAGCCACAGTGGGTGACCAGCAGGCCTGCTTTTCCTGGGACTGGGGGCTGGGGCCTTCTTCAGTGGCGGACTTTTAGTTTTAGAACCATCCCAGTTTCCCCAGATGTGGGACTTCCGGTGCTCAGACTGGAACAAGTGGGTCACCCTCGAAGAGTCACTGTCTTAGATCTTGCTAATACCGGGAGCTGCTTCGGATCTGAAATTCGTAGGTTCCACTTGCTGGCCAGAACTTCCTATCCAGTTCATCTGACAGGCTGTCCCAGGTAACATCAGACATTCGGCCTTCCAGGTCTATTTCCAGCCCTTCGCCCCTGTTTCCATCCTGAGAGTCCCGATTCCGTGGCCAGTGTTTCACTGCTCACTTCTCAATACACTGAATTCCCTTCTGCCTGCTATGTTGGCACATCCCAACCCTGGAGAGTCAGGCAGCCCGCTGGACAGTCTCTGGACTGCCAGCTTCTGGCAGAACAAGTGACAGATGCCGGTGTAAGATCCTGGTCCCCACCTTCACCAGGGACTCAGCACTGCCAGGAAGTTAAACTCTTGCTCTCCACAGTGACTGTAGCCAACCTTCTCAACATGCAAATCTCCAATTTTAAAGTCAGCCACATCCCTCCTATTTGTCCTTCACTCTTAGCAGATCATCTTCCCACTACAAAGAAAACAGTCATGTGAAGGCCACGCTCTCTTCTTCTTACTGCCCCTCTGCAAATCTGCTCATTTCTGGATCCTTTTCTTTTTTTTATGTTTATAGTGCAAGAAGTATCCTCCTCACTTTCTGGAAATCAGTTTCTCCACCACCACTCTCTCGCATCTTCTGTTTCAATCTCCATCCTGGTGTTTCTTTCTCCTAACGATTTGTGAATAGTCAAGTCTCTTCCATCTTAAAACCAAAACAGGGGCACCTGGGTGGCTCAGTCAGTTAAGCATCTGCCTTTGGCTCAGGTTATGATCCCGAAATCCTGGGATTGAGCCCACGTCATGCCCCTGCCCCCACTTGTGCTCTGTCTCTGTGTGTCTCTCTTTAATAAAACTAAAATCTAAAAAAAAAAAAAAAAAAAAAAAAAGAACAAACGCCATGAAACCCATGCCTTTCCTCGTGTCCTCTTTGGGCTACTTCTTTCTCTCTCCTTCCCTTTGATTAAACTTTTTTTTTTTTTTTAAAGATTTGATTTACTTATTTGACAGAGAGAGAGAGACAGCCAGCAAGAGAGAGGGAGCACAAGCAGGGGGAGTGGGAGAGGAAGAAGCAGGCTTCCAGCAGAGGAGCCTGATGTGGGGCTCGATCCCGTAACGCCAGGATCACGCCCTGAGCCAAAGGCAGTCGCTTAATGACTGAGCCACCCAGGTGCCCCTGATTAAACTTCTTGAGAGGATAGTCTCCTTTCTGGTTTGTACTAGTTATCCACTGCTGCATAACAAATTACCATAAACTTAGTGGCTTAAAATGACATACATTTCTTATCTCACCATTTCTCTGGGTCAGGAATCCAGGCACAGCTTATCTGGGTTCTTTGCTTCAGGCTCTCACCAGGCTGCCGGCCGTGTATGCACAGGGCTGCGGTCTCATCAGAGGCTCAACTGGGGAAGAATTGCTTCTAAGCTCACTGAGGTTGTTGGCAGAATTCATTTCCTTGCAGTTGTGGGACTTAAGTTGCCCTCTGTTCCTAGAAGTCTCTTGCCCTTGCATGTTACATGGAGTTCCACTGACTTCATGCCAGCTCCTCACAGCTGGCAAGAGAGAGACTGCAGCAAGATGTAATCATGGGAGTGGTATTCCATCGCCTTTGCCCTATTCTGTTGGTTAGAATCACGGGTCCTGTCCCCACTCAGAGGTAGGGGATTATTACAGGGGATGAGAGGTGGGAGATGAGGTTTGTGTGGGCACTCTAGTCTTTCTACCACACACCACCACATGTCTCACTGCCCAGGAGAGTTTTGATTAATACACACACACACACACACACACACACACACACGCACCCTGCCCTCGAGCCCCTTCTCCTTTTCTGATTAATGTTAAACTTACACTTAAGATCTGTCCTGCCACATGTCCACAGAGGGCTGGCCGCTGGGCCTATATTTCATCCCAATGATCATCCTGATGGATGGCTGCAGCCTGGTCTCAGGGTTTCCCGGCCTGCTTCTGCTTCATTAGTTAGCATATTAACCTCGTGAGAGCAGGAGCTTTGTTTTGTCCACTGCTTTATCTTTGGTGTTGAAGTGTTGGGGCATCTGCTACACACTCGATAAATATATATTCCAATGAAAGACTTTTTTATATTCAACTTGATTTTTTAAAGTGCAATCATTTTCTTTGTAGAAACTAAGTGTTATGGAAGACTGGGGTGATGGCATAGTAGTATCGTAGTTCTCAAGGTACTAGGAGTATCTATAATGCTATAATAGTTTTGGGGCTTTGGATTGTTGTTGATTAGAAAGTAACATTGTAACAGGAACTAAGTGTTTGTTTTCTTATTTCCATGGAGTTCTGGGTGCTATTGTTTGGAAAGGTGTATGTGTGTATAATTTGGTCTGTAGGATTCACAGAATTGCCTTTGTAATTTTGGTAAGAGGAAGTAAAAACAGATGTCAACAGTGTGTTATCAGGTACCATCATCTGAATCACTCTGTCCTTACCCCAGATGTATTTTGATAATTTTGTTTTGTTTTGTTTTATTGTGTTTAACCAGCAAGTGGAAGGTAATTGTCTTTAAAGATCTACGTCTCTGACTCTCTGGGGTCCTGTTTTCTTTGCACAGTCTGCTGTAAGAAAGTGTTTGGCAGTAGAATGCTGCAATGATTAAGTATTTGGGAGGCTAGTTATTTAGGACTCAGTGTGGGCCAGGAGAGGAAGGATTCCACCCAACACAGACATGACAAATCTCTCAAAGGTCTTGGAGCAATCTCATTTTAAGCAGAAATCAGTCACAAGCAAAGAAGATCATACACGAGCTTCTTTGTTAAAGAGCGCCTTCATTCTACAGCCCAGGATTCTCAAACTTTTTGATCTCAGGACGCTTTTGCGCTGTTAAAAGTTGTTTGAGGGTGTCCAAAGAACCTTTTCTGTTGTAACGTGTATTGATATTTACTGTGTTAGGACTTAAAGCTCAAAAAAATAAAAAATGTACTTAAAAATGACAAAGAACAATGCACCCATTACATTTAACAAAAAGACCATTTGTAATGAAAATAACTTTTCTGAAACAAAAAAAGTAGTGACACGAATGAGATTGTTTTACATTTGTATAAGTCTCCTTAATGATTATTTTTTAATGAAAAATAACTATTTTCCAATCCCCCCCCAAAAGAAAAATTTAGTCAGAAGAGTGGCACTGTTTCACATTGTCTGCAATCTCTTTCATAACCAGCTTTAATAGAAAGTAGCTGGGTTCTCTTGTCTGCTTCACCCAGCAGTGTGTTGACAGGTTGGGTGGAAGTGTGCAGAAAAACTAGTCTTGCTCAGATGTGTCATTGCAAAAGGTAGGAGCATTGAAATAACCTTTTCAGATAATTATGGGTATTCTTCTTTGATACTACATTAAAATATGCCTAGTGGTAGTTTTTTAAAGGTTAGGCACAATGTAGATTCTGAAACCATAACACAGATCTTTACTGAGTCTGTTACTTTAAAATTCATTAATTTATCTTGCATTCTGAATAGGACAGAAGAGGAATAGTTAAGGCAGTTACCAGACATCTGTGTAATGGAATATTATGCAACCATATTTAAGCAGTATTTTTATCACAGATGAAATGCTTATCATTGTAATAAATTGTCCAATGATCCTAATTTTGCTAAAGAATGAAGAGGTGTGTGTATTAATTGAAAGGAAACTATAGCAAAATATGGGTCTGTTTAATGATGCATTCATGGATGATATTTCATTTTCTTTATACTTTTCTATATTTTCCAGATTTTCTACAGTCAGCACATTGCTTCTAAAACCAGGGGGAAAAGTTTTGTTTTGTTTTGTTTTTAAATAGAGAATAAATATGTCTGTTAAACTATTTCCCTCATCCCAAAGCCACCTTTTATAAGAAGAACCCCAGTATTTCCAGTTGGAGTGGTAGCAAGATCCATTTCTTCCCCTTAAATTTTTGTTTAACAGACTACTATAACTTTTCTTTGGCTGTTTTAAGCCTCAGAACTTTTCCTCTTTATTTCAGTGGCAATTAGTTGGTTTATTAGAGAAACTTTATTCAGGAATTATTCAACAGAAGTTTTACTTGTTGAACGTTATAGCAGGGACATAATTTGCTTTTTCTCATTTCTGTTACGTCTCAGGCAAACACTATTTCTTATCTAAGTAGAATGGCAAAAGGATCTTGTCCTAGGTGATCCAACTACTCCCACAGTTGAGAAACATCCTGGAAATCAGCATGTAATTAACCTCTCATTTACTGCCTCTGAGTAGTTTGTCAGTGTTATGTTTGTCGTATTTTTGTCTTTAGGGTTTTATGGCTAGAAGTTGAAGTGGCTTCAGAGAAATGGCAGAGGGCAGCCCACATCTGGGGATTAGTTCCCTGCTTGCCCCTGGATTTAGAAAGGATCTCTGCTCACGATTATGTCCCTGACATTGTATTGTCCTAAAATATTGCTGCTTTAAGCTTTTTTGTCCTCAGTCTGTGGACAGGAATCCAAATCTGCTGATGGTCTGTTTTTCTGAAAATGGAGGACCTCATCCTGTTGGCATTCTTTTGGATTTATGTTCTTTATGATATAATTAAGTGATTATTACGATGTCTCCAGAAGCTACAATGCATCCACAAAGCAGGAAATTCACAGTTTTGCATCCCCCACTTATCATCTTAAAGATGAGAACATCCTTTTGACATTTCCAGCTGAGCATACAGTTCTGTGGTTTTAGTTAATGTGTTAGTGACGGGCAGTGTTCGCAATCTTTCCCAAGACTGTTTACTAAGGCACAACTTGCTTTGAAGTGTACACTGTGATGAGAAACTATTTAATTGCCTCTTCTACTACTGTTTTACATTAAAAGACCATTCTATCCTCTGCCTAAAACTGTTGAGAATATTCTATTTGGGGGCATCCCTAATGGTTAAAGCCATCACTAAGTTTGGAAATTTTCTGATTTCCATCAGATTTTATGAGCTGATCATTTTGGAGACTAGGGAATGCTCTTCAAATATATAGAGTGCTTTCTTCACTTTATTATTGAAACCACTCTTTGCATTGAATTTATTTTTTGGATCTGTCCTCATTTTTGGTATAATAGACCAGACTTGGAAGGATCTACAGATTCTAAGGAAGGAAGGACGTTACTATTACGGTATTACCATGACCATAAACTTTGTAAACTGCAGGGGTGCTTTACCCCTGTCTACCGGTGGTATCATTGCCACACTCTTGTTCCTGACCGCTTTCCCGTCTCACCTCCCACCTGCTCCCGCTCCCAGTCCCTCCTGGCTGTCTGGTCTCAGCTTTTGCACCTGCCTGTGGCTCTGCCTGGCGTGGAACTCTTTCCCCATGTAGTAGCCTTGTTGGCTCCCTCACTTCATTCAGCTCTTCGCTCAAATACCACTCAGATGTCTGCTCTTTCCTTGATGCAGTCTTCTCTGAATACCCAAACTAGCACCGCCTACTTCCTTACCTGTGTGTGTTTTCCCTAGTACTCACTTCCTGTCTGATAAATAGGTACCTTTCTATTTTCCCACTGCCTGGCCCCCAGCCCCCATGTAGGCTTCATCAGGGCAGGGGCTTCGTTTCCTTTGCTGCTACTTCCATACCGTTTGGAATAGTGTCTGGCTTTTAATAGACATGAAAGAAATACTTGATGAATTTACAGAAGAATGAACTCAGCAGCTTCTGTGTTGTGGGCTGCTGTGAACAGACTGTATTTGTTTCCAGGTGTCATACCTCCTTTGAAAGACAGGGAATGAAAGGCTTGCTGTGTTATACCGTGATTCAAGCTGGGCCAAACACCGTGCCTGACAAACAGTTGATGGTCATGTGTTACAGAACAAAATTGCACATGGACGGCCAGATAGTTGTTTGTTTATGCTTGTGTCTGTCCGTGGCTCCCAGAACCCCAGCGTGCTCTGCAGATGGTGAAAATGGAGCATGAAAAAACCCAGGAGGTTGGTGGGAAGCATTTTTGATTTTCTAATTTGTAAATATTTGGGCTTTGGCATACTTCGACCTGATTTTTTAATGGTAGGAATGGGAGTGTTATGCACCCACTTTGATGAGGTTCTTGTTGAAAATACTGGTGTGTCAGATATTTGTTATAGGCTGAGTCAGAGTTAATGACAGCTGTTTTCTCAGTGTGCCTCAAACAGTTTCCATCTGTGCCTTACTCTTTCTCGGCGTCATGCCACACCTGTCTTACCGTGTCCTAAGTAAACCACATCTGGATGCAGAGCCCCGTGTTGAGCTGTTCCTCCTCCCTAGTTAGCCTTCTTCCCTGCCACGTACCTGATGAGTCCTCCTGGATTCAGTCAGGCTGGTGTCTCCATTATTTCTGTCCTGTCTGGGCTCTTGGTGCCCCTTAAAATATCCTGCGTGGTCATTGCTGAGTCTGCCTGGCCAAACCCTTCTTTCAGGGCTTGTCTCAGTGGAGTGCGCACACTGTGACTAGTCTCTGTTTCTCCTCCTATACAGTTTACTTCCGGACCGGTATGTGATGTAAATATATTATGTATCTTGGTTTAGTTTTTACAAAAAGACTAAACCCTCTTAAAAGGGAGTCCTTTAAATCTTTTATATCCCCCAAGCCTAGGACAGGCAATGGAAAAAAGAGAAAATGGGAGACCCAGAATGTTGATGGGACAAACTTGACTTTGGAACATTCCAGTCACCCTGTCTGAGGATGTGGGGCGCATCAGGGGCACTGAGAAAATAGTGTGTGATTAGCCGTTGAGTAGAGCAATGCGGTGGGTGGTGCCTGGTCTGCCGGCCGAAGTGCTACACAATGCGACACTTTGCTGAGGACTGAAAGAGAAGCTGGGGGCTGAAAGGACTTGAGTTCAGTAAGACTGATGGAAACGGCTGGGGGGATCTTTTTAGCTGCCCCCCCACCTTTTTAAAAATAGGGTCACTTAAATCTCGCCCGTGGGAAGCTCCTTGAGGGCGGGGCTGCCACGTGGTCTGCCATGTGTCTGTGGCACTCAGTGCTGGCACAAGAGGTGCTCAGGGAAGGGTGGATGGATGGTTGGTTGGTTCAGGTGGTTGGTCTTGGAGATGGAGGGAGAGGAGACATGCGGACTCATTGGTTCTTCCAGTCCTGACCAGCCTTCCCTCTCTACATGTTGTGGCCCAGACCCTGTCGGAGGTGTGGCTGACCATGGTTGATTCTCCTTCCGTGGTTCTCTGCTGGAGCTGGGCACTGCTATTGTGTTCTGAAGTTCCATGGGTGGTTCTGATGTGCAAGCCCGGGTCGTAAACCACAGCTGCGCAGTGTTTGAAGGAAAACGGAGGTTCACATGTAAATAAGCAACGTCAGCATGTCCTGTTGGGGGTGGGTTCTTTTGCTGCTCTTTAGTTAGAGCCGTACAACTCAGTAGTTGAAGGGATTTCCCCCCCCTACATCTTCATCTGCTACTTTGGGCTTCCTTTCACATTTAGCTCTTGGCAGCTTAAGAATTCAAGCTCCTTGGGCACACTTTTATTATACCTGGCAGAACATATTATTAAGGTGTTGAAGTGTTTTTAAAAATTCAGCACCGAAGTGTAGGTGGTCTCCAGCTGCAAACACTGGATTTAGCATCTCCCTGCTCAGGGCCCCTCCCGTAGCCCAGTTTTCCAATCCTCCCTGTGCTCTCCCCAGAAGTACAGCTGTGAGCAGCTTGGACCCTGGGTTCAGAAACGGAGGACGATAGATAGGAAAATCACAATCAGGTGAGTGATTGCTGGTTGGCCAGCTTGATTTCATTATCATCCTGGATACTTCTTGAAATTTCCACCTAATTTTGGTCATTTTCAGGCTGTGTAATAATTCAAACTACTTTGTGAACAAATGATCTTTTATGTTATGCATTTTAGCATCTCTAGGAAGGTCAAGGAGTTATTTACCTCTTCTTATGGATGGAATAGTTTAGGTGACTTATTTACCTTCTGACTGAAAGAGCTAGAGAGAGCAAATTGGAGTTTGGAAAGGGATTTGCTTGTGTGCATGTAATTGTGTGCTTAACACGCTTACGCGTGCACAGGCTGGGGCAGAAAGTAGTTATGGACTGTGTGATGAATTCCAAAGCATAGAGATGCATATCAGGGAGGTTCAGGGAAGTAGGAGGCCCTGGGAACAGGGAAGGCAGGCTGGAGGAATTAGGATGGAATTAGCTGGACTGAAGCCGGGTGGGTCAAAAGATGAATTGTCTTTTTTCCCCTAAAAACTTAACAAATAATGGCATGGTTCCCAAACAAGAAGAGACAGCTCTACCTTGTCTCTCTTTCCCCTAGGAGTGGACTACTCTAGGAGGGACAGAAGATGGGGCAGTAGTGAGGAGGCCAAGTGCCAGCAGCACCCCACCCGGCTGACCCACCTCTTCCTGCTGCATGACCTTGAGCTGGTTGCTAAGGAGCTATGCATCAGCTCCTGCTTGGTCAGTAGGCAGGAGAAGACCTCTCGTGGAACTGTCTTGGAGGTTACATGAGATGAAACACAGTGTTTGATCGGTGCCTGGAACATTTATTCAGTGCTCACTTACTAGTAGGAGGAGGAGTATTTCTATGGATTACCTGAGAGCCAACCATCACTGATAATATAGTTTCTATTACAAATTCCAACTGATTTTTTTAATGCCATTTTAATCAGGAGATTGCAGTAGAGCACAGACCCAACCAAGAGTGGGTATTTAGTAGGGAGAAATAGTGTAGAAATTAATTTAGCCCAATACCAATGAATAAATGTTTGGGTTTTTTTGGCACCATGACCGATTTAGGACAAATACAAATGTTTATGGGCTGCATCTCTTCTCCATGCAAAATTTATTGAGATATTGAATTGCTTTAACAAATGATAATTGAGCATTTAGTATATTCTAAGCCCTGGAGATAGAGAGGTATACAAGAGAAAGGGCCCAGGCCCTCAGGTAGCTCCGTATCTAGAGGGGAGATGATTGAATGGCATGTATCCAGAAATAAATAAAGAGTTCCAGATTGTGAGAGTGGGACGCAAGCTCAGGACAGAGACTGACGGTAGAGGGACCCTGGTTCGATGGGGTGCTCTGGAAAGGTGACCTCTGGGTAGAGGTGAAAAGGGCGAGGATGAGCCATTGTAGAGAGAGGTTGGGGGGGCTTGGGAGGGAGTGCTCTGGGGTAGGGGAAGTGCGAAGACTCAGCCAGGTGAGAAATGCAGGATGGCCAGTGTGGGTGGAGTGCAGGGATCAAGGGGAGGGGAGAGACTGGCGTGTGGGGAGTAGGCCCTGTTCTGGTCAGGTAGGGAGTGAGGGCTGCCTCCGGGGGTTCAGAGAAGCTATTGTGCCAGGGACGTGACCTAATTTACATTTTAAGATAATTGCCTGGGAAGAAAGTCCATTCTTAGTGCAGGTGTCCTGCTTTGACGTTTGTCTTTTTAATAATGAAAATGTCGGTCCTGCCTTTTTTTTAGCCACGGAACTGTTGGTACCTGGGTATGTCTGCGAAGTGGCAGGGCCAGAGTGGCCTTCTCAGATTTTACCCTGAAATTGCCTTGCAGCCAGGGAAGCCAGGCTGGTGCCTGTGGCCCAGACACAGCCTGCAGAGTCCCGTCGAGAAGGACACACAGTGGGTTGCTAATCAAGCTGGAGGTTCTGTACGGCTTTGGCTTTGTTGTGTCGAGAGCAGAACTCTCTGAGTCAGGGCCGTGGCAGAGAAGAATATTGTGACTGGGCTGGTATCTGGCATGCTGCGCGCTGACTGGTGTATTTCCTTCTTCAGTCCCAGCATCCTGGCTGAGCTAGGAACAATGCAGAAACTGTCATCAGCGCTGGTAGATCTGTGCTTGGGGAGGAGTCATCAGGGACTCCTTGATTGTAGGTCTCCGATATCAAATTACCGACTTTCAAATCAGTCAGTTCTGATGACACATAGGAAGGCCATTTTAAGGAATTGTTATTAATCAAATAGTGTTTTGTTGTTGTTTGTTTGCATTGAGTATGGAGAAAGGAACCTAATGCTCTGTTACTGCAATTTGCTTTTTCTTGCCGCCTGATCGCCTCTGACTGTTGAAAGCCCCAAGGTAGCAGTGAGGGGCTGCATTTCATACTCAAGCTTTAATATCCATTCCTTATGGGTCATAGATATTTTAAGGGTCACCCTATTAATTGTATAATAGCTGCAGATAGGTAAAGAGCAGATTTCTCACGTTTCCCATTTTTGGGGGATGGGGGAGTGTGTGTGGCTTTGAAAGACCTGTGTCATGGAGCCTATGTTGCCCAGTGCAGTGTGTGTGTGTGTGTGTGTGTGTGTGTGTGTGTGTAAGGGAGTCTCAGGTTTAGATCAGACTGTCCTGACTAGTGAGAATCTCTGATCTCCTGGTTTGGGGCTCACAGGTGAGGAAACTGATCCCAAGGGGCATGGCCATTTTCTGAATGTGCAGAGCCTGTGGGGTGACAGCTTTGGGAATAGGACCTGGCATTTCTGAGGCTTGGGCCTGTGCCCCCTGACAAAGTGTGTTTAGTTAATTGTAAAGGAAAGGGTCAGTAACAGATGTAAAGAGGAAATAATGTCCAGTTATCCCAAGTCACAGAGTCGAATCTTTCTATCTCTGCAGTGAACCATTTTAAGAGAAAACAAAATTTGTTTCTTACTAATGAGGTAAATAAAATTTATTTTAAAACATGCATGAAAAGCAACATAACTATGTTAAAGACAAAAATAAAGTCTAGGATACTTTGTGCATTTATTTTATAATCAGGCATAAATGATAACTTCTGTAGGAGTGACATTAATGATTTTAAGCTCACAGTGTCATTCAGTACTTCATTTAATTAAAATAGTAGACGTATTTGTAAACTACTTTTGTTAGATAATACTATTTAATCTGGCAGTTAGTTTCATAGTTAATTTTTTTCCAGTCTAGAAGCAAACATTGTATCTTTTTTTATGTTAGTCACCATACAGTACTTCATTAGTTTTTGATGTACAAACATTGTATCTCTTGAGATTATTAAATAGCTTTATAGTAACAATGTCTTGTTTTCTGAACATTCATAAATTCAGTTTATGTCATTTACGCTTCTCGGTGCTTTTTTTCCAAGTCAGACTTACTGGTTGTGTTCCCCCTTGGTTTGGCAAGCTAGTGATATCTTAATACTTGGAAGGTGGTTTTTATAATAAGAAGTGATAGATGTATAATGCTAAACAAAGAGGTAAATTGCTAACTACCAATCTGAGCAGCCTTGTTGTCTGCTGTTGCTACAACAGACAGTTGAGTCTGACATTAACAGCATAGGAGCATACATACTCACACAGTTACTCTCTATTTGTTCTGAAAAATGGCCTGATTCAGTAATTGGGTGATGGTGTATTACTGGCATGTCTTTCAACAACTTGGTTCAATTGACTTGATTGCTGTATTTTGGTTAGGTCCATTGAACAGCCTGTGAGTGCCTCTGTTTACCCACTTTTTTGTGTGTGTGAGGAAATGGAGGGGATGGCATTTGCCAACTAATGTGGACAGGAAAGAAAGGGAGAATGTAACCCTATTTTGAAAAATTCTGTCGACACTTATTAGCTAGTTGGTACTGGTACTTCCTGTTTCCAAAACTGATGTTAATGCAATCCTGCTTTGCATTGTGAGGTGGTTTATTGCCCTCAGCAGAATTCCTGGCATATTTGAGGCCCTGCCCTCTAATTTCTGCCAGATCCCCAAGCCACAACTGGCCCCGTCCGTCCCACTCCAGCATTACCCAGCCGAGGCTCCCTCCTGCCTTCATTCTATTGGTGGTAGAGACCTTCCTTGCAGAACCCTGTTGATTGTTCCGGCACACTCCTGCTGCCCGGAGTCCCAGCCTCTGTGGCTCAGGGCCTGTCATTGTCTTGGCTTTGAATTAAGCCTGACAACTTTGCCCTGTCTTACAAACATCAGATACCTCCCTTCCTTCCTTCAGTAAATATACTCATGATACGGCTTATATTGCTCTCCCTTGGGTAGGTATTTTCTTAGGTCAGTGAAAGGTATGTGCGCGGGGAGGTGTGTTTGAGGGGTGGGGCCGTGAGAGGGTAGAAGAAGAAAAGATGAAGTTTGTGACTCTAAACAGCAGTCAGCCTACCAGAGACACTCCATGCCCTGTGCTGGTGGCGGCTGTGTCACTGGATCCCAGTGCTGATGAGTCCTTATCGGACAGGCTGGAGGTGTTAATCCACATAGCAACCCTGAGAGGGAAAGATAAGGAAACCAGGGCTCAGAAGGCAGCCCCCCGCAAAGGTTGTGGGATGCGTTGGGCTGTGTTTGAACTCTGGCCTTCTTATGACTAATTGTATGAAACTGGACACGCTTCTAGGCTCTCTCTGGTCCTCAGAACCTACCTCAGAGTGTTGTGAAAATTCAGTGAGTTGGTGGGTGTGCACATTTAGGACTGTGCCCCACCCACAGCTAATATTTATTGAGTGATTATTTTAAGTGCTTTTACTGTTGAACTAAGGTCAGACAGTTAATGTGTGGTAGAGCTGGGTTTGAGTTTCTTAGACGCTAAAGCTTATGCTTCTCTATTGTTCCATACTACCTTTACTGTTACCTTATCTCTGTTGACCAGGAAGAAAAATAGATCAATTTTAATTTCTCCCTCACATTTTTCTGCCCAGTTTCCTGTGTGGTGGGGCTAAATGGCCTTTGTTTGGTTCCAGGTACCTGGGACTAGAGCCCTTCCTCTTACTCATTGTTGACTTAGCTCCCTGGGTGGAATTTTTGTTCTGCTTCTTAAAAGATTATGTAAATAGAATTATTATTTTGGTATTAAGAAACATTATCTGAGTTATACTGTCATTTTTTTAAAAATAGGCAAATGCCATTCTAGTTAGTTTTAAATATTGATGTACTGTATAATTTTATCTGTGGATACAGAAATTATGGAAACTGCTTTTTAAAAATATTTTAAGAAGGGGAGGGGTGCCTGGGTGGCTCAGTCGGTGAAGCATCTGCCTTTGGCTCAGGTCATGATCTCAGGGTCCTGGGATCGAACCCCACTTCAGGCCCTGTGCTCAACAGGGAGTCTGCTTCTCCCTCTCCCTCTCTCTGTGTCCCTCACCCCACTCATGTGTTCCCCTCCCTCAAATAAATAAAATCTTAAAAAAATAAGTCTATAAAAATATTTTAAGAAGGGGAGAAAATACAATATTTGCTAGGTCATCTCATTCCCCACGTTCTGTAATAAGCAGGGAAAAAGACTTACCTATCAACAGAATTCTCTTAGGTAATCTTTAATTTGTATTCCTTTACTCATTCACACACAGCTAGAAGGATTTGAGGTTATTTTTTAGGGACTGGAGTAAGGATAGTTTAAAGATTAGATGGAAGAGAGGTGATGACTTTAGTATCAGCAATACTAGCCCAAATAAAACTTTTAAAAGGTAATGGATTTTAAGTGTTTTCTATTTGGAAGGGATGATGACAGTTGGCATACAGCAGCTTATCCAATTTACATTTTCACTGGAAGTTTTCAGGTGCCTTCTCTCGTCTTTAGAGTGCTGCTAAGTTACTGTGGCAAGTTTAAATAAATGAATCAGGGCAGGATTTCTCAAGCTGTGTCCATTAGTGGGTCATGAAATCAATTTAGTGGGTCAGAGCCAGCATTACAAAAAAAATGAGACAATGCAAATATCAGAGTGTATATAGTAAAGATGGTGTATTGCTTCTGGAAACTTCTGCTTTAGCTAATTTTAGTGCAGGGTGTTTATCGGGTCACTGAGTGTAAAGAGGATCACAGACAGAAGTTTGAAAGCCATTGATTGGAGGTATTTTAGAGTTTATCAACTCCAGAGCAAGTCCGATGGTGCACAGAAGGAAAGTGCTTATAATCGTCTTTAACATTGATTTTTTTTTAAAAAGATTTATTTATTTATTTGACAGAGAGACAGCCAGCGAGAGAGGGAACACAAGCAGGGGGAGTGGGAGAGGAAGAAGCAGGCTCATAGCGGAGGAGCCTGATGTGGGGCTCGATCCCAGAACGCCGGGATCACGCCCTGAGCCAAAGGCAGACGCTCAACGACTGCGCTACCCAGGCGCCCCTTAACATTGATTTTTGTATATTGCTATCGGATATAAGGAAATTGCGGAATGGTAACGGATCTTTTCTAGAACTAAAATATTTTATAAAGCAGAAAGAAGGCTTAGGACTTCAATTCTGAAGATTCACGGATGAAATTAGGAAAGTAAAGTTGTTAGTGTCCTTCCTAATTACTGTGTCACATGCACCATTGTGTTTGTAGATTTTGTACTATAAAATGAATTTTTAAATCTGAGATAAATTTCGCTCTCAAATACTTGGAATCTTGTTCAATTTGACAGTTGTAAGATTACAAACTACAGAGTATTTATTTCTAGGTTTTGTTCTTTGACCCCTGAATTACCTTGAAATTTTTAAAAAAGAAATCTCATTTTTCATCGCCCTTCAGCTGCATTTAACTTTGAATAATAATCTAAGTAGGTAAAACTGTCCTATCCTTATTAAGCTTTTCAGATTAGTCTTTTTTTTTTTTTTTTAAGGCATAAGGGAAGTAGTATCATGGTACATCCGTAGTTTCTTGTTATAGAATGATTTTATAATTGTTTTTCTGGAAGCAATTAATGATTTCCTTTATAACCAGCTGTAAGTAAAAGACAATTTTCATTATGAATGTGTTGACATGTCATTCGTCCTTGCCCTTTTCATTTAATTAAATTACAGTAGCTACTATTTGTGCGGATTTTAAAACAGATACTGTTAAAGTTCTGAACTTTTTGACAGGAGCTGTGAGAGAAGTTAGAGTTGATGGGAAGTTTCTGGATGTTGAGTTCTTGAGTAATGAATCCTCTTGCAACAAGAGAAATGAAAACATTTAAAACTTGGGTAACTGCGGGGAGAGAGAAGCAGAGTTCTTCATTTTATATGGAAGTAGTGTTGGGCAGAGCATTTACTGTTACTAGCCTGCCCTGTTCTTTTACTTAATCACTATTGCTGCTGTAGGATTTAAGTGGCTTGATGGAGTGGCAAGATTGGGGAAAACATCATTTGACTGTAGTATTATCAGGTGAGTAACAGATTTGATTGAAATGCCAGAATGAGGAGCCTGATGGAGGATATGTTGGGACTTGGGGCACAAGTCCTCATCCTTGGTGACTGAGGCCCTGAGACAAAGTGGTAGTTGGTTTGAGTTTTGCATACTTGCATGGGGGGAAGAAGGAGTGATTCACTTTGAGAGAAAACTAACTTGAGGGTGAAAGCTACAAAGTAAATAGGAGACTTGCAGGAGTTATAAATTGGTCTTAAAAGCATCCTGTTTGAATGAGAATGAATGAAACCTCTCAACTTCTATAGGATCAGGATTATGACTTACGTATCGATTCCTCACTACTAAAATTGAGTGTTTCTCTAAGGCCTCTATTCCAGAAATATATGCATTTTTGAAATATTGAATATTTTCTAAAACAGTGAGCCTTCTTCCTATTCCAGTAAGAATAAAGGCCATTACACTTTTTAGACATTGTGGCACCTGAGGTCTGCTAATGCGGGCTACTTGTTTTTAGGCGTTCACTTTCCTGTGTTCCTGGCTTGCCAAGTAGGTTGCTATTGTTTTTTTCCCCATTCTCATTTTGAAAGTTTCCCTCTGTACATAGAGATAGTCAAGGCTTCGGTGTAGCCCTGCGGGAGACTGGGTGTGCCTGTGAGATGGGTGACTGAAGTAATGGCTTGTGGGAAGTAAGATGCTTCCTGGAGCTGGGGACACTGTGTTTTGTTTTCCTGTGACTCTGCTATGGGAAATAGCAAGGTCTGGTGTCTTAGAATGATAGGCGTCCAGAGGGATCTGAATTAATGTGCAGAGTTCAGGCAGAGAAAGTTACCAGAGTAGTTGAGTCCCTTGTTCCAGGGCTCACACCCACTACAAATGTGTTTACATTTGAACTCTTGCCAAACTGCCCCCCCACCCCCGTTTGAAAAGGGAGGTTTTGTGTAGATGGAAAAGCTAAGGATAAAAGCGTTTCCATTAAAAAGTCTCCTGTCTTTGTTGCTTGTTGTGGCTTTTACTACCGATGCCCTGAGGGCTACACACTTCCAAGAAATTATTGTTGCTGGGGTTTCCCTTTCAGCTTTGGAGCCGAGGTCCAAAGTAGCTAAATGACCTCACCCAGAGGGGCCCAGCGAGCCTCTTGTCAGGAGTCTGGAGTGCCTTTCAAGACAGTTGAATCGAGGATATATCTTAGCTCAGGCTGCCATAACAAAATACCATAGTCTGGTGCCTTTTTTTTTTTTTTTTTGAGACGACCACGGTGAGCAGGGGGAGGGGCGGAGGAAGGGGAGGGAGAGAACCCCAAGCAGTCTCCACACGGGGCTCAATCCCACCACCCTGAGATCATGACCTGAGCCAAAATCAAGAGTCTGTGCCCAACTGACTGAGCCACCTGGAAGGCCCTACAGTCTAGGGGTCTTAAACAATAGACATTTCTCCCTCACAGTTCTAGAGGCTGGCAGTCCACCATCAGGGTGCTGGCTGATTTGGTTCCTGGTGAGGACTCTCTTCCTGGCTTGCAAATGGCTGCCTTCTTTCACACTCTCCTCACATGGTGGGGTAAAGAGAGAGCTCTGGTGTCTCTTCCTGTTGCAAGGACACGAATCTCACGTGGGGGGTCTCACCTATGGCCTCATCTAATCACCTCACAAAGGCCCTACGTCCAGGTGCCATTACTGTGGGAGATAGGGCTTTACCATATGAATTTGGGGGGGAAACACGTTCAGCCCATAAGTCTGTGTGTAACAGAAGTGACAGAATTGACTGTCTACCCAACAGCCCCTGCTCTCGGCTCCTCGCTGCTGAAATGCCTGTTCCCATTTTCCCAGCTTCCTTTGTGTCTCTGGTGATCACATGACATCGTTCTGGCCAATCAGATGCAAGCAGCCCCCCCCCCCCACCGCGGGGGCTTCTGGGAATGACTTCCCCCAGAGGGAGAGACTTCTTAGAGGGGGAAGGCGTACGCAGTTGCCTTTCCTCTGGGAGCTGCTGTATGGGGCTGCTAAGGCAGGACGCAACAGCAAGAGCCGAAGTCCCTGCTAACACCACTGAGCTCTGAAGCAGCCCTGGAAGATCTGACGCCAGGTTCTTGTGTGAGTTAAAAACGAGCCCCTGTGGTTTCAGCTGCGTCTAGTCAGGTGCCGTCACGTGCGTCCCAGAGCGTCCTCACTGATGTGTGTAGTCCACAAAGAGAACCTTGAGTCGGAGGGGGGTAGTCTTGAGAGGAACCCGTCTCTGAGACTTGCCTGTACTGCTCCCCCTCCCTGTGTTGACTGTGTGTACGTGTCTTGTCCGCCAGCTGTGAGCTCCGGGCGTCAGGGACCGCGTCTCGTCTCTGGATCTCTAGGGCCTCAGCCTAGGCTCACCCGTAGGAGGCACGTGGCGAATGTTCAAGTACACGAAAGAAGGTGCTTGGCTCTGGTCTTGCTGGCCACAGTGGGCTTAATAGTCCCGTCTTGGTTTTAGTGTCTTCCAAAACAAGACAGGCTAATGCTGCTGTTCGTAGAAAGCCCGTGAGGTAACCTGAAGAGAAGTAAGTGGGAAAACAGACTTTAATTAAAAGTACCTGGGCTGTGTAAATAGCTACTCTCTGGGGTTTAGTTAGAGCCAGACAGTCCTCTGAAGACCCAGACGGAGACATAGCCCCATTTTTATTGCGGAAGCAGAAATCAAATAAAAGTCAACTTCTATTCTTATAATTATGAAACATTTTAACCGCTCAGAAAATACACATAATTGTAACCATTGTTTTTGGCATGAAGTTCTACCCCCCACTTTTTTTTTTTGAGAGTGAAAAATCAGATTTTCCAGACAAACTGTATCAGTGAAAGGGTAAGTTGAGTGAGTGGAAGCCAGAGCACGTTCTTCCATAGAAACAAATCTGTTTGACACACAATATGGCTGAAATTTAGCAGATTTGAGATGAAAATGATAGCATTACTGGCTGTTATTTTATCAGTATGGAAGCCGACCCAGAAAAGTGATGTCAGTTTGTGGGCATTTTATTTGAAGTTCTTGCTACTTTACCACATGTTACTGGTAAGTTATTAAGACAAAAGTGTGTTGAATCCTATCAGCCAGCCACCACCAGGAACAGGTGTAGTCAAACCCAAGTGTGGTTCATTTAGCTTCGCTGTGGTAGGTGAACATATCCCAGAAGGTTGAAATTCTCTTGGAAAGCCGAGTTTGAATTGTGCTTGAGCTGGGTGTTTTGAAGGGATTGGGGTAATGCGGCCAGACCTGGGTTGGATGTGGGCAGGAAGCAGGCACAGTTCAGTGCTGGGGTATATTAACAGTATTTATCTAGGAGGCAGGAGATGAATGTGGGGTTAGGGCTATCACTTAGTAAAAAGGTAGCAGTCGCACCTGTTAGATCAGAGGGACGTCTTGTTCTGAGGGCATTGTGGGCTCATCTGTGTCCCATTCTGAGCATTCTTTATGTTCCAGTGGCAATATTGGGGATGGCTTGTAAGGTTGGTCTTTTGTAGTTGTCAGTAGGGCTGATTTTCACTTTTCCAGTAGTTTTTTAATTTAATTTTATCCTGAATCCTGATGCTTGAGGAGGGGTAGGATTTACCAGAGGGATGAAATGGTAAATGGGGAGTCAAATGGGGGTGTCTGAAGTCACTGTGTCTGTGCAGTCATTGGTTTTTGGTGGGGTTTTTTGTTTTTTTTGTTTGTTTTTTAACATTGTAGTTGTTTAGTGCTAATATCTCACGTTTTGTTTTTGTTTTTGTTATTGTTTTTGTTTTTGTTTTTTCTTTAAAGGGCAGGGGCGCCTGGCTGGCTCGGAAGAGTGTGTGACACTTGATCTCAGGGTCGTGAGTTTGAGCCCCATGTTGGGTGTAGAGATTACTTAAATAACTAAAACTTTTTTTTTAAGGTCAAGTTGATAGTTTTCTCCTACCTTGAGAAGCTTTTTTTTTTTTTTTTTTAAATCCTCAAAATGAATTTGTGCTCTTCTGGAATTTGGCAGGATATAGAAGGAGATAGAGTGTGGTGCTGTTATTAAAGTA
Source organism: Ursus arctos (assembly GCF_023065955.2). Lineage (NCBI taxonomy): Eukaryota > Metazoa > Chordata > Mammalia > Carnivora > Ursidae > Ursus > Ursus arctos. The sequence continues at coordinate 23,681,579 of NW_026622986.1, forward strand.
TACTTCAAATTTAAACATATTAGCATCTTGAAAGATGCTATCCAGTTATTGATCAAGAGATGATGTTAATGGCGGTGCTAGAGATTGTGCCAAATGAGTAGAAAATGTAGAAAATCAACAGAGAAAATTCAGTATCGTCATCAGAAGTGAGAGAAGTGAGAGAGCCAGTGTGGAACGCCACAGTGGGGACCAGTCAGATATTGGTGCTAGTCCAGGCAGTGTCCCTTTCTTAGCCAAGTGAACTTAGCCAAGCCATTTCATTTTCCTGGGCCTCAGTTTCCTCATCTGTAATAACAAGGAAGTTGAACAAATGGCCTCTACGCTCTTTTAAAGTTTCTCTCCCTAAGTCCTTTTAAAGATAGCCTTCTCTTCTGAAAATATTCGGTTGGTTAGTTGGGCCAAGTCATAAGTTTTATGAAATTATTATTCAGCTCCTGAAGACAGGACTGTTTGAGCACTTTGACAGCTCGTCCAGCTGGGTATTTTTTGTAGTCTGTGCAGTTTCCTTCCTCTGAGGAGTGATGAGGCCTAAATCAGCCACCCCCGTGCCACCCCCTTTGTAGTTTCCTGACATGAATGACTGAGGTGTTTCTTCCTAGAAAATAACATACAATAGAAGTGCTGAGGGAGGCCTCTTAGGAACTTGCAGTTTGGGAATAAAATCTGGTAGCATTATTTTTCAAAATTGAATTTTGTGAATATAAAGTAGTATAGTATAAAAATATGTTATGTGCAGATTTTGAAATAATGTAGAAACCGGAAGAGTAAAAAATTGATTACAAGTTACATCATTTCAAAAATGGTAAGCCAGGTGGTTTGTAAAGTGCGTGTGTCGGACTGCCACATGACCGCTTCATCTTAGCTGCCAGTAGACAGGCCTTCTGTGTTTAGTCGGTATCATGGCTCGTGGTGTCTATCGCTCGTGGGCATTGAGAATGTTTCTGCCAATGTGGACTGGTGTTTGATGTGCACTTAAATCTACAGATCTTTTTGTAGCCTTCAAAGATGTCAAGCAGGTGCTCACCAAGAGGTATGTCAATGGTGTGCCAGTGATAGTGCCAACCCCCCCCCCCAGTCAGTAGTTTTGCAACAGAAGTGCTAAAACACAATGAAGAAGACAAACCAATAGGTGGGATGCATCATGCTGTTCATATAAGGGAAAGACCCTGGAGCGTACTTCCAAACACGAGTTCATCTGGAGAGGCTCTAGAGCAAAGTGGTGAAGAGCGTGGACTCTGGAGCTAGCTGGGTGATGCTGCCCACTTATTTGCCTTTTAGCCTTAGGCGAATTACCCAGCTTCTCTGGGCCTCAGTGTCTCTGTCCCTCTGATAGGGTGAATTTCAGTATCTTACCTCAAAGGTGTGGCACACAGTGAGCATGAAAACAGACCACTGGACCTGCCCCCAGCAGTTCTGATTCAGTAGCTCTCCTCCTGGGCATTTGCTTTTAGCAAGTTCCCTGGTGGTGCTCATGCAGCTGGGCCTTCCATGACGTTTTGAATAGCTTTTGTACATGCAGATGCACATACTAGAAAATAGGGGGCATACTATTTTGGAACCTGATATTTTTCTCCTATTTGATATATGGTGAATATTTCCCTTTTTATTGTTTAAAAATGTGATATTTAAGCTGCATTGTAATCCAGTATTAGATATTTAAGTGGTTTCCTTTTTTTTCCATTATCATAGATTGTAGACAGATGTTCTCATTCTTGTCTGCATCTCTGATTATCATCTTGGAGTAAATTCCTAGAAGTGAAATTACTATGTTCCAGGGTGTGTACACGTTAAAGCTTTTTGCCACAGACTGCTAGCAAATGCTTCAGAAAGGATGCAGCAAAAATTTATCTTCTGACAAGTGGCCCATGAGAGTAGATACTGATTTTCTAAATGTAAGGGAATGAGGAGAAAAAACTGTCATTAACTTCATAAAACTTATAGGTATTTGGGATTTGGTGGGAATAAGCAAGAAGAATATCTACGGATTTTTAAAGAAGACAAAGATGTATAAAGAGAAACTAAGTGGGGAGTAATAGGGTGAAATGTGGCATGATTCTCGGGTAGTTTTTAGGATTCTGATGAATTTATTCAATTATGGTACAATATATACTTGATATAGGAGACTTTATGCAAAGAGGAATAAATATTTTTTTATTTACCCTATATGGTATACATGTGTTTCTTCACTATGATATCTAGGAGCTCCCCTGGATTTGGAATTTTGGTTTAATAAAATCTGGTCCATGCTCCATTCCCAGGTGCACGTCTCTAGCTCTCAGCCACGCAGTTGAGACTCTTTAAGGGGGACTTGGAGTGAAGGGGGCTGCATTTGTGGAAATTCAGTATCACTACCAGAAAACCTACTCACTGTAGATTTCATCTGGAGAAGTCCCTGGTTCTTGGGAACAGGGGTGAGTTGAAGTAGAGGCAAGGTGGGGTATGTGTGGAATATCAGAGGAGCACCTTCCTCTGGTCCATCTGGCTATAATGTTGGGGCCAAGCTCTGCAGCTCTTGGCTATAAGCCCCTGTGGTTGAGAGCTTATCTAGCTGGACTCTTCTGTATTATCAGAATGTTAGAACTAGTAAGGAATCTCAAGGGTCATCTGGTCCAGCCTTCTCTTTTTACAGATAAGGAAGTTAAATAATTTATTATTTTCAATTAAACTTCACCTCATAAGTTTTTAAAATCAGATCGTCAACCCTGGAACAGAATCGACTGGTTATTCTCTCCTTGTTCTGGAAGATCTAAGCTGTGGAGAACTGAAGTGGCCGAATGGTAGACAATAAAGCACATGGCAGGGGTGACTGTGGTCCTGTGGCTCAGCCCTTGGACACTGAGCTGATTGAAAGTAAAACCTGCACTACCCCTGAGTCGCAGGAGCTTCACCTATGCCTGTCTTCAGATCTCTACACTCTCGTATGCTGCCCAAGGGCTTCAAAGTCACCTTGGCTATAGGGTGGCTCTTTTCTTGTACCAGCCCCGTGTTTTCCAGAATTTACACATACTAGTTTTCTTTGTGCAATTCAGAAAAGTGGCTTTCTTTTTTCCCTTTCAGTAAACACATGTGATAGATGCTTCTTTTTAAAAACAACAGTTGCTCTGAACACAAACTGTGCCTGCTACCACTGGGTGACACTGTTAGACCACAGAACAGTCTTCTCTGGGAAAAGCAAGGGTACTTGAACTTCAGATCTCATCACATTGCTCTATGTAGGAGAGAGAGAAGCTCAGAGTCACTTAATGGTCATGTATCAAATGTTATTTGATAAGTGTAATTTATCTAAGGCAATTTTAGGGCCAGTGACTATAAGGTAATCAATTATTAAAGAAATCTGTTAATTGGACAACATTTCAGTTGCTTAGAGGTTTGCAGATTAATGGGCTGCGTATTAATGAAATACTAATTACTTTATGGGAATTTTAATATAAGCCAACATACTAATATTTATTTCTCACCAGATAACAATTTGAGTTATCTTTTTGTGGCAAAACAGTCATTGCTTACACACAGCATTTAAGGTTACGGACTTTTAGTGAGTGTTTTATTGGGTCATCTTGTTCAAGAGGGAGCATAATCTGCTGGGTTAGAGTAATGGACATTTGGTTCCTTGTACTGATCTGTAATAAGAGAAGAGACTTGCCTGTAACTCATTCTGGGCTCCTTCAAAATCAAATGAGGGTGGAATGTTTTCAAAGCAAGGGTTGACCACCTCTCCCGCCCCTCCCCTGTTTGCCCCGCTTTGTAAATCTGAGCTCTGTACTTCACTTGACCTGCATATCACCTGGCCAATTTTGGTTGAACAATATGTGGAAAGCACACCCCGATGTTTCTGGGGATGAGAATGAAGTAAGAGTCAGGCTTTTCCTTTGTGAGCTTAACGTGATGGATAAGAAAACTTCCAATACAGGGTTTGGGTTTTTTTAAGATTTATTTGAGGAAGGGAGAGAGAGTGTGTGCGTGCATGAGCATGAGTCGGATGGGCAGAGAGAGAGGGAGAATCCCAAGCAGACTCTCTGCTGAGCACCGAGCCTGACATGGGGCTCTATCTCATGACACTGAAATCCTGACCTGAGCCGAAACCAAGAGTTGGACGCTCAACTGACTGAGTCACCCAGGCGCTCCCAAATATAGTTTTAATAGAAGTAGACTTCAGTAGCCTAAGAAGAACATTAACAACGTTCTGTTGGGTTAGCGGGGAGGGATCCCTCATAAGGAGTCAGGAAAAGCGTCGTGAAAGGAGCTCCTTTATTTGGACACTCTAATCCGTCAGTGTTGCCCCCATCATTCAGTACATTTTTATTGGCGTGGCTGTGGTGTGACCCAAGCGTAGTGCTGCGCATGCAGTAGGGAGTGAACCTATATCTGTTGCTGACCCCATGGTCTGCAGCAAAGGCACAAGGAGTTGTTGGCCCCAGCTTTCTACTGGTTCTTTTGCATTATGTAGTCACTGTGTGGCTTCCTTTCCTTCTTATGGCTTATGTTTGAGGCATTGTGCTAGGGGTGTGGGATGGTTTAAGTCAGAGTTCTCTTCGCTGCTGAAGCGATGAACATCTGTTCTTGAAGGGAGATATGGATATAGAGGAAAAATTAATTCATGATAAGAGTCAAATTGGTGGGAAAAGGGGGACAATGAGTAGAATTGTCTGCGTTAGTCCAGACAAGAGGAAGCTGGCTCTTGAGAAGTGGCTGTGGGAGGATTCGTGGTGAGGTCCGCTTTGAATTGGATGTTTGCGAGGTGCCTGGACTTTTCACCGGCTTTGATGATGGAATTTCACCTGGGAGGAAATCAGGAACAGAGGTGGAGATAGGAATGTGTATGGGTTTTGTGTGGACTGGTTTGCCCGAGTAGATGGTTTACGCTGGAGAGTGGGAGCCAGAAGTTTGCAAAGGTGCTTGAGGGCCAGATTGTAGAGAACCTTAAGAACTAGGCAGAAAGTTAAAATTTTATCCTGGTGTGGCAGTGATATTTGGCCTGGCAGTTCTTGATCTGATTAAATAGTCAGTGCATCAGATTGTCTGGGGTGCAGCTCGATCAGAGAGAAGAGTGACTGAGAGGGGTGGAACCCGGTGAAGAGCCAGCTGCTCGATCCTGAGACTAGGGAATGAAAGCGTGGACTAGGATTATAGCAGTGGCAGTGGGTGATGGTCTCAAGGACATTTTTTATGAGAGAGAAACTTACTGTTCGATTATGCATCAAGGCTGAGGGCTAGGACATTGCAGAGACATCATCAGTTTGAAAGGTGCCTGGCTGATGGCAAAATGAGGAAGTTACGGAAAGGCGATGGGGTTGTTTCTGACAGTTGGAAGAATGGGGTATGAGGTATGCTCTCTGTTGCTATTGAAAAACAGTAATTTCAACTTAAATTTGCCTGGGATGATTTCCACTAGAGTGTAAGGGGTCTGCCCTCTCCTGTTTAGTGTTCTATCCTTATTTGGCCCATAGGGGGCACTCCGTGAACGAACCAGTGAGGCTGAGCTCAACTTCAAACATGTCGCTTCAGATGTGAAATATCCAGTTGGCACTTGGAGTTTTTGACCTGGAGCTTGGGAAGAAAGGAACAATCGTTACATACACCTTAGAAATGGCTCACATAGCAGAAAGGCCAAGGGCATGTGGGCTCACCAAAGGCAAGAAGATAGGGCTAGGGACCTGTTCCTGGAGAACAGTGGGAGAAAGTGGAGGGAAGAGGATGCCTGAGCAGACAGGTAAGGGAGAACCAGGAGAGCGTTGTCCAGGGCCTGGCTCTCACATTGAGGAGGAGATGGACAATGGCTTTGAATTCCAGGGAGAGACTGAGGAGCAAGAGCCCTGAGGAGAACCCCTGTATGTGGACTGCAAGGCAGATAGGGACCTACTGTGCAGGCCGTCGATGATCGCTGCACAGAATTGGTTTTCTGGCTGCCTCACAGATCACCGTCTGTGTGGACAGACCTGAGGGCCAGAGCACAAGGCCTCTTACTTGAAAGAACATCGGTCTGAACTCCTGGTGCACTCAGCCCGGGGTATAGCAGCTGATAAGGAGGCCCACTTCTCAGGTTGAAATATCTCTGGATTAGAACTTGAGCCCAGCCATTTTCTTGTACTTGGTGGGTCGAGAAACCATTCTGTGCTTTTGTGCTTCGGGTAGGACTAAGTAGCTGGGACATGCTGAGCGCAGAAGCATAGCACTCTCTGACATGCTCTGTGGTATGGGCTGTTGTCATGTGGCTATGCTGCGTGTCACTACCCTTGGCAATGACGCCAGTCACTAGGTTGTCCCTCTCCTTTCAGATGTGTACTGCTCTGGGCCAGGGCTGAGGAGCATTCCCCTCCCCCCAGTCATTCACTACTCACAGAAATGGGGTAGTACTGCAGGCCACCAGCGAATTCTAGAATCTGCCCTGGAGGTACAGGGAGGGAATGTGCAGAATTCAGGTCTTATCTGAAGGGCCACGGGAGGTTAAGCAAATTGTGAATGTCAGTAAGGTTGTCTTCATGTTTGAAGAGTTTAACTCTTTATATTTGGCCAGACTAGGAGATGTTATGTTTTTGTAAATCCCTTATTTTTGTATAATTGCTCTGTGCTCAGAATAGTTATTTGCAACAGATTACTGGGAAATCGGGGAGAAATGGCCACCCAATTCTGCAGATGAGAAGACTGAAAAGCATAGTGATTGGAAAATTATCTGGATTTTCAAGGCCTTGGCAGGCTCAGGCCGTAAGCTCCACTCTGTGCTTTGTCATCTGTCAGGGATTTTCATGGTCCCCTCCATCCTCTCCCCTCTCCCATGTCCCTCTCTGTTACCTAAGTCCAAACTGGAAAGATGAGCAGAGCAGAGACCACGATTGGGTTTATCCATTAAACTTTGTCTAGACTAGTATACTTGCACTGCATGGCCATCCGTTTTCACTTTGAGAGAACATTAGTTAATGGAGAGGTAGATTAATGAATTTGTTGGAACTATTTAACTGTCTAATTTATTGAACGGCTGCTGCAGGGGCAGGTATGGTGTAAGGTGGATGTTTTCTGTAAGTTTTCTTTCATGCTTACAACCACTCAGCAAATGTAGGTATGTGAGCTCTGATTCATTGTTGAGGAAATTAAGACCCAGATTAAGTAATTGATACAAAATCATCTAACTGGTGAGTGACATAACCAGGATTCTAATCCAGGATAGGTGGTCTTCAAACCTGGTCTTCTTTTCCGTTATACTCTATTACTTCTCATGGACTGAACAAGGTTTAAAATGGATAAAATAACAAAATTCTAATAACATAGCAGCAACCAAATGATCTCTAGATAGTAATTTTAATAGCTATTTAATATGAACTGTATTTAACCCAGTATACTGTACATACAGAGAAGGGCATAAGCCACAAAGCTTGAAACTGGTGAATTTTCAGAGTGAACAAACCTGTGTAACCAGGACCTATATCAGGAAATAACATTATCAGCACCCCAAAAGTCCGCTTTAAATCCCCTTCCACTCCCAGCCCAATCCCAAGATGCTCTTTATCCTGACGTCTAACACAAAGATTGGTTTCACCTGTTTTTGAACATCGTATATGTGGAATCATCCAGTATGGACTCTGTTGTGTCTGGCTTCCTTTGCTCAATACTGTATTTGTCAGATTCAGCCTTGCGGTTGCCGTCCGTTCATTCCCACTGCTGTGTAGTAGTCCACGGTGTCCGTGTGCCACAGTGCATTTACCCACCCTACGGATAATGGACGTTTGGATCACTTCCAACGTGGAGCTGTTAAGAATAGCACTGCTGTGAGCATGCTTATAAAAACCTTTATGTGTTTTCAAGAAAATGTGTCTTTCCTGCCTTCTCTCCTCACTTCAACGTGATCTTCTGCAAGATGTTTTTGGTTTGGTGTTATAAAGCTATGATGTTAGAAAGCTTGTAAAATCTTTTCAAGAGATAGAGAAAATCATCCTGTTAAAGTGAAACGCATTTCTTCCCCTCATTATCCCAGTCCAGAAGAATGGAGTGCTCAAAGAGCATCCCTTTGGAATCAGACCCAAGTTCAAATCCTAGTCCCGGTCTTTAGTAGCTGTGTGACCCAGGGCAGCAATAACAGTGTTACTGTTACTTAGTGTTATTTATTGCCGGTGACAGTGCTAATAACAGATGATATCTACTGAAGGTTTATGATTTCTAGTCACTGCCTTTGGTATATATTTCACATTTACTCTTCCTAACAACCCTAGGAGAAAATCTGCCATTTTTTTTTTAAACTAGTAAGGTGACTTGCCCAAAGACAGACTTACAGTAAATGAGAAATCTGGAATTTAGACCCAGTCCATGTGATCTGGAATCCATGTTCTTGAAGCTGTCTGAGCCTCCTTTGTAGGCCACAGGGAATAATAACCCCCACCCCCTAGGGCCTCATCGAGGATTAAGTGATGGGGAGAAGCTTAGGTATACCTTCTAGGGCAGATACATAGGGGCTCCAGAACGGATTTCTTTTGTGGCATATCTCTGTGCTTTCAGTGTGTACTTCTGCTAACAGTGCTGAGGGCCAGGGTGAGGCTCAGTCCCTGCTCTTCTCCTGGTTGTTAGGAAAATGGAGACCTAGTTATTTGTGGAGCTGTCGCCACCTTCTGGTTGGTCTCGCCTCAGCCAGACCAGCTTAGCTTTGATAACGGCCTGTCTTCCTGATGTTTCTTGCCTCCTTTCCCATGTTCTAAATATAAAATATGTGCCTTTTTTATAAGAATACATTTTTAGGGAATGAAAAAAACTGATGAGAAAATGAGTTTGGTATTTTCCCAAGGGCGTCACCGTTTGGCATTTGTACAGCAGCATTTTTGCAGCCGATTTATTGAGAGTTTGATGTGGCGGCAGGAGTGGAGCGGGCAGCACTGAGAAGCCATGTTTCTGTGCTTGTGCAGATGGCTTGCTTGGCCGTCATTTCCAAGCCTTAGTTTAGGTTTGTGGCCACAAAGTTCCCCTGGGCTCTCGTCTAACGCCTTTGGGTACCAGATGGCGTCACTGTCCCTGATGAATTTGTAGGTTCGCCTCAGGGCCAGGCCAGTCAGGGGTTTGTCAGTGAAACCCTTGGCTGTTGGGGAACAGTTCTTGCCTTAACTCATTCTCCGCCCTCGCAGCTTTCTCCGCACAGCCCACTGCCTTTCTGGGAACAGTGGGTGCTGAGGGCAGGCTTTCCATCTTCAGCTGACCCAGGCCTGGAGTTGGCCTGCCTACAATCTCAAGTGATTGGGCTCTTTTAGAGTATTGTCGGAGGGTTGCTAGAATCTCTTGGAGCCAGCTTGGGAAACAACCGCTCCTAAAGAATTCACTGAAATTACTTTTAACTTGCCAGAAGTGTTTGTAGCGATTCAGAAGCTTAATTGTTTCGCTGTGATTGGTTATAGTACACCTGTAACCTGTAGGACACCTGTATACACTGCCATGTTTCAAGTATTGTTTAAAAGGCTTCAATTTTTAGTGCTTCTAGGTAGAATTTGATTTTAAATATTTAGGTAAACATAAAAGTTAGCATAATCTCTAAATTTGATTTTTAAATCTCATAGGCTTAGGTTTTAAATTTTATCTTTCTGATGTAGAAACATGCAGATGAAATACTGGTGCCCTAAATAGTATGATGAGGAAACTGCAATATGATGCAAGAAATACTTGTTTTATTAATCTTATTTTGAGATTTTTCTGTGGGAATGGTTATTTACCTCTGGAAAGCAATCAACATGGGATGCCTGGAATAGGCATGGAGTGGGCCCAGAATCAACCTTCGATAGGGAAAACAATGAAAAGCAAGGACTCAAAATCCATCTATAATATTGGGATTTCTTGTCCTCTGGGATAGTAGAGTTTAATAATGACTTCTGTTGATTTGCTGACATTAAAGGCAGAATTCTCATCAGGTGGTGTTTTTCAGTGCATGCTGTTTGGACTTGTGGTCTCAAAGGTCCTCCAGGCTCTTGTCTAATGACTTTAGGTACCAGATGGCGTCATGGTCTCCTCCTGGCCCAAGATTGAGTTTTTAGGTTTGCCTCAAACATCTGTCTAACGTGTATTTAGTATTAGTATCTGCCTAAGATGCAATTCTGTGTTAATATTCAACTTCTTATAATATTTCAGTGAGTCCCCTTTATCTCAGAGCAGCATAAAAGGTCCTCGCTGTCGGGCATGTTTCTTGCTATACCCTATACTCTGAATAAGCCATTCAGAATTCCTTGTAGCACCTAAAAGGTGTTACAGACCTTTTTACACTTTTCAGAAGGTTCTTAATATTTGTAGCGTGAATGGATCTTAGAACCATTGAATGTTATTGAGAAGGGCTGTGGGTCATTCAGTTGTACTCCTATGTTTTTGAAGAAATCAAGGCCTAGAGAGGTGAAGTTTTGTATGTCAGGTTTCTCAGACCTCTAAATAAACTCTGTAATGGTGTTGGTCACATAGTCTCTCTAATAATAGCTTCGATTTATTGAATTCCCATAGACATGCCAGAGATTATATGGAGTACTGAAATCTACATTTCAACCAGTTCTTACAGCACTCAATCTAACACAGGGGAGAATGGAGGGTCAGGGAAGTTAAGCTTTATCCAAGACGTCAAGCCAGTTTTATTTCTCCTTTATCGACTTGAAACTTAAAAAAAAATTACGAATCAGTTTATTTAATCAGGGTAGTGAATATGACAAAAATGTCGTAATGCTTATTTCTGGAAGAATGTTTTATGTAGTAATAATACCCACATACAAAGTACTTTTCCTTCCAGACAGTTTCGTTTCATCTTTTCTGATGTCAGGCTTCTGGATTACCTGATGCTCAGGGAAGAAACTCTGACCTCCCAACTCCACTTTCAGCTCGGTTCACACACCTTGTTGCTAGAACTTCACACAGCTCAGGGACTCCCTCTAATGGCAGTTAACCCAGGACTCTCTTTCTTAATTTGAGTACTATTTATTGACCTGTCCAGGGAGTCTGAAGAATGTGAATGTAGAACAGATACAGTCTGCAGTGAAGAGATGATGATTTACATACATATTGCTGGACTACAAGGTGGGCATCGGTGAGTACTAGGAAAAAGGAACAGAGAAAATTCTTTTGTTGTTGAGAAGTCAGAGAGTTTAATGGCAACTAGGGAATTAGGAAAGGTGGTGTGGAAGATTTGACACTGATCTGGATCTGAAAGGATGAGTGAGATGTGGCTTTGTGGCAATTCAGAGATGGGGGGGAAGAGGATCAGCACATCTGCTGGAGGGAATGGTGCTGGCGAAGACATAGTGGCGAGGAAGGCAGGAAAATGTGAAAATTTGGGGAAACAGTCAGTGTTCATTTCAGTGTAATTGGAAGAGGGTAGGATCTGTGAAATGGAAGAGTTCCCTTAGGATCAGGATGGCATTTTCCAGCCTTGGTAGCGATGAGGAAGATGGCTGGCAGAGGGACGAAAGTTGAATAAGAAGGTCATTTAGATTCCGTGTGTTGGTCATGGCTCCAGGGTGGAAGGTCACTGAAAAGTGGTCAGAATCCAGATCCCAGATCCTTCAGCAGCCACTGCCATGAGTACTGGAGAGTCGCAGAGGTTGCTCCCTGCTACTTCACCCCCTTCTTCCTAAGTGACCTTTTCCCAGACTCCAGCATGGTCTCCTTCATGAGGGGCTACAAGGGTTCCTTTAGTCTGGTCCACAGGCAGGCCTCAGAGTGATACTTAGGCTGAGAGCCTTCGTGTCCCCTGTCCCAGCCCCAGTTGTTGTGAAGAAGGGCAAACCAGTGAGAAAGCATTGGAGGGAAGTGTTTGCACGTTCATCTGCGGCAGGGCTCCTCCCACCCACCTGCTCGGTGTCTGCCTCAATCCAGCAGGAGACACGCTACCACCTTACCACGCTGGTCCTCTGAGAGAAGACACACTTCCCAGATACTAAATCTAAAGAGAAATCAGGAAAAAATTCCAAGCTAGAACGTGTTCATTCTGCACACTGAATGCTCTACCTGAATGCTCTACCTGAGTCTTGGCACCAAGGCCCAGGATGTGCCTGTCCCCCGGTGCTGACATTCAAGAAAGACTGGGGTGAGCAGCCTGTGTTGCCGTTGCTTGTGAGAATAGTGGGAATGGAGGGACCGAGGGCAGCGGGTGGCGGGGAGGGGAGTGGCTGATGTGAGAGACCACAGAAGTCAAATCAGTGAGACGAAGGAAAGAGTCACCCAGGGTTTGGGCACTGACTGCCTTTGCCTTCTTGCTGTCACCACTTCGATGTTGGTCCCGCAAGTACCTCAAACTCTGCATGTCCCAAGAGAACTCCTGCATGTCCAAGCATCTCCTGTCCAGCCAGCTCCCCTCACAGCCTCCCTGTCCAGCAGTGCTGACCTTCTCGTTGCTCAGGCCAGGAACCTTGGAGTCACTCTTGATTCTCCTGTGCCTTTCACATCTCACACCCAGTCTTTCAGGAAATCCCAGAGGCTTTCCAGTTAAAAATCTATCCTGACCCGTTTGTCCTCCCACCTGCGCTGTAGCCATCCTGGTCTAAACCATCTGTCGCCCTCATCACAGCAATAGCTCCCTGCCCAATTCTTTCCCTGCCTGCTGCTACTATTCTAAATTGAGTAACTAGAGTTATCTTTTAAAAATAGGAGTCAGATCTTGTCACTTCTCTGCTTCAAACCCTGAATGGCTTTTCCACTGTCTCCAGAGCGAAGGCCAAGAGTCCTTGGAATGGCCCTCACGCTCCCACAATATCTGGCCTTTCCAACCCCATCTTCTCCCTTAGCTGTTATCTCTCTGTCCTCACTGACACTCACCTCCAGCCACACTGGCTTCTTTGCTACTCCTCATACCCATCAGACACACTCCTGCCTTGTGGCCTCTGCACGAGCTCCTCCCTCCGTCTGGAGCACTTTTCCTCCTCGCGTCCACAGAGCTCACCCTCCCCAACGTAATATTGACTTAGGAGGCTGTAATCTGTTTTGATTTGGTGTCATGGAGATTATCCATAGTTTAGAGCAGAGAAACAGATCCTTTTATGGAATCGTGTAGGCCTTCTTGTCTACTGATTAACGAGAATGAAACTGCTGTTGGCTTTTAAAGCAACTGGGACGGCGCAGAGGTGTGTGTGGCGCATTTCACATTTCAGCCAAGGAGCACATTTTTGTGTGGGGCAGCGCATGAAGGTCAGGCTGGCTGTGATGGGTTCACTGACTCACCATGTGCAAGGTTTGTAATTCTCCATTCAGTGATGGTTGCAGGCATTCTTATTTAAAAGATCAACGTAAATTGCGTTCAAGGAATATTTGGTGTAATTTGCATACATGTCTCAAAGTTCAGTAATTTTGAGCCTCAATTATGCCATTAAATCTAAAATATATAAACGAATAACATGTACAATTTTTCTATTTTATCTGATATATTTATTGTTTGGGTTTTAACGTCTTTATTTTCACATTAATCTTCAAAAGATTTTGCTATGAAAATAGCAGATTTGGTAGACAGAACACAGGTTTTGAGACCGGAGGACATTCATTTGAGTTTGAGCTTTACCTTACTGGTGATTATTAGTATGGAGAAGTTATCTAATGTTTGTTTCTCCATTTTATTGTCTGCAAAGCAAAAATTCTAGTTCTTCTGCTCATCGGGTTGTTCCTAGGATCAGATGTGGTCACATGTCGGCTCTGGGTAGTTACTGGCGCCGCTTGCCCATTCGATGCGGAAGACTACACCAGTGTTCTGGGATCATTCGGGGTTCGGGAAAACATCTCTAAGGGCTTTGAAAGCAAAACTGCTTGTAGCTGACTGCCACTGGACCTGTTTTTTGTTTCTATTCTAAAATTTTTGGTTGAAAACACATCTTTATTCTTTCCACTGTCCACCTGCATCTGCATGCCCAGAGTCCATGGAGACACACTGTGTGTTCTCTCTTCCCTTCGTCCAGCTCCCCCCGTGTCAATATGCACACGTTTACTTAGGTGTTTGCTCAGTGCGTTGATGTCACGGGCAGAAATAAAGATGGAACTTGTCTTCTCTTGAGGAGCTTATTCCTCGAGGACCTCTCCACTTTTTCAGTTTAGACCAGATTTGATTGAGCACAACATTTATTCAGCTTCCGCCATGTGCCAGGCACTTTGCTGGACTTGGGGATTTGAAACAGTAAAAGAAGTGGGCCTAGCTCTTGGGGAGAATAGACAGAAACCTATGGTTACTCTGTGTCAGGATACATTTCATGACAGAAGTACATGTACGCCACTGCTGAGCCGTGAGGGCACGGAGGTGATTATTATCTTGATGTCCTTGGGGAGGTGAGGGAAGGTGGCAGTGCTGGGTGTGAGCCCACTCCCATGTGGATCTCCCTCCCAACCTTGCCCTGTTCTGTGATCTCTGTTCCATTTAGGGGCATAAAACTGGCCAGAGAATTAGTAAGCATGTTCTCTGGACTTTGAGGGAAAGCCCAATGTCAAATATGCGGCCGTCGTCGGGCTCTGCATCTCATTTTTGCTTTGGGAAACAAAGTCATCATACAGGGACAGGGAAGCATAAAATCGCATGTTAATTATCTTGAAATATTGGCCGGATTTGTTCCGTGGACAAGGGAACAGGATTGAGGTCATGAGCAAGAGAAGAGCCTAGGCAATCGGGTGCCGGCCAGATGGACCTGCGACCAGTTTCCAGCACGATGCTCAGTCAACCTGCTTCTCCCCGCTCTTGCCTTCACTGAGTGTGTGCTTCTGTCTCATTGAATATCACATATATTCACGGAGTGCCCACTGTGTGCTGCACACTGCCCCCCAATAGTTACAGGGGTGTATGCCCTGCTGTCCAGGCGAGTCTCTTACTGGAGAGGACACATACACTTGAATCATAGGATCGACAACTAGAATTGAACATGGGGGAAGGGCCCCTAGGGATTGTCATCTGTTTGTTTCACTTTACTGATCTGGAGTCTGGGCCCAGAAAGGCTGTGTGAGTCTGCTCAGGCATTACATCAGGTTTTTCTTCTGCTCTACTCCGGTGACTGCCTGTCCTCCCTGCTAAAATCCTGTGCAGATAGGCTCTTGTGACAAGGCCTCCCCCCACCTTCCTCCCTCTTTCTTCCTTCCCTGGAACTTCCTTCCTTCCTGGCACTGTTCTAGGGCAGCTGGAGAGGGGGTCAGACAAAAGTCTTGCCCTCAGGAGCATCTGCTTTAGAGAGCCAGTAGCAAATAAGCAACATTTGCAGTCTAGACAAAGCAGGGCAGAGCTGGCAGTGGGATTGCAGGTGTAAGCACGGTGGTGAGAGGTCAGACCTCTCTGAGGAGGTGGCGTTTGAAGAGGGGCCTGAGGAGATGTGAACAGGTGCTCATGTGAGGGGAGGGAGACCCCGGCCAGCGGCAGCATAAGGAACAGTGCTCTGTGCTCCAGAAGCCTCTCGATGTTGATGGAGGTCAGAGGTCCGCACGTTGCCAGTGCATATTCATTTGGGGAGGTTGAATGAAGCAGTGAAGGACCTCGGTCTGGTGCCCAAGGTGCTCGTTACGGGCTTAAGTTGGTCTTTAGACATTTTGGTGGGAAGCATCCCGTGTGACCTAAAACTCAAGGTGTGAGGAGTTGTGACCAGAGTCAGGGACCCCTCTGCTTAGTCACAGGCCACCCAGAACAACAAGGCCATTCTTCTCCCTCTTAGAATCTCCCCATCGGTTTCACAAAGTTTCAAATACCTTTCAGCGAAGTAGTGAAGTGGGCCCAGGAGGATCCGCTGTTGTGGCACGCCGTACCGTGCGAGACGTCTCAGCGGAAAAGCCTGTAGATGATCTCACCTTTCTATTTCAGACGGCCCATCTGAGGATACTGACCTTAAGGAAGAGTATCTCATCCCAAGAAACATCATGGCTGAGCCAGACTACATAGAAGATGACAATCCTGAACTAATTAGGCCTCAGAAACTAGTCAATCCTGTCAAAACGTCCCGCAACCATCAGGATCTTCACAGAGAACTTCTCATGAATCAAAAAAGGTACAGTGGTTTCTTGAGCAAAGTTTTCCTTTGGGGACTTTGACTTAAGAGATTTTTTCTTTTCTTGGTTGTATTTAAGGCTGCCTTATTCCTTCTGTAATGAGCCAGGGCATCCCTCCATGAAGTCAGGTCATCTGCAGCCACAGCCGCCATTTCCACTCTTACTCCATGGGCTACAGAGCTCTGTCCCCTTCGCAAGTGGACATGTATTGTAGAATTTGGATGGAAAGGCATCGATTAAGGATGAATGAGAGTATCCTAAGTCGGAAAGAAATACATTATTTCTTAGGATTTGTAAAAATTCTGAATTTGCCCCTTTCATTTGGGGAAGTGTGGGAATCTGAGATAAATACTGCCTGCTTTGGCATTTGTGGGCAACAGGGAGAAGTCTCTAGAGCTACCTCAACTTAATAATAGACAAGAGCCCTCTTTTTTTTTTTTTCAAGTAACATTTAAAATTATTACTATGATCATTTTTATTTTTTTTGGAGGGGAGAAAATATTTACCTTTTTTATCTTCTTTGTAGACCATTTGTTAGCTCCATGTGTACCATAAACATGTTTGGATGTTGGGTTGATGTAATCTGCTTTTGAAGTGATTTTGGGCAGGGCCAGTTGACTAGGAGAGCTGAGGATACAAAGTTATTTTTATTTATTAAGACACAAAGTTACTTATATTATTTAAGACCTATCAAGCTTTCCTGGGAGCTATTCCCAGTTCTTCAGAATGAAACTGTTGATCTGAATTGTGGGACCATAGGTCGGTCATCCCCCCACTCTTTGCCAAGCCCTTGTTAGTTCTCATTGAACTGAAGAGTATATAGACCAAGTTAAGCAGTAGGGCCATGTTTTAGAGGGAAGGCCTAATTTAAATATAAAAACAAAAACATTGAAAGAGGTGATGTGGGGGCAGTCCTCCCTCCCTACTGCACCCTGCCAGAACTCACAACTCCTGTTGAGGAATTCAGTGTGAATCCATCCTTCCTCCAGGCCGGGAATGTGCCTTATTCCCGTTTTATTACCGGCATGCACTAGTATGCTGTTGCATTCATGCTGATTAAATTGAATGCAAGTTTGATCCCTTCTGAATAAGTGCTTAGCTTCCAACTGTCTTTGTCACATAAAGGAAAAAAATATATAGATTTGTATCATCATGCCCAAAGCAAAACAGGAACATGTACGTTCCTAAATAGGGCCGCAGAATTTGGAGGTAGTCTTGCCTGGGAAATGATGCCTGCATTTTGGTAGGAAGATCAAACGTTTGATGTAGGGGCCTGGGTGGCTCAGTGGCTTAAGCGTCTACCTTCAGCTCAGGTCATGATCCTGGGGTCCTGGGGTCCAGTGCCATATCGGGCTCCTTGCTCACTGGGGAGCCTGCTTCTCCCTCTGCCCCTACCCCTGCTTGTGCTCTCTCTCCCTCTCTTTCTCTTTTTCTCTCTCTCTCTCTGGCAAATAAATAAAATCTTAAAAAAAAAAAAAAAAAGTTTGATGTACTGCAAAAGAGTAATAGTCGCCACTAACTGGTTTTCTGATTGTCTTTTCCTTCTTGGACCTCTGTTCCCTCATCTGTAAAATGGGAGTAGGGGACATCTCTGAGGGACATTCTAGCTCAAACTGGGTTTTGTTTGTTTGTTTTTCTGTTATATCTGTGAAAAGGCTCCAAGTCAGAATAGAGGCGAAGGTAAAACCAAAATTGGCAGAACAACTCTTCTCTGAATTATAGTCTACAAATTATTCCACAAAAATATATTTAGCACCCTGGGTCATAGCTCTCTAAAACATATAGGTTTGTGTAATTGAATCTGCTGCCAGATTTTCTAGAATAGGCACTTTCTGTGAAAATGGACCTCCCTTCTGTCCGATTTTCTCTGGCCCATGATTTCTTTTCCTTGTTTATTATACAGCTGACTCTTTAGCCAGGCCCAGCTCAAGTGATTTGGGAGAATGCTGTGTTCCCTCGAGTACTGTAGTGTAGAGAGGATGTCCTTTGAGGTTAGAGGGAAATCATCTAAATCGTGATTTGCCATTTAACTTGACCTACCTTTATGACCTTGGGTAAAGTCCCCCTTCCTGAGATATGTGTATTCATCTGTAAAGTGGGAGATTAAAAATATCCTTCTTCTAAAACTTAATAATAACATGTGAATACCTACTAAAATGACTGGTGTATAATAAATGCTCAATTAGTCCCATCCATGTTCCACTTCCCATGGAGCATCATCAGGAAATCCCCATTGCTTTTCCTCCTTTTTCCCTGAAGGGCGCTGGCCTGGCTTTTGAAGTATATCAAGAGGAGAAAAAAAGAAAAGGCAGGAAGAAGGCAGGCAGGTTTCAAAATCGAATATCTCATCCTACGTTTTCAGGTTTTTCAAGATAAGATCTTAGTTTGGTGGGGTCCTCTCATTAGGAATACAACTGGTTTGTGGAGTGAAACCCCCTCAAGCAGTTTTTTTTTTCTTTTATTCATCTTCCATCATATGTACTTGCTTGAGACTGTGGGGTTTTTATTTCTAAATTTTTGTGCTAAATGACAGGAAGTTTCACATGGATAATATGTATGTTTGCTTAAAGGATAATTGTACTTGATTACTGGTTTGTATCGTAACAAAAGTCTGCTTGCTTTTCTACAATTCGTAAAGGGCCTTCCCGTATTTTATCTTATCCAGTGATCTTTCCAGTAACCCAGTGTGTTATCTTGGAGTCACCCTTATTTGACCTGTAAATAAGAGAAAACTCAGAGAATAAACATAAAATTAAAGGTAGTTCACTCAGATAAATTAAGTAGAGTAATAATATCAGTCAGAAACAAAGCAGAGAAGAGAGGGGTGGACAGCAGTGAGATCCGCACGAGGCGAATGTTCTGTAGAGCCCCGTACCTTTGCTCTACAGAGGCACAAATTTGGCTCAAAGCCCTGGAGCAGTTAGTTCACAGCTCTTCAGGTTACATTTTATTTTTACTATTTTATTTTTATTTTTTTTATTATGTTCAATTAGCCAGCATATAATACGTCATTAGTTTTTGATGTAGTGTTCAACGATTCATTAGTTGCATATAACACCCAGGGCTCTCACCACAAGTGCCCTCGTAAATGCCCATCACCTGGTTACCCTGTTCCCCCCACTTCTGTAACCCTCAGTTTGGTTCCTGGATTCCAGAGTCTGGCATGGTTTGTGTTCCTCTCTGATTTCTTCCCATTCAGTTTTCCCACCCTTCCCCTGTGGTCCTCCATGATATTTTAGAGATCATAAGATAAAAACAGTGTCACTGCTTAGGAGAACAAATACTCATAGGTATTTTAACTCTGAAACCTACACACTTTTCAAGGATATAATTCTGCTCTACTTAGCATCTTTTAGACCTAGCTAAGTTTCAGATTAAAAGTCTTCACATTTTGAGCTGGTTACAGTCTACCATTAGGTCTGATTATGAGGACCCTTGGTCAGGTTCTCCAGTTCTGTAGGTGTTCCCAGTGGCATTATTTCAAGAGGCATTGTTTTTTGTAGTTGAAAGATGAACATTCAAGAGGTCTTAAAAATATAGGGATATTTCAACTCAGATTCTGTCTTCTCTACTTTCGGCCACAAATAGAGAATACCCCATCACCTACACACATCCCTAAAATTGGTTCTTTGGCTTGTACCTTCCAGTCAGTGGTTTCCATTTCCCTGTGTTTTTAGTTGATCTTAACTGTGTATGCTTTGCTAGACATAGAGTTCTTCAATAAATACTTGTTGCTGTATCATGTGGGAAAAAATACAGGAAGCCGAGTGAGAAGTATTTGCATTTAGAATCCATGCAGGTAGAAATGGTTCAAGCCAAAAATGTAGGTAAGACAGAAGATTCCAAGATTAAAAATAAAGGGCTTGAAATCCAGCCCTCTTGAAACCCTCCCCCCTCCCCACTCTAAATAAAAAACTGGGTCAGGAGATGTTCGGCTGGGTGGGTAGGGGAGCTGTTCTGTTAGGGTTTGAGCTAGCCCTTGCCTCGGCTCCATGTGCTCCCAGGTGTGGAGGGAATTACACCTTTATGGGCTTTATTTATGCATCTGGGGTGGAGGTGGAGTGAAGGTAGAGCCTTCCGGTCTGCCCCTGGTCATATTCAATGGTCTGCGTGAAATGTAAAACGTAACTTTAAAGGTGTCTGTACGTTTTGTCACTGGTGGTGGAAATACAAATTGTTGGCAGCCTTTTTTGGAGGGCAGTTTGGCAATACCCAAAAAATATAAAATGCGTAGAAGCGTAGCCAGCAGTTCTGCTTCTATGAATCTAGCCAACAGAAATACTTACATTAGAGTGTAAGTGTGCACGTACAAGGAAGTTCATTTCCTCATTGCTTTTAATAGGGAATGATTGGAAACAACCTGAATGTCTGTCAGAGGAGGGAAAATTACGGCACTTCTGTAGTGTGAGGTCTTGGACAGATGTTGGGAAGAATGAGGACGAGCTCTGCAGCTGTAGAAAGTATGGAAGAGCACAGACTCCTAGTTATATCTGAGTGTGGGAATGGAAAGCGTCATGGGGCCAGGGCCTCTACCTTGTACGATTCTGTCCACATAGAATTCAATGTAAGTGGTGCTCCCAAGGTTTGTTTAACAGGAGGAGTTTGGGTATGCTTTTACTTTTTATCTTACATATAAATGTATGTTACCTAACCCATTATTTTGTAAAGAGCACGTATTAATTTTTAAAATTTATTTTAGAGGAGCAGGGGAGGGGCAGAGGAAGGGGGAAGAGAACCTTAAGCAGACTCCAAGCTGCACAGGGATCCTGATGTGGGGCTCGATCCCATGACCCTGAGATCACGAGCTGAGCCAAAACCAAGAGTCAGATGCTTGAGCAACTGTGCCACCGAGACGCCCCTAGAGCATGTATTAATTTTAAAAATTAATTTAAAAAATAAATTTAGAAAACAAAAAAAAAAATTAAAAATGTGACGTGGCTTTCTGTCATATCACAGCCACAGGAAGCAGACTCAGAAATAACTGTTGGTGTTAAGTGGCTCAAAGCCAACAATCTGAGCACCTGTCAGTCATAAAGGAATTGAAAGTACTTGTTAATTATATATGTCACAATTGATTAAAGCGAAGCAACTGTTAACCACTCACAGAATGACGCTGTAGTCTTTATGAGATTTGGAGAGGCTCATTTCTGTGTTTGGGCACTCTCTCTGTAATCTGATCCAGTTTTTGACTCAGAATCATACGGGCAGTGCTTGACTTTTTCCATTCAGCACAGAAAGTGAAGTGATCTGCTCTGATAAAATATTAACTAAATTTGTATGACTTTTTGACTGCTGTAAGTGCAGAACATTTATCAGATAAGCACCATTTTCCTGAGCCTTCTGTGACTAAATATTTTATCTTACTGCCACCATTGTGTAAAATCTTTGACTAGAAAATGAATACTGGATATTAGTTAAACCCATTCATAGGCTGCAACAGAATGTCAGCTTAGTGTTCATACATCAAAGTTTGTTCAACAGCCTTTGCATAATCCAGAAGAATTTAATAACCGTTGAGGTTAATTTTGTCAGTGAAATAAAGGGAAAGGAAAATGTTTGAAATTTAAATTATGCAGATAGCTAAATTCTTAATCCTAAAATTTAAATCCCTTAATCCTGTCTGTGGTATCATACTGAGGCATTTTAATAAGTATGAAACTGAGCAGGTCTTCACTCAGATTATTTACAAACAAATTTTCCTACATTTGTTGTGAGCAAAGTACCATAAGCAGTTTTTATTGCATGTAATATTTAATTTCCAGAATCGTCTGTCCATACTTCTGTCGACACCATAAGATCTTAGGAACTGTAAAACAAACTGTAACTAAATTATAAAAGTTACACATGTCTTTTGCTTCTTCTTTTTTTGGCTGAATTTTAATATTTTTCTTTCTTCTTTTTTATCAAAAGTTTTGCTAAAGAAAATTGGGAAAGTGGAGACATATATGTTACTTTGACTATCCTTTATCTGTAGTGATGGAATATACTGATCTTTAGTCTGTAAACAACAACTTGGAAACATTTGTGATTTAAAAAAAATGTAGATAGGAGAGATGCCAGAATGTTTAAAAATTATAGTTAAATGAAGAAGTGTGAAATTGAGGATTCAATCACAGATGTGATAGTGTGATCTTGAAAGAACATTGAGATGAGTGTGTTGTTGAGTTTCTTACAACCAGAGCACACACTTTGGAAATTGTTGTTAGATTTAACAGTTACTCAGATGACTCCTAGAGGCTGAGACACATTGGTTGATTGACATAGTTTTGAGAATAACCACTCAGGTAGACATTCCTGATTTACAGACTAGCAGTTACCATCAGCAGGACCAGAAGGTGCATGGGAAGGTGCTGGGGCCCATCTCAGTCCTCGGTGGATCCAGCAGGGCCCTTCTTGCTTCCCAGAAAAGCCTGAGTCCCTGTGGGTCAAGTGCGCACGTGTGTGGGTGCATGAGAGTGAATACACCCACCGTCACTTACGCCCTATGTTGCCTGAAACTGACAGTGTTCTTCCTGTTTTGTGGTTTCATTTTTATTTTAAATGCTTTTAGTAAATGTTAATATCAAGTTGAGATGACTGAAGAGCTGGTGGAGGCTTGCTACATAGAAAGGGAAGACAGGAGGAGATAGGCTGGCAAAGCCAGCACCTTGAAAGCCTGGACCGGAGAAATCTTAAGGAAATGGTAGAAAACTAGAGACAAGGAGTGTCCTAGCTAACAGTTAAACATAGACATTCCATCTAAGGAGATGCCCTTGACTTACCTCAGAGATTCTGGGTGGAGGGTTGCTAGCGAATGGTCTTAAGTTTTGGTTTTGTTTCTCCCCATCTGAAGAGATGGCATCCTAATTTATCTCTCAGAAATGTAGAACTTCCCTGCAGCCTGATTTCTGTGCATCATCAGTAGTAAACTACACATCTGAAGTGGTTCCACTGCAAGGAGCACTGGGGGTCTCGGGAGCGAAGTTCCCCCTGGCCATGCGCCCCCAGGAGTTGATGACATCTTAGACGTACCTGTACATGTTCAAGAGCCCTCTGAAAAGCCGGAGAATTTTGGAAGAGGAGTCCAGGGCCATTTTGCTGTTTAAATTTTTGTGCTAGCCTATCTCTGGCTACTTTAGTACATGGGATCAGGGGCTCCATCTTGGGAAGCTTCCCCTAAAACTTCAAGTGGAGGCACCTTGTATTCTGGGCATCTCCATTATCACCATCTCCACCATCTCCGTCCTCTCCATCTCTGTCCTCTCCATCTTCTCCACTGTCTCCATTGTCTTCATTTCCATCTTCTGTGTCATCGTCATGAGTGATCATAATACCCATCGAATAAGCATGACGTTCTGACCTTCCTCACTATAAACCAGTCTCACTGACCTTTGCATAGGCTAGTATCCAGCACTTAGTAGGTGCTTAGTATATTTTTATTGAATGAGTAGATTTTGCTTACTCTTGGAAGTTGTTCTTACCCTTCTTTCATGCTTGTGAATTTTTGAGACCACCGGTGTTGACTAACTGCTAGTAGGCATCCCAGTAATGCTAATTCAGTAGACTCGTTTTCTGTGGCTGATGCCTTAAATTAAATTCCTGTTTATGAAGGATATGTCCATTAGATTAAAGCTTTGTTTTCTTCTCTTTTCTCTTTTTTAGATTGACTTTCTAATTTTGTTCTTATTTATTTATTTATGCATGCATGCATGCATGCAGGGGTCTTGCCCCTCAGAACAAGCCTGCCTATTTATTTATTTATTTATTTATTTATTTATTTATTTTTGCAGGGGTCTTGCCCCTCAGAACAAGCCAGAATTGCAGAAAGTGATGGAAAAGAGAAAACGAGATCAAGTAATAAAGCAGAAAGAAGAAGAAGCACAAAAGAAGAAATCTGACTTGGAAATAGAACTATTAAAACGGCAGCAGAAGCTGGAGCAGGTAAGAGTGATGGGGATGAAAATTGTCTTTACCTTTATTGAGATATGCTGACAGTCAGTATTGTGTAAGTTTAAGGCGCACAGCATGTTGACTTGGTACATTTTTACTGTGGTCTGTTTGGCCCCAAGGCTTAGCGAGCACCTCTGTCACATCGCAGAGTTACATTTCTTCTGGTTCTGGAAACAGTGGAGATCTAGTCACTTAGCAAGTTGAATGTTCGTGGTATAGTTGTGTTGACTGTAATCGCTGTACTGTGTATTAGGTCTCCGGGACTTCTGTATCTTCTGGCTGCAAGTACATACCCTTAAACAGCATCTCTCCCATTTCCCCAGCCCCTGGGAGCCACCATTTTACTCTCTGCTTTTACAATTTGGGTTTTTTTTTAAGATTCCACATATCAGAGATATCATGCAAGTATTTGTCCTTCTCTGTTTGACTCACGTCAAAAGTTATCTTTTCTGTCCTGAGAAATAAGGATGTTGGAACAAGCAGAATTTGCCAGACCTATCAGATGTAAATTTTTATTGCACAAAAGGAAAATATGAAACAGAATGCCAGCAAATGGGCTAAAATACATTCAAAGTAAAGACAAGGATCCTACTGAGGACTTAGAAGAGATTCAGGAGGCAAAGCCCAAACGGGAATATCCCTGAACTCACAGCAGAGTGTTGGGAACACAAGCAATTGAGTGAAATTCAACTTCACTGAAGCGGCGTGCAGAGCCCACTGCGCATTGGTCTCAGGATCTTGGTTCCTTAGCCTTGATTTCGGGTTCTCATCATCTCTGGTGTTGCTGGTAGTACCAACCAGGGGGCTGTTGCTCCTGCGCAGGATGACCCCAGGGCCCGTATACGTCCGTACATATACACACGTGAGATGGAGACCCGGAGAGAATTTCTTCCCCCGGGAAATAGAAGGTGGTAGGGACTTTGAAAAGTGAAGCGATGTTTTGGAAAGCCTCTCAGTATGTAAATAATTTTCCTGTTTCTGAATTTCATTTAGCTTGAACTTGAGAAGCAGAAATTGCAAGAAGAACAAGAAAATGCCCCAGAGTTTGTGAAGGTTAAAGGCAATCTCAGGAGAACAGGCCAAGAAGTGGCCCAAGCGCAGGAGTCGTAGGCCCCGGAGACAGAGACCGCGCGCCCAGCCCACCACACGGGGAAGCTGTGAGCAGGCGCCTCGTCAACGCTTAATCTCAGGGCCAGAGCCCCTGGAGAGAACCCAGCCAGCAGAGAATTGTTACTTTAAAAAGGATTTGGTTTTGGTTTTCCTACAATCTGGGTGGATAAATGATCTGTGACAGTTGCAATTCCTACTCGCCAAACGAAGGACGTTGACCAGCACTTAAGTTGGGATAAGTGAACCTGTGTTCAAAGACTTAAAAAAACAAAAAACAAATAAACCCACAACAGCAAAAAAGAAAGAGGACACTGGAATAAATTCTAGAGAGTTGCACTACTTGGTTTTTCTTCCAGTCCAAGTTTAATGGGGCACAGAGCCTTTTTTCTTCTAAAACCTAAAGAAAATCTGTTTTGTTTCTTCTTTTAGTTATCTGTCAGATAATTTAGATCACATAGGATGGTGTTTGACCTTCTACATCCAATATTCGTAAAGTCCCTTTTGAGAATCCAGAATTTTCTTGTTTCAGTATACTTTCACCTGTGTTATATTGACACCCGAGGGTGTTAATGTTGAGCACAGCTGTTACCTTTGTTGACATTAAGATTCAGAAATAGGGTGAGAAGGTTTAAAAATATGGAAAAAAATATATAATAATACGGAAACAAATACATATAAAAGATACAGAAAAACACATGAATGTTCATCTTGATATTATTTTAATTCCTTTTGGTTCTCCGATATTAGAATGTTCCATGGTGACATTCCAGTTCACATCATATAAATCCATCTGTTGCTTTGGTAACTGTTAGAATTTTGTTTTGTTTTGTTTTGTTTTTGGATTTCTTACTGAGCTAGTCCTTTTATATAAAACAGTCTCCCAGCCCTTCAGAGAAGAAAAACTAGTCCATATTATCCAACTTCAGTGTCAAAAGTAGAGGGTCCAAATCTCTGAGAGCGGTGTGGGGAACACTCCCATTGGGAGCTGGGCAAGGAGGAGTTCTTTGGGTATTGTAATGTGAAACAAATGTAGGTTGGTCTCCAGGAGGCCTAGCTGGAAGGCTGGTAGCATTTGTACATTTTGAGTATCATTAGAATCCAAGTTTTGAAAATTTTGGATAAAGGATCATATATTGCTTTTTTTTTTTTTTTTCTTGTGAAGAAAGATTGTTCCACCGCTCTGTTCGCGGTGATGACTACTGTCCTGCCTCTCAGGAAACTGAGGTGAGGGGAGAGGCTGCCCAGCTTCCGCACACTAGCCAGCCTGCTCTCCGAAGTGAAGTCCCAGTTGAGCAGCAAAATCTTGATGCAGAATGCATTTTATTACTGCTGGTACGGGCAGGAGTATATTCTACTTGGGGTGATCTGGAGGAATTTATGTGGATTCGGTAGGTTCTCCATTGAGACGATTCAGCCAGTCATTTCTACAGCGAAGAGTCTTCTTAAACTTCCTTTAAAAAGGCTCATAGGAAACTGGATCCCGAACTTTTAATCCTAATAAGCATAGTAGAAATTAGCTTTCTATGGGAATGCTTTAGTTTTCATAGTTGACAAGCTCATATTCAATCATCATGTGAACAAGATAAAGATAAACACGATGGCAATATACGGCTAGTCAGAGGACATGTTGTTACACCTGAAATGAGTGATTTCTCATCAGTAAGTATTAATAAACTATGAGATGCGGAAGATAAAATGTTGCTCTATAATAGTTTGCTTTTGAAGGATGGAGTGGTAACTTTTTTTCCATCCTTCTAGCTTTGAGAGAAGAAATGATCGCCTTGAAAGTACCTTTCTGATCACATGTTGATGGGAGTGCTTTCTTTGCGTATATGGACTAATGATGAGATTTGCAAAATGAAGATTCATGACTGGCTCATAGCTTTTCATCTAATTGGATGTTGGATCTTAAGTCCTATGCCCTTGAAGCAATTCCAACACTTGATAAAATTCTCAAGGGCCCTGACAGGCCCCTTCAGCAGGACCAGTTCTGTTCCTAGAACTTACCTAGAATTCATTCTTCACTGGGAAGAAAAATTACAAAAGCATTTCCCTCCCAATCTCACTCACCAGTCTGCACAATGACGTGTAGTGAGTAGTACAAAGTCTAGCCAAAAGACTTGTAAATAGTGTGAAGTGATGTTTTATGACCAAACGGTGGGATGTACAGGTGAGAAGCTCTCTCAAGTCGTCAGATCAGCTCGGCTCACAAGCCTGAGTTTCAAAGGGTGCCCATCTCCCCTCCATACATTAATACTATACGGTCCAAACTCCAAGGACTCAGGACTCAAGAACGTCCGAGCAGTTTTGTGCTTTGAGCCACTTTTTGACAAAAATGGCTCCATTTTTCCACTCTGTGGTTTTCTTAAACTAGTTCAGTGTTTTATAGTCTCCTGGTAGTAAAGTAGTATTGCTTTCTAAGCCACAACAAACAGTTGACTTTATTCTTCTACTCTGAAAAATCTTGACTTGTTTGAGTGTATATAATATATATAAAGGGAGCCTTAATGGATTTGTTTTCATAATTTAATATTTTTTGTATTTGCTCTTGTACAATTGTTTTTAATGGAAAGTATTACAGAATTGAGGGTGGAATTCTTAGAACCAAAGTTATTCTTAATAAAAATCACCACACGCTTGGACCATGAAGCTGTGTTTGTCTGATATGTTGGAGATGGATGTCTGGCCCTGAAGGTGGGGGCACTGGGTTCAGTTCAAGGAGTAGAAGGTGGTTTCTGGGTCTCCCTTTGGTGACTGTCCTCTTCCACAGCCCCCCCGCCCCGCCCCAGATCAGTTATGTCCTCTGCCTTGTGTCAGTCAGGCTGACAGTTCACTGTGTCAGACAAATTCATGCTAAGAGATCACGCTACTTTTTGTATAAAATACGTGGTATGTTAGCAGCTGCGGTCAGTCCTTCAGATCAAAGTATTCTGGATTTTAGGTAGCTTGGTAGGACAGTGGGAGGTATATTTTGGTAACGGCCATTTTTTTAATGCTGTGAGCTAGTACATATGACATATCTGAAGTACAGCCGTGAAATTATTCTGCTTATTCAGCTAAGTTTACGTCATCCTCAGAAAGTTACTTTGGGAAACGACACATGATGACATTGTGCTATTAGTTAAAATAGTTCGGAGATTCTGGTCTCTCTGTGCCTTTCTTTTCCAGCCCCCAGTTACTACTCAGCCTGATGACCCAGCGGCTAGTGTCTCTGGACTCTATTTTGAAAATCAGATCTACTCAAGGCAGTGCAGATTTCCTACCTCTAAGGGCATACTGTGAGTTCTAGAGGCAGTGGAGAAGGTGGGCTCCAAAATGACTGGTGCTGTAGCTTCCTTCTCCGAATGCGGGCAGGCAGTTTCCCAAGGGGGCAGTTCCGAGGCTGTTACTCTGTTTCCGGGAGCCACTCTATGCTTGTTTGTTTCTGAGAGTAATAGTAATAGATCTGAAAAAAGGACAATTAAAGCATTTGACATTTGAAATGCCAAGTGCACCTTAAAGTATTAGAATAAAACCGTCAGGTTTACATTTACTAGTATAATGAGAGATGGAGTGTTTTCTTTCTAGGGTCTTAGGGTAAATAAAATCTTTATGAGGTAGCCTCACAATTACAATGTCTTCCTTTTTGTTTCCTCTTGAGAAGATGCAGTCTGATTATCAACTGGGGAAGTTCTCAGCGTCTTCCCACTTGTTCCTAGATAGTCCTAGCAAGATGGTGATTGCCACCCAGAGTCCAGTAAAAAGGACACTTGGTTATTTGTTGAGAGTATGCTGATTGCAGCTTGGGTGTTGTTACTCCCGGTCCCCTCCAGGCTGAGGAATATATTTGTGTGTGTCAGTGTAAATATATATTTACACATCTGCATTGATA
This sequence comes from Ursus arctos, assembly GCF_023065955.2. Taxonomy (NCBI): domain Eukaryota; kingdom Metazoa; phylum Chordata; class Mammalia; order Carnivora; family Ursidae; genus Ursus; species Ursus arctos. Next base: position 23,710,425 of record NW_026622986.1, read on the forward strand.
CTTCTTTTTAGATCTCTAGTTATTGAAAGTCATGAGTCCATATTAATACTCTCAAATCTAACCTAGTAGTACCTTCTAGTTTTCCTGTTTCCATATTTGTAGCTCCTTCCTCTAGCATTGAACGCCTCCTCCATGTACTTACTCATTTCCACAACCCCCCCCCCCCATACATAAGCCACCGCCTGCCATCGCTCAGCACCATCCCCAATCTGGCCCTGCATAGTGGCTTTGTGGCTGAATTATCAAGGAAGGAAAGAAGCAAACACATTTTTCTTGGACATTTAAGCATTTATTATGAATTTCAACTAATTAGATTGTCTCAAATCTCTTAGATTCAAATCTCTCAACTCTCTCACATCTGCAGCTTTGGTATGCCTGACTATTTTGTACCTTTCAAAAGTCCTCCAACAGTTCGTGAACCGTGCTGGCTGTGTCAGTTCAGGTTCTCTAGAGAAACGGAGCCACGAAGAAACAAGGTTTCGTGAAAGATACGATTGATTGATAGGTAGATAGACTTAGGAGGAATTGGCTCATGCAGTTACGGAGGGTGGGAAGTCCCACCATCTGCTGTCTGCATCCTGGAGACCAGGAGAGCCAGCCGGTGGTGTGATTAAGCTTGAGTGTGAAGGTGTAACTCCCAGTCTGAGAGCAGGAGACCCCTGTTCCAGCTCAGAAGTCAGGCAGAGAGAGGGAGCGAAACCTCCTTTCCTTCCCCTTTTGTTCGGTTCACGCAGGCCCTCCGCGGATTGGTTGAGGCCCCCCACGCTGGGGGGGGGGCAGCCTCCCGAGCCCACTGACCCAAATGCCAGTGTCCTCTAGAGCCACTCGCATGGACACACCCAGAAATAATGTTTAATCTGGGTACCCTGTGGCCCAGTCAGGTCAACACATAAAATTAGCCATCATACTCGAATAGAATGGTTAACACAGCATTAAAAATAACTTACATAAATCAATTTTACAAGTCAACTTTTGAGCTTTATGTCCCTGTTTTTTACTTTAAAAATACTTTCCTACTATTATGGCTGTATTTATTTTCATATCATCCTAGGGGTTCAGTCATAGCTCAGTCTATTTCCTGGGCTTGTGGTAATCTTAACACCAAGCCTAAAAGAAAAGGAATTCCTCAGACTAACTGAGAGCGCCGTCTAGGACACGGAGCCTGGTCGCACAGTGCAAAGCCGATGGAACCATGAGCCACAGGCCTTGGATTAAGTCTGTTTATAATTAATTCTTACTTGCTTTGTCATGGGATTTTTAATATCTCACCATATATATTATTTTAATTTTTTGGAACTTGGCGTCTTTCCCAGAAATGAAGTATTCTTTAATTTTGCATGGCCAGCATTGCCTAACTCGTCCTGCCTTTACCATACATTGATCTTGTCTATTAGGATTATTGAAAATTAGATATGCCTTATCGATAACCTGTAGGATCAGTAGGATTATACCGAGGTTAATTAGTAGGATCATGTTGAGATTTTTGTCTATAAAGAATCATCAGGTCTGTGTGGTGAGTACTTGGAGACATCTGGCATACTGTTATGTCCATTTAAATTTGTTACTGTGTCTCACCTGTGATTCCTTTTTCTACTTGGTTATTGTATGTGACCTGTGACCACCGATGATGATCAGTCTTCCTCCTTCTTGTACTACTTTTTCGAGTTTCCTCTATTTCTTCTTTCCTGTATGGGTAGCTGGAAATAAGCACGTGCCCATGCTTCATGAAAATATGTATTCTCAGAACAAATACTCACATTTAAACATATCCATCCTTAGTTTGTATTAAAATTCACTTTTCTCTTTTGGGTATCATGAATCTGGCCTTTTGTAGATTCAGCCTCTTAGAATTTTTTTTTCCTTTTTTTGGATGCTCGGAACTTTATAACTTGGCTAGTGGGAGCCCCTCAAGGTTATTGCTGTGTTTTCTGAGTTTAATAAAATATTGCATCTAACAGTTAGGAAAGCATCCTTACTTTGTTACAACAGTAGGATGTTTCAGACCATCCTAATTTTTTTTCCTGACATGAGACATATATGTGCCTTTCAAGGAGTCCTGTTTCCTCTTGATGCAGAATGGAAATGCTGCATTCTGGCATGACGGGTGCACAGGAGAGTTGTTAGTGGATAAAAGTGCTCTTGCACTTTTAGTAGTGATAGATCTAGAGAACATGAAGTCACCCTGGGTTTTCCATTTTAACCCTTTAGGTGGTTCTAGACTATTTTTCTTATAGTATGAGTCTCCTTGAACCAGGAGATACTTACACTTAGATTTACAGAGATACTTCCCTTTAAGAATTATGAAAGGGTGGGGGAATGCCTGGGTGGCTCAGTCGGTTAAGTGTCTGCCTTTGGCTCAGGTCATGATCCTGGGGTCCTGGAATTGAGCCCCACGTCGGGTTCCCCAATCAGCCGGGGACCTGCTTCTCCCTCTGCCCCTCTCCCTAACCACCTGCCCACGCCCTCTCTCTGTCTCAAACAAATAAATAAAATCTTTAAAAAAAAAGTCTTAAAAAAGAAAGAATTATGAAACGGGACTTGCCTGCCTAGATATCAAAGCACACTTTTAAGCAACAGAATTTAACTGGGTGGATACTGGCCCAGCGTAGACAAATAGAAAACTGGAACAGAAAAGAACACCCCAAAGGATACTCATTTACATATTGAAATTTACTTTATGATTGAGGCAGAATTTTATTTCAAATCAGTTAGGAAAAGATAAACAACTCAGTGAAAAGTTTTGGGGTCATTGGAACCAAACAAATATGTATTCTTCTATCTAACACCATTTGTAAGACTGATTGCCAAATTAAAGTGTTCACATAAAAAGAAAACTATAATTCTGGGAATAGGAAAGGCTTTCCTAACCAAGACATCTAACCCAAAATCTGTAATCAAGAAAACTGGCAGATACAGCTAGTGAAAATGAAACATTTTTGTACAAAAAAAAAATATTTTTAAGGGTAAAAAGGCAAGTAACTAAGATATACTACGTGTACAGCAGCAAATGAATGATACCTACATTACATACAGGTCTATTACATGTCTACATACAGAATGTCTGCAAATGTCAATCCAATAAAAAATGAGCAAATATGTAGCAGGCAGTTCACAGAAGAAGAAATACGAATGGCCCATCAACATATAGAGGAGATGCTCAGTGTCGCTGGTATCAGCAAAAGAAATTAAAATGAGACAATTTTACACAAATATTCACAAAGCAAAACTTAAATAGATTGATAATAGCTATTATTGGTGAGGATATGGAGAAATAGGTACGATTAAGTAGACACCTTTGGGGGGAGCACAAATTGGTAAAGCCAGCTTTAAGACACACAAACCTTCACACCCTCTACAATGAAGATATTTAAAAAGACAGGTGTTGACTAGGATACTGGTGAGACTGTAACATGGTGCAGCCACTTTGGAAAAGTCTGGGAGTTTCCTAGAATGTCAAACATAGATCTATCATGACTCAGCAATTCTGCTTCTAAGAATATACCCCAAAAAACAGAACAAAGTCTTGCACATGAATGTTCACAGCAGCATTATTGATAGTGCCTAAAAAGTAGAAATGACCCAAATGTCTATCAGCCAGTTGGTGGATAAGCAGCGGGTTAGTGTATCCCTACAATGGAATATTATTGAACAATAAAAAGGAACAAAGTACTGATACATGGATGAACCTCAAAAAACATCACGGCAAACACCAAGGACCACAGGGTGTATGGTTACATTTATATACAATGTCCAGAATGGATCAAGGAAGTACCATAGTGGTTGCCTAGGGCAGGGGGTGGGTATGATGGGAATGGGGAGCGACTACAAACGGGCATAAGGTGTCTTTTTGGGGGTGATGGAAATGATTTAAAATAAAATCGTGGTGCTGGTGTCACAATTCTTTATACTAATAATCATATTAATATAAATATACTAATACCCACCTAAAACTTTTATGGTATGTGAGTAATACATCAGTAAAGCTTTTTAACACACACACGTCCCCTGTGACACACCATTACGTGTCCAGGAATTTGGCCTTCAGGAATATCCATGTGCATAAAGGTCGTAGGTCAAAGATATAGCTGCAGCATTTCTCAGGAGAACAACCCGATTATATAATAGTAGCTTACTAGATTAAGTAGAATACATCCCTATTAGCTCATATGGACTTTGAAGCTATTCTGTTATATAAGAAAAGCAAGCTGTAGAACAATACATAGTATAATCTCATTGACATGAAAATATTTAAAAATATATACATATATAGCCATATGTCTATATCTTCCAAATAGGACTGGAAGTTTATTGATCATGTCAACAGTGGGGTAAGGGAATTGGAGTCAGAAATAAAAGGGGGCTGCCCTCTTTTATCTGTGTAATTTTGTATTTAAAATTTTTTGTACAATGTGTTCATCAATCAGTAGTATTTAAAAGGGCATAAGAAGCAGGGGGTGCCTGGGTGGCGCCGTGAGTTACGTGTCCGACTCTTGGTTTCGGCTCATGTCTCGCGAGATCTCAGGGTCATGAGATCGAGCCCCGTGTTGCGTTCCGTGCTCCATGCAGAGTCTGCTTGAGATTCTCTCTCTCCCCCTGCCCCTCCTGCTCCTGCTCTCTCTCTCTCTAAAACAAATAAATAAATCTTAAGATAATAAACAAAAGGGCATAAGAAGCAAAGAAAAAAGTTGGAAAATATATCTGCTTCATACAAAATTATCTCTTAGAATTTAAGCACTATTCATTTCATGATTATTTCTGTGTAGAGTGCAGGTATGGTGAGAAATCACAACAGAATGATTTCAGTGTTCCAAAATCGCAGAGTAAAAGTGAATCTGTTGTAAGAAACTGTTAAGAATCCAATTATTTTAAGCACACAGACCTATAATTGATGTAGAGTCAAAGAGAAAAAAAGTCCAGGGAAGGAATAAAGAGAAGCTTGGGCTGCAGAATGGCAGCGAGAAAGGTTCCTGCTCTTTGTCGGCCCCGTAATGCCGGAACGGAGACCTGAGCCAGGACTCCTTGGAAGGGGTCCAGCTATAGGCTTCACCATGAAAACAACTCCGCCCTTTAAATTTGTGCCTCGCCACCGGAATTTAAGGTGTTGTGGTTACAGGACTAACTACATTTTTCCTCCTATTATTTTTATTGGCCAAGGCCCAGGTGCCTGGCAGTGTGAGGAAATGCAGTTCAGTAATGAACTTTTGGCGCCCTGTGCACGCAGGACCTTGGGGGAACTCCCAGTTAACCAGTCAAGGTCTTCCTGGCACACATCCTCTCTTGGATGATGGCGAAACTTGTGTTCGCCTTCTTCCCTGATTCCAGATGGGGCCTTCATCATATTGCTAAGAATACTTTCATTTCTCCTTCTGCTCCTGGATGATGCTTAAGATTTAAGCTTGGAAAAGGAGCTAGCCAAAGACCAAGGAATGATGACTCGTGGCCTTTTATGAAGGCCTAGGAGAAGCTGGGATAGATGTGGGCTGAGAATGGGCCCCAGCACACAAGACATAAGTGGCAACGTTACCTGCTGGGACATCACCATTGAGGCTTGAGGTGCACTCCCCTGGGTCCCTCCTTGGTCATTTGCAGATGGTGATTCATTTGAGAGATTCCAGGAAACCCCTGCACCTGTGTCAGTCAAGTGCCAACAGGGAGGGAAGCAGCATGATGAAAACATCGGCTGCTAACCGAGAGACCAGAATCTTACATGAGGAACCGCGAGCTAGTTTCAGGCTTCAGAGGCAGACTGTTTGGAGTTAGCAGGCATCCCGGGGTCTTAACAAGGAGAACATTCACTGTGTAAACGCAAATGAGCGAAGGTGATTTTCTGGCTACTGTAAATTGGCTTTAATTTGATGACTTGGTGCCTTTGTTATCTGGAGAGGGCCGTTCCTGTGTGTACTCTTTCTTTCCATTCCCCTTTCCTTCCTTAATGACTTCCACGTTTCCCAAAGAGAAGCAGCCAGATCAATCAACTAAAATGACTTGCCGAATACGCTTACCAGCTACCTTGTGAGGAGCTGGTTCCAGCCCTGGAGGTGTTCATAATCTTGTTCGGAGATAAGGCATTGCAAAAGACGTAATAAATAATAACAAGCACTAAATAAAATGCCACATCAACACCTACAAGATACGAACCACAGGAGCAAATTAAGAAAAGAAAATAAACACACTAAATCAAATGGTTTCGGTGCTGTGTTCTATGGTCGCATAAATGTTCTCCGAGGGAGGCTGTGGAAATTAACAGCTCGGATAATGTTTGAAGCTAAATGTGAATCTTATTTATCCATGATCTTCCTCTCTGCTTCACAGACTCTTTCTTCCAAAACTAAGACCGGACAGTTTGAACGTCCTGTTTCCTGTGAGTACCAGCAATGGGAGAGAGATTGTGTGTTGGTGGGGGGAGAGGACGGGGGATGGCGATGAGCCCACAGCGCCCCCCCCCATGACGATAGTGTTGCCAGGTAACATCTGTCCTTGTTGATTTCCACAGACTGCCCCGAGGTGCTTGAGGTGGGGCTGTGGGTGCGTTGAGGTTTTCTCTCCTGTGGCAGGCTGTCCCCCCTGTTCCTGAAGTGGACGGGTACACGGGCGTGACTGGGGCTCTGGCCAAGGGGGCGTTTCCTGTCCGGGCTGTTGGTCCACATTTTATCACAGTGCTCAGTGCTGGGGATACAATGCTGAGCAAAATCATATTCGGTCTGCCTTTTTGGAGCTTGAATTCTAGCGAGGAGGCAATGATTTTTCAAAGAATCACACAAACGAATAGAAATGACAGCTGTGGTAAGTGCTCTGAGCCCCGCCAAAGAAGCAGCAGCCCAGAAAGTGCGAGTGAATCCACAGGATGGGTCATGCCAACAGAGGGAGCCGACTGGAAACCCACGACAGTCACGAAGGCCGAGGACGGGTCTGACTGGTACGAGGTGGAAGGCGATAGGTACCCCTGCTCTTCCACACTGTGTTCTTCAGACAAGGGGATTGAATCTATAATCAAGACTTGGGTAAACTGAAATGGAAGCTGTTTGTACCCTTATTGATAAGCTACAGGTCTTCAAAAATCAGTGTCCTCCCCCCTTTCTCAATACAACACATTGTCTTTCCCACTCTCTTTCCTGACTCGCCCTTCAATCTGTCCTTCCTTCTTACATAGCAAGATCAAAGAGATATCTTAACTGCTGATCATAAATTATTTAGCCAGGTGAGTTCTTTTTTGCAAACCTGGAACCTTGAGGCTCTAATGAATCGACATTTCTTTACCTGATTTTCTATAATGGCCTGTTTCTTACACGAAGATCCGGAGGCCTCTTGCCAATGTCCTGTGCTGGCTTTTTTTTCTGCAGTGCTGTTTAATTTTCCTCCTATCTTACTTTATACACGGTGGCTTTTGGCTGTGGTATGCGTGCTCACACCCCCACCCCCTATTCTGCGAGGGAGGGGCCTCCCGGGGAGCTGCAGGGAAGCTGGTGAGGGAGTGGCAGGGTTGAGGGGCAGCCAGCCCAGGCAGGGAGAGTGGCCGGAATCCAGAGAAGACTCATTCTTCCCTGAGCCCACTCTCTCCTCTCCCTACTGTGTGTTCACACTTTATTTTGTGTCGTCTAACATTTATTGAGCACCCACTGTGTGTGCTAGTCAGCATGAAGATGAAGTGTGACTGGAACAGGGTCCCCATTCTTGAGCTTATACTCTTGGGAAGACTCCGCCAGTAAACAAGCATCCCCAACACGCAAGGAGCCTCCCATGTGTTGACCTTGACAAAGGTAGATAAGGAAAGTGTAGGAGCTATGAAAGTACATATGTATTTTTCTATGTATGAAGCAAGTTCAAATTCAGGTGTCACAAGGAAGTACCATGGTCTTGTCTGTGTCCCCATATGAACACAATTACAGCCTCACACACACTTTTTAAAAAAGATTTTATTTATTTGAGAGTGTGAGAGAGAGAGAGAGAGAGAGAGCATGGGCGCGTGCCAAACCGGGGGAGGGGCAGAGAGAGAGGGAGAGGCAGGCTCCCTATGGAGCAGGGAGCCCGTCGTGGGGCCCTATCATGACCCCGAGATCATGACCTGAACCAAAGGCAGACGCTTAACCAACTGAGCCTCTCAGGTGCCCCAACGTTTACATAAGAGCAAAATGCTCTGAACCAAAGGCAGCAGCCAACTACCAGTTCCTTTACCCCTGCCTTCAGTAGAAGGGCTGTGTGTGTGTGCACCCGCGCCAAATGAAACCATTCCATGCCGGGGGTTGGCATTAGGAAGGTTGGTGACATTAGACTTCTACAACTCGGATTAGCTCCTTTTTGCTAGGATATTTTAATCTTTAATGCTGAGTGGTGGAGAAGCTTAAATAAAATACATTCAAGCCGTTGCCCCGTCTACACTGCCCGTCCAGGGAGCGTGTAGTTGCTGCGGATACTGTCCTGGAAACGATGCGAGATGCTGCCACCTAGTGTGCATTAGCAGGACTTTTAAAACTTTTTAATTAGAATTGTAATACACTAATTATATTGTTATTATTATCATTTCCTCTGTTGGACTTAGAATTTTTTTTCAGAACCCTAATCTTCCGTTCTCGGTCCCAGGTGAACCAGTGTAAACCAACCCCCTCCCGCATTTAATATGCCGGATTCTCCGGCTCCGGTGTGGCCTCTTCTTGTGGCCCAGCGGACAGGTCCCTGAGCCACCTGATGTTCAGTTTTCCTCATCTGGGAAATGGGCAAACTGTAGGTCGCCTGTATTGTGAGGGTCACAGCTCCACCATTCATCCAGCCAGCCATCCACCGAGCAAGCGTCTGCCTTCCAGCTCTGGATCCCGCCCCCCCCCCCCCCCCACCGTGAGGAAGTGGGGGCGCTGCACTCAGGGGGCCCCGCATATGTATACACTGTGGTTTTTCCTATTCATATAAATCTTTGATAAAGTTTAATTCATAAATCAGGCACAGTAAGCAATTAGTAACTATAGCTAATAATAAGATGCAACAATTTTAACAATATACTATAATCAAAGTTCTATGAATGGGGTCTTTCTCAAAATATGCTATTGTGCCTACTCACCCTTCTTCTTGTGATATATGAGATGACAAAATGCCAACGTGATGGCATGGAGTAAGATGAATGTCCTAGGCGCTGTGACATTGCGTGAGGCTACCGTTGACCTTCTGACCACACATCTTCTGACCACACATCAGAAGGGGGATCATCTGCTTTTGTACCGCGTTGACCTGGGTTTACTAAAGCTGCAGAAAGCGAAACCACAGATCGGGGGACTACTGTATAATCAAGTCCGGTGTGCCTGTCATGGAGGTGGGGACGCCAGTCAAGCTGGCTGGCTTCACCAGGTTATTGCCGGCTTTCCGAAATACCAGCCGCTGACATTTACCATGTGCCGGGTACTCTGCTAAGTGTTTTACCCGCTAACTTGCTCAGCAACCTTATTTTTACCTCCTGCTCACCTGTGGGGAAACTGAGGCAGAGAGCAGGGCAAAAACATGCCTAAGGTCCCACAGCCACTGAACAGCAGCCCTGGAAGGGAAAGCAGGTCGTCTGACTGCAGAGCCCACGCCCTTAGCTGCATGGTCACAGCGCCTTGGTGCTCCCGGCTTCTGCACCTCTGCCCGTTCTTTCCCCTCACTTTTGGTGTGCTTGCCTTCCTGCTGCCACCTGCTGAAATCTCACTGACTGTCCTGCCCCATCTCAAGTATCCTGCCTACCAGGCAGCTCCTGCTCTGCCGCCCCCAGCCCAAGAGGAGTCACGCATGTGTCATGCTCTGTCATGCATGATAGAGGTTGTACCTGTTTCCTTGCCTTGACACAGTGCAAGCATCTTGCAGACATTGGCAACAGTCTGGACTAAAGGAAATTGTGCAGAATTGGAGTACGTGCACAGCACAGAGAAAGTGCTCTCTAAACTGTGAAATACCATAGAAACCTAAGTCAGCAGATGACTTGAAAATGTCTTTCTAAAATGCAAGTGGATTTAGAATATACAATATCCATTTGTTTCAGAGCATGCTTTTTTTGATTTTAGCCCACTGTCTATACCAACAAAGGATTACCTCTAGCCTTTTAACCAGGGGTTACTACATGGGGAAATATTCCCATTACTTACTGAGAAATAGATCTAAAATGGTCCCTATGCACAAAAGCAAGCATGGGGGCGCCTGGGTGGCTCAGTCGATTGAGTGACTGACTCTTGGTTTGGCTCAGGTCGTGATCTCAGGGTCGTGGCAGGGAGTCTGCTGGAGATTCTCTCTCCCTCTGCCCCTCCCCCACACTCTCTCTCTCAAATAAAATAAATAAAATCTTAAAAAAAAAAAAGCAAGCCTGACCTTCCCTGCAGAGCTTCAAGGGGCTTCAGTGAAGTTGCTCCAACTGCGGGAAAACCTTGCCAGGAAGTGGAAGGAACCTGGCCTTGACTCAGGTACTTGGTTCTGGCTGGGGCTCTGTCTCCCACTGAGGCAGAACTTCATTAACCTTCTCGGCAGAACAAAGGAGGCTCAAAATTATTTCTGAGGTCCCTTCTAGTCCTCGGGTTCTTAAATTCAGATCTTGGCTCTGCAGCCTCATTACTGAGAGTTTCTTAATTGATTTGGGAAATCAGTTTCCTTGCCTATAAATTAGAGCTGGTCTAACTCATTGGAAAATTGTGGGCAGTGCAGAGAAATATGAATGTGAATTGCCCGTGCAATTTGAAATCTAATAAATGCAGGGAAGAATGGAGGAGCACAGTGTTGGCAGAGGTAAGGCAAAACGCATGGCTCCCTAACAGTGGCCTATTTTCTCTTTTTGGAAGATGAATTAAGCAGACAAAACCTGAAACCTTTTTTCTTTGGAGGGATAAGCAGATACACATAATCTGTGACATCAGAAACGATGTCTCTTGTTCTCTAAGAAAGAATGTCTTCCTCCTTCTGTTGTCACCTGTGAGACTCCTCTGACCTTCCTGTGCAACAGCTTCAGACTCAAACAATCATCAAGCTCAAGGCTTTCTTCCGCCTGTGCTTTTGGTTGCTAATAAAAATTGCTTTATATGAAATAATTTGGAAGTGGGGGGAAAATACCATATTAAAAGACCAAAATACTCTTAAATAATACTACACACTTTAAAAATAATGAACGGTGATCAAAGAATCTTAAAAGTCCATAGATAGGTTCAATGGCAAGTTTTACCAGATAGTTAAGAAAAAATAATTCCAATTTTACAGAAACGATGCCTGAGCACAGCAAAGGAGGAAACACTCTCCAACTCAATTTACAAGACTTCCAAAATGTTGATACCTCATCAGGGGCAAGTAGGAGAATTACTGGCCAGTAATACTTACGATCATGGATGCAAAAATTCTATACAATGTATTGGCAAACTAACTCCAGCAACATTCAAAAGGGTAAGTTGTTGGAACCGAGTTTGTTCCTTGGGGGAATGCAAGACCGGTTTAACTTTTACATTAGTTAATGTAATTTACCAAATTACTGCATCAAGGGAGAGAAATCACGATTATTTCAATGGGTATAGAAAAATATTTAACAAAATTCAACATTGTTCATGATTTTAAAAAATCCTTTGCCTCCTTAGAGAATTTTCTTAACATGATAAAATATATATTAGAAAACCTCAAACCAAACCAAACAAAAATCTGGCCACAGAAAACATGATGAAAATATGAAAATATTGCTTTTGAGATAAGTAATGATCAAAGGGCTGTCGCACTCTTTAGTCATCTTTGTATTGGAGGTCTTAGTACAGTAAGGCAAGAAAAATAAATAGAAGTAAGGGTAATAAAGGAAGAAGAAATGATTATTTGTAGAAATTATGATTGTATATGTAGGAAATCTGAAAGAATCTATGAAAAACTTATTAGATTTAATAAAAAGTTGTCAGAATTATAGATGTAATATTAATATACAAAAACATTGTATTTTTATATACTGCAAGAAAAATTTAGAAAATGAAATGAAAGAGATACTATTTATTTTTGCTGTGACCTAAAGCCGCTCTAAAGAATAAAATTTGTTAATTTAAAAAATTAGAATAGCACTATATATATATATATATAGCTATACATATGTAGCAATAAATATGTTTTTTATATATACAAAAAGTTGCTGTTTAGAATATCAATATATATTGTGTATACATATTTTATATATATAAAAAGTTGGTATTTAGAATAGCAATATATACATATTACGTATATATGTATATATGTTATATATATATTTAGTAATCTCTACACTCAACCTGGAGCTCAAACTCACAACCCTGAGATCAAGAGTCAGGCACCCCTAGAATAGCAGAAACATTTTAAAAATTCTACATATTTATTGAAAAACGCGGAAGAAGTTAAATCAATGGAGAAATATGCTATGCTCATGGATTAGAAAATATTCTTTCCAAACTGATTTATATTCTCAAAGCAATCTCAGTAAGTTTTTGTATGTGTGCACATGTGCATGTGTGTGTGTGTATAATTCAGTAAGCAGATTCTAAATTTATATGGAAGTGTAAAGGCCAAGTATAACCAAGGAGAAGAGATCAGCCTAAGAAGGCCTAGCCCTACCAGATACCAAGACGTAGTGTAAACTGAACAATTGACCCTTAAACAACATGGGTTTGAACTGTGCAGGTTCAATTACATGTGGATTTTTTTCGATAAATACAGTACAGAACTGTAAATGTATTTGCTCTTCCTTATGATTTTCTTAATGGCATTTTCTTTTCTCTAGCTGGTTTTATTAAAAGTATACAGTACATAATATATATATCATGCAAAATATGTGTTAATTGATTATGTGATTAGTAAGGCTTCCAGCCAACCGTAGGCTACTAATAGTTACGTTTTTTGGGGAAAAAAGTTATATGTGGATTTTCGGCCATGCCCCTAATCCCTGCATTGTTCGAAAGTCAAATGTAGTAATTGAGATTGTATGGTATGGATGTAGAAGTAAAAAAAAATAGAGCAAGAGAACACAATTGGGTCCAAAAAACAGATCTGCACACATGTTGTCATTGGTTATACAGCATAGCTGATATTACAAATCTGGAGGAAGAAGGATTGACATTTTAATAAATATTGCTGAAACAATCATTTATCCAGGTGGGAAAAATGAAATTGGATTCTACATCATACCATACACAAAAACCAATTCCAGGTGGATTAAAGAACCTAAATATGAAAGCAAAAGTTGAAAGCATTTAGAAAAGAATATTTTCAGGGCTTCGGAATAGTGATGCACTTCTAAGATCAAAATCATAAGGAAGGTATTAGCAAAATAACAATTGACAAAGGGCTCACATCCAGAATCTATAAGGAAATCTTATCAATTAATAAGAAAAGACAAATAGCTCAACAGAGAATTGCATTAAAGATGTGAACAAATACCACACAAAAGAAGGATCCTTCAGTGATCGGAAAGCATATGAAGGATGGCCAGCCTCATTAGTGATTGTCAAATGCAAATTAAAGCCGTAGTGTGATGTTATTACACACACACTAGGATTTGGAATTTTAAAGGACTTGGCAATACCATGTTTTGGCAGGAATATGGAGCAACTAGAACTACTGTACCCTGGGGTAAGAGCGGAAAGCAGCCAGTATTACTTTGTAACACCGAGCACGTGCACACACTCTAGGACCTCAGCGCTTCACTGGTATGGACGCTGTGTTGGTTTTCTAGTGCTGTGTAACAAAACCCACCGGAAATACAGCAGCTTAAAATATCACACACTGCTTAGCTCACAGCTCTATAGGTCAGAAGTCTGATGGGCTGGACTGGGTTCTCTGCTTAAAGCTCTCCGGAAGCCAAAGTCAAGGTGTCAGCTGGGCTGGGCTCTTGTCTTCCAAGCTCATTCAGGTTGTTGGCAGGAGTCAGTTCCCTGTGGTTGTTAACGCTGAAGTCTTGTTTCTTGTTTGCCGTCAGCGGTGGGAGGGACCACTCATGGGACCTGGAGCCCTCTCTTTGGCCAGCAAGACCACACCATGTCCCTCTACTTTGCATTTCTCTGACTTCTTCAGCAAGCAGTCAGAGAAAACTCTGCTCTAAGCCCTGTAAAGGTTCCTTTGATTAGGTTAGGCACCCTGGGATGAGCTGCCTTTTGATTAACTCAGAGACAATTGATTAGTAACCTTCATTACGTATGCAGAATCTCTTTTGCTATTACTTAACATAATCATGGGTTTACGACCTCCTGACTGTCACAGTCCCAGGGAATAGGGTGGGAAATCTGGGAGGTATTTTAGAGTTTCCCCTGCCCCATATGTGTCTATGAGAAACTATTCCACATGTGTACGAAGAGCCAAACATAAGAATTTTCATAATAACCCCCGAATGAATACTCGCCCATGTTTATTGCCATTAGATGAGTAAATTATGATATAATCAGAAGATGAAATTCTGTGGAGCAGTAGAAATAAGTGAATTGCAACTACATTCATCAACAGGGATGAAACTCACACATGATGTGTGAAAAAAGAAATTTGTCACAAAAGAATGTGTGTAGTTTGGCTCCTTGCATATAACATACAGATAGAAGCAAAACGAGACTATTGTGTGGCAAAATCTAGTGAATAGTGATTACTTAAAATGTGGTAAAACTATTCAAAAGAGAATGAAAGGGTTCTTACAAAAATCAGGATGCAGCGACCTCACGTACCTCTCAGTTTGGGAAGGAGGATGCATCAGGGAGAGGAATGCAAGAATTTTCTAAGTTATTCTGATGTTCTACTTCACAACCTGGGTCAAGGTTGTATATGTTTGCTTTGTAATTATTTATAGTGTAGGCATATATTTTATACACTCTTCTACAGTATGAAATATTTCACATTAAATTTTTTTAAAGGGCAAATTTTCTTTTTCTTAGAAGTGGGGGAGGGGCAGAGGAAGGAGGGGAGAGAGAGGGTCTTAAGCAGGCTCCACGCCCAGTGCAGAGCCCGATGCGGGGCTCGATCTCATGACCCTGAGATCATGACCTGAGCCAAAATCAGGAGTTGGACACTTAAACAACTGCGCCACCCAGGTGCCCTTAACGGGGAATTTTCAATGAAATCTTCTGAAACCAGGAGGCTTTCACAAAACAATGGTCCCGAAGGAAAGGATCTCCAGTTTCACATCACTGCTCTCCACTGCTCTGTGATCATATCTTGCCTATCAGCCAGCACTCCTGGTGGGCTCTGGCAACTGCCCATACACAGTGGCAGAAATACAGTTTTACTGTTTCAGGAGAAAAGGGGAGACAGTGAGGGTGCCCTGAGATGGCAGCAAAGGGATTTAGGTTAGATTTGCTTCACCTATTCATTTTGTAAAATCAGTAGCACTGGCAACAATTGTAATAAATCTGAAGGAAGTATACTGGCCTTCCCTGTTTGTCATTGCAAACCGAAGACCCCCTCCTCTTCATCTCCTTTTACTGGCCCCCTATCATGAGGCAGAGGGAGAGCGCAAGCTCTCATTTGGAATTTTCCTTGAAATACCAGATCCCTATAAAAATGAAACAAACAGAAGTGAACGGGAGGCGGGCCGTGCCTAACCACTGGTCATTACACTCACTTCACTCGTTGTAATTTCTTTTGGCCCTAACCTCTATTTCCATGTCTCAGGTAAGCACTAAGGAGACTTATCCGCATATGGGGTCTCTGAGGCACTGGACCTTGTGGCCATTCAAAGTTGGAACCTCCTTTGTTCTCTGAGGGTGCACTTTGGATGCTCCTACTGGAAATTTGGCCAAGGGCCCTCAGTATATTACCGTTCAGGGAGATAAAATCCATGCAACTATGTCTCAGTTGAGTCATCTCCTTGTATAAAGGGGTTCGCCGTTATTTTATAGAATGAATGTATTGCTTTGAAAAGAGCGCCGTGTGAGGAAATGATTAACTATCGAGTAAGTAACATTTAAATGTGTTCTAGTAACAGACTTTATCAGTTATTTTCCCCCAGACACTGGACAAGCGTCAGGCATGTGGAGCCCAGGGCCTGACCCAGCGGCTAGCAGGGACTCGTTGGGTCGTGCCGAGGGAAATGAGCATTAGGCCAAGCATCCAGGCTTGGATTCGTGTTTTGTCCAGATTACACTTTCAGGATCGCCGGATGAAGAGACTTGTCTTCTAGCATGTTATTTTGTAAATTTTGAATGAAAAGAAAATAACAATTTTCTTCCTTTTTTTTATTATTATGTTCAGTTAGCCAACATGTAGTACATCGTTTTCGATGTAGTGATCAACCATTCATCAGTTGTGTATAACACCCAGTGCTCATCACATCACGTGCCCTCCTTACACCCATCACCCGGTCACCCCTCCC
Source organism: Ursus arctos (assembly GCF_023065955.2). NCBI lineage: Eukaryota > Metazoa > Chordata > Mammalia > Carnivora > Ursidae > Ursus > Ursus arctos. Next base: position 23,726,713 of record NW_026622986.1, read on the forward strand.
CCCACCCCCCTCCCCTCTGTAACCCTCAGTTGTCTCCTGCAGCATGCAGGAAGGCCATAAAGCCCCCAGGCTTGAGTTTATGGTACTAAGATCTTAAAGACTTGAGATTCTGTTTGCATCAGAAAGGAAAAGTTGAGTTCTGCTAGTTACTGTGCAAGAGGACAGCACACATCTTTTCCCATAAAATGGGTTTATTAAATGAAATGTGTATACACTGGGTGAGGTGGGATGTCCCGTCAAGCAAATTAAAAGAGATAGCCTGTACAATTAGACTCCAGAACCTTGCGTTAGGCCTAAAGAGGGTATTAAAACCACAAAACTCCCCCTTGATGATTGTAAAAGCAAATTCCTGTTGTCATGAGTTAAAAACGAACAGACAAGCACCTGTCTGTAGAGGTCACTCCTCATGTTTTCAACCACAGATTTCCATAAAATGAAAACATGAGAATCAAAATTTAAGGCAATGTGTAGTCAGTGTGCTTTATTTTTTTTAAATTTTTTTTATTTTTTGGTCTTTTTGTCTGTTTGTCTTTTTGTTTAGTTTCATGTCCTGAAATGAGTCTGCTGGCCTCCCAGGCCTACAGGTCTCAGATTCTCTCCTCAGAAGCACAGGTGAAGGGCCTAGTTCCTGCCTCCTGCTGAAGCTTGTGGCTCCTCCTGGGCTGTCCGAGAACCTCTTCGGCCTCTCAAACATCTAAATGCCCAGGAATCAATACCTGTGCGGCTCCACAGCGCCTGTGGGACCAACATGCAATTGCATCAGTGAGTAGACTTCCTATAGTGTATAGAGAGTGAGCCTTCTTCCCTGCCCTCCTTCTTCTGTCTTGTTTTTTGTTTTTGTTTTTGTTTTTTTAAAGTAGGCTCCGCACCCAGTGTGGGGCTTGAACTCACGACCCTGCAATCAGGAATCTCACGCTCCACCGACTAAGCCAGCCCGGCGCTCCATCTCATGCTCCTGCTTCGATTCATAAAGACAAGAGTGTAGTGGCTGAATCTTCGGAATCTTTTTATCACAAAAATGGCTTCTAGCCAGCCAGCGGCTCAGGGAGCACATGGCAGGGGATGTGACCACAAGAGTGTGTTCCACGGCTGAAGGAAGTGTGTGGGGCCTGCAGGCCGTGGGAGGTCATGCTGTTCCAGGTAAGCAGATCTAGACTCGAATCCTGCTTCATTTATGCATCCTCTCAGCAAACATCTGAGTGCCTCCTACGGCCCGGTTCTGTTCCAGGCATTCATGCTTTGTCCGTAGACAGACAATTCCTTGACTTTCTAGAGCTTGCAGACTAGCAGAGGGAGCGTGTCCGAGACAAAGCGAGTAAGTCCCAGATTCTGTGTTTGATTCCGGGAAGTACATTGTTTCACTTGAGCCGCTCTGAAGTGGAGATGCCTTCCGCGATCGCTAGCATGCTCGAATTTCTGTGGGCTGGGCAGCGGCCTCTAACTCTTTGTCATTGCCTATGGGTCTGCAAGCCTGCGGAGAGCTGTTCCAATTGTTGCTCCTGCAGTGCGTTACCCACGGTGTTGGTGCAAGTAGGAATTCATTCATCATTTAGCATGTCTTCAAAAAAGATTCCATGATGACTTAGCATTAAAATAGAAAGTTATCATGTCCCCAGAAAGGTGAGGAAACCAAGAAGCAAATATTCATTCCCAGAAGAAGGACCACAATTCCATATTTCCTAATAAACAAGCAGCAGGGTTTGACACCATAAGAAGGGAGGGTGGTACCCGCAAGTGAGGAGAAGCTGTGTCGTGCCTTATTAGCGAGCTATATTTGCAGAGGACTGACTCACATGCCAAGGAATTCAACTGAAGGCAGGAAAGGTCTCTTAAAACCTCTGAATTGCTAACGGAAACTTGAGAGGTTTGACCTCACGTGAAGGCCATGACTCACTGGTGAGTCTTAGCAACACGTGACATCATGGCATGCCTTAAAATTCATGCTGTCTTAGCTGAAATCAGATATCCTGAGTGTCAGATGTGTGATGCAGGAGAACACGACAGGGGCGAGGCCGGGAGGGGCTGCAGTTTTCAATGGGGTGGGTGTACGCGTGGTCACCAGGAAGGTGGCATTTGTGCCAAGATGCGGAGGAGCTTGAAACAGCCTTGCTTCCTTCCAGGGGAGGACTGTTCTGGGAAGAGCAACTAAAAAAGAAAACTTACTTAAGGCTACCCTCCAGCCAACCTCAAAATATAAAGCCGTCACTGGGATGTTAGGTCCACTGAAGACAGAGACTTTGTCTCCTTGTTACGGTAGATCTCATGCAGGGCACATACTAGGCACTCGCTCTGTGTTTGTGAATTAAGTGAATAAACTCAACAAAGGGAAAGAAATACTACAGTGAGCAGTGAAACTATTAATACTTGAAGTTACATTTAAATGATTGCTGTCAATGTAGTTGTGAAGTTTAAGACTGTTGTGGTCTGAATAGTTGTGTCCCCCCAGATTCATATAGTGGAATCCTAAAGCCCAAGGTGATGGGATTGGCAGGTGGGGCCATTGGGTATACTCATGGGTGGGATTAGTGCCGTTATAAAGAAACTCCGGAAACTCTCTATGCTTTTCTGCCATGGGAGAATGCAACAAGAAGTCTGCGACCTGGAAGAGGGCCCTCAATTGACCATGCTGGCACCCTCATCTAGGACTTTCAGGAGGTGAATGGATACATAATCTGTGGTTCATCCCCACAGTGGAATGTTATGCAATGCTGAAAGGAAATGAGCTATCAAACCATGAAAAGCCATGGAGGAAACTTACATGTGTATTACTAAGTGAAGGAAGCCATCTGACAAGGCTACCTACTTGATCATTCCAACTATAGCACATTCTGGAAAAGGAAAACTATGGAGACAGTAAAGGATCAGCATTAGCGAGCTATATTTGCAGAAGGACTGACTCACGTGCCAAGGAATTCAACTGAAGGCAGGAAAAGTCTCTTAAAACCTCTGAATTGCTAACGGAAACTTGAGAGGTTTGACCTCACGTGAAGGCCATGACTCGCTGGCGAGTCTTAGCGACACGCGACATCATGGCGTGCCTTGAAATGCATGCTGTCTTAGCTGAAATCAGATACCCCCTTGGGTCAGGAAGGGTGAACAGGCAGTGCACAGACGATTGTTAGGGCAGTGAAACTACTCTATAGGACACTACAATGGTGGTCCATGTTGTTAGACATTTATCCAAATCCACGGAGTATGAAAGACCAAGAGGGACCTTGAGGTAAACAAATAATGTGTCGGTGTGGGTCCATCAGTCATGACAAAGACCCCACTCTGGTGGGGAGGTGTTGATAGTGGGGGAGGCCGTGCGTGTGGGGGCAGGAGGTAGATGGGAAATCTCTGTACTTAACCTTCAATTTTGCTGTGAACCTAAAACTTCTCTAAAAAACAAAGTCTATTAGAAGTAAAAGAAAAAAGCAGTATGAAAAAGGCCCTACCGATATTCATTATAATCTTAAAACTGAAATTCTATATTATTCCAACAAAGCCTAAGGGCCAGGGGCCGTTAAGAAGAGGAGGGGTTCTAAGAAGTTGTGAAGTTCTCATCTGGTTTGAGTCGGAGAAGTTAGAAATACTATTTAATTATTGATGTTGCTAGGAAAATGTAGTTTAATTGAGTTAGTTAAAAACTGAATAAAACTAGTAGATAGAAATAGAATGTAAGAGTACAGAAAAAAACAAAGAAAAAAACCTAATGAATCTAGTTATGCTAGGAAAGAAAAAGAAAAGCACTGGGAAAAATATAAATGGAAAACATAAACGTGGGCGCCTGGGTGGCTCAGTGGGTTAGGTGTCTGTCTTCGGCTCAGGTCATGATCCCCGCGTCCTGGGATCGAGTTCCATGTTGGGATCCCTGCTCAGCAGGGAGTCTGCTTCTCCCTCTGCCCCTCCCCCCGTGCATGCTCTCTCTCTCAAATAAATAAATAGAAAATCTTAAAAAAAAAAAAAAAGAAAGAAAACATAAACGGAGCTGGCAAGAATAGCATGACACCTAGCAGGGCAAAGGCGATTCCCCTGATCAGGGGCAGACTGGTTCTTGGTGTTGTGAGGGAGGAGGGGGCTGCCGGGGACATACTTTGCGGCCTCCTGGAGTGGGGTAGCTGCTGGCAGGGGGTGCTCTGGGGGCCAGCCGCCTTCATCCGAGGAAGCTCCCAGACAGCAAAGGAGGGGAGTTTGCAAAACCTGGTTCATTCCTTCCCAGCCACCCCTCTGCCTGGGGTTCCCCGGCTGTTGCTAGTGGTGGGAAATCAGGAAGGCGTTAATACCGAAGCAAGGCCTTTATCCACCACCTTTCCCTCTTCTGCAAGCTTTGGGGCATGTGGCTCCTCGAGGATCATGCTGTTTTGCTCACAGGTCCACGTCCACCCCCCACCCCTCCCCTCTTCCGCCCGGTCGATGTTGGGAGACTGTCAGGCAAATCCTCCCTTACCCAGCCAGCTGTGCACCCTACAGGAAGCTGAGGGTGTGAACGCGGCCCCTGTGCAGTCACAGCGGTTCTTTCTTTTTGTCCTCCGCTAAATGTCCCTTTGGCACAACCTTGTCTCCAGGCAGCTTTGAGCTCAAGGACTTGGCAGGACTGTGTTGGGAAAAAAGTGCTTCCCCTTCTGAACGAGTCCGTTTTTCTGTGAACCCCGCCCCAGCCTCTGCACACCGTCCACAGGGCTCTCAACGTTTCTGGCCTGCTAATGGTCCTCTTTGCTGTTTCCCAGCATTCTTTCCTCTGCACATTTTTATGTTCTTTGGTTATTTCAGTGGAAGTTCGAGGAAGGGAATATGAATGGCAACCTGAAGATGCAAGTTGCACTCGTTATAACGAGTAACCTTGTTGTAACAAGTGTACTTATACTCTGCTTTCTTTGAGGGTCAAAACTCTCCCTTGGGTGTACTGAATCAGTTACAATCTTTGTTAAGAAACAAAGCCTGTTCTTTTGAGCACACCAAGTGTGCTTCCCCAGGGCCTTTGCATGACTCTTCCCAGTGCTGGGCTGGCCCTTCCGCCAGATGCTCACATAGCTTTTATCCTCTTCACTTAGTTCTCTACTCAGATGTTCCTTCCTCGGAGGGACAGTTCCTGAGTACCTTTACCTTCTCTCTCCTTCCTTGCTTTATTTCTTAGCACTTGTCACTCCTTGACATAGTATTATGCATTCATCTGTTTGCTTTTTGTCTTTGCTCTCAATAGGTACAAACTCCAAAAGGTCAGGGACTTTGCCAACGTCTCTCCCTAGCACCTAGAACTCTGCCTGGCACACAGACATACTCTAGCAGTATTTGCGAATATAAGGATCTGTGATCGTGGAGAAGGGCGACCGGTCCAGCTGGGTTGGCTGAACCCCAGTCCTCACTTCCCTTTCTGTAATATCAGATTCACACAACAGCTTGCCTTATAGTTTTAGTCGTTTTTCATTTCTGGATTAAAAAAATATCTTGCATTTCGTTGCATAGTAATACATGGACATTCTGGTTAACAAAGCAGCCCTCTGCGATGTTGAGTTATAGAGCCTGGAGGTGTCGCCATGTCAGAAGTCTAAACCTGGCTGCCGGTCTGCTTGGTGTCTGTGTCGGAGTATAACCTTTTGTTTGTGAGCACATAGCTCGGATCTGCCGGCTGGACAATCACTCAGAGATAATAAGGCGGTATAGCAGTTCCCAATGGCTATGTTTGGTTGGTTCTGTCCTCGGCTGACATGATTTTATTAATACCAGCAATCACTCTTTACCATTCTGTTATTTTCCAGTGTGATTAATGGTAAGCCTATGGATGAAAGGAGCTTTACAATAGTAAATGATTACTTAAGTCCTGCTTTGACTACCTCCAGCTGCCTGTTCAAGTGGAAACCAACTGCTCAAGGAGGAAAGTAATTACTAGATGTAGAGTTTAAGTACCAAGAAGTGTTAACGTAGGAAAGAAGGTTCTGAGGAGGACCAAGCATCGTGTGCACGGCAGGCTGGCCTTCCAGAAGAGCGTCAGGCCGTGACAGGGATCAGCTATCTCGTTAGCCATCTGAGAGAGACATGAGCCAGGAATAATAGTTGTTATGAGGAAGGAAGGAGGGAGCAGAGGAGGCAGAGTGGAGGAATAAAGAAGAAGAAACTGGTTTTGCTGGGAAGTAATAGAGTATCATGATAATAGAATTTTGCTCTCTGACCTCATGGTAAGATCTTTTATCTGGAACACTTATCAAGGAGAGCAAGAATCGGTTCTCACTTTTCCGTTGACTTCTGTAACCTCCAGAAGTCAATGTTGTCAGAATTGCCCTGGACATCTTCAGCTCTGGAAGCACTTCAGGACACAGAGAGCAGGCATTGAGAGGCTTCTAATTGTGAAGCGAAGCTGGTACCAATGGACAGAAGTAATAAATATACTGATGGAGTCTTGGGTTAATGTTGAGAAGCCAGAGTCTGCGCTGGCTCCCAGAATGACTTTCGGGCTATGTTATCGATCTCTGATGCCAGCTGCCATGTTGGAGCTGAATATGGCTCTAGAATAAGACTAGCTCGAGGGGTACGTTTTGGTGTAGGCTCTGTTAAAGGCAAATTCCATCTCTCATTGGAACATTCCATAATTCCCTCTTGGTTGAGTGCCACTGGTTGGCACCAAAACCAGGTGTGATATTAACTGATGGGCTATAAGCAGGGACGATGGAAGGAATCCCACAGTACAGGTTTGCCTCCTGTTCAGTCTTAAAGTTGCCATCTAAAGTTCTTCTGGTTTGTGCTCAGCATATTCAGACAGGAATACTCTACCATTAGCACTTAGAGCTTTCCAGACTGCATTCAACATGTTGGCAACAAAGATATCGCGTATCTAGTAGTAATACCTGAAGAAAATAACACAGTTGCATAACTTTTAGCAAAAGGGGTACATCAGCTACAAGGGGTCTTGATTAATGGTTAAAATTAAAAAAAAAAAAGACTGTATATGGTTAAAAATGTGGGCTTGGGAGTCTGAAACCATCCAGGATCTCCTACTTGGTAGCATTATGATTATCCGGCTTCGGGAGACCTCAGTTTCTTTACCTATGAAATGGGGAGCCTCTGTCATGTGGGTTCTCAGGCAAGGTTCTTAGTGCCAGGCCTTGCATATTCTAAATGCACAATTAATAATTGCAGTGGTGTGATGACTGCTATTGACATTAATTCCAGAGAATAATGGAAAGAAATTTTAGCCCCAACAACATTGACTGGGGAGAGCTTCTCTAGCCTGTCACACTCCCCAAAATCGAGTTTGAGAATCCCTCCACAGCGTGTAATTGGGATCTAAACAAGGTGGACGGTCGTGTGCCCCTCCAATCCATCTGCCATAACATCTCCAGCTTTTATCTGAACAGTGAAAATCTTACCATGTTACTTCCTGCCCTCCTCCAGAGTTCTGAAAGAAAGGTCTCTAGACGTCCCCAGGGGGGCCTCTGTCTTGGCCGCCCTATAAATCCATAGTTCTCCCTGGCCTTCAGGAGAGACACCAGTTTCCCGAGCTGAATTCGGATCAGAGGGAAGCATCTATATGGCGTTTGCAGATGCTGGGCATTCCCGGAGTGGACCCTCCACCTCCCTCCCTGCCTTTGTCCACTCAGGCACTGCCGTTCATCTTTAAGGCACAACCCAATGGCGACCTCCTCTGAATCCTTGGCTCAGGCTCAGCCGGTCCCTCCCTTTGTGGTGCCGGAGCCCTGGTCTGATTGCATTCATTTCATAGCATAGTGGGTGGGGGCTTTCCTGTCCCCTTCTCCCACTAGACTGTGAGTTTCTGAGAGGTTCAAGCCATGTCTTGCTCATCTTGGAGGCCTCTGTGCAGGCCCCAGTGCTTGATCACAGCAGATGCTCAATGAGGTCGTTGAGTGAATCAACAAATAACCATCAGTGTCACGTCAGAGATGCGGGATGCAGCTCTGGGTGCCAACCTCGCTTCCCACCATGCCCCGTGGGAAAGCTGATGTCAGCCAGACCTGAGCACGGCCCATGGCTTCTCAGCTCCCAGCGTGCTCAGGACTTGCACTCCTGCTGGGGCTGGAGTATCCTTCCCCCTTTCCCTTGCCCTTCCAACTCCTATCCATCTTGAAGCCCTAGCTAGAAGCGCTGTGTTTTTGAATACTGTTCAGTCCTAGTTGTCATGTGTCTGCTTCCCCTGATTATCTATGGACCCCTGAGGATGGATACTATACCTTCCATCGTGGTGGTTTGGAGCCTGGTTGAGTACCTGGAACAGGGGATTTATTCCATAAATGGGTTGTGTGTGTGTGTGTGTGTGTGTGTGTGTGTGTGTAAATGAAAGATTTATACTTAATGTTCTCATTATTCATTTGGGACTTATTTACTCCTGGTATTTTAGTTGCCTTTTTATATCTTAGGCTTCTTGAAATTACTTTCAGTACCTATCCCAGGCCTGAAGATTAGGCTCTTAACCAATATTATTTGGTTACTCAAGACTTTCCCTAGTATTGTGTGTCACCGCTTATATTCTGTCATTATTAAATTTCTTAAAGTTATCCCAGAAGTGAAAGACAAACACTTAGTTTAAACTTTAAACCCAGGCTTTCTTAGAGAAGCAGTACTGTGATAATCTTTGATAAACAGAAAAATACGTAGGTAAGTCGAGTGCTTGCTGCCAGGTGGCAGAAAAAGAGCTCAACACTAGAGGTCCCTCTCTCCATGGCATCCCGTGGCCCTTCCCAGGATCGGCGCCAGCTTCCGTAGCTTCTGGCTTGGAACAAAAAGTGAGGAGCAAAGGAAGTCTGAACCAGTGAGTTCTCTGTGGCATCGCAAATTACATCTTATCCATCAGGCCTGCTTCGCCGAGGCTCTGGCAGAACCGCAAGAAAAGTACTATTTTCTGCCCCCAAATTCTAGCCGGTTTAATTTTATTCTATTTATATCTGGCTCTTGAATTAGCCACGGGACTTTATTCGGCTCTTTTTATCTCATCCCCATCTGGGAGGCAATCTGGGTTTGGTTGCTAGTTTTATACTGAATTCCCACTGTGGAATATCAGCGGGGAATGGTGTTCCCCTGTTCCTCATAGGGCCATGGCAAATGGCGAAGCTAGAACAGTTCCGTAACAAGGTGGAGGTCTTTACTCAGGGGAGAATGTGGATGGGGGAGTAGGGTACCCCACAAGCAGCAGACAGCTCTTCCCGAGGGATTCTGGGAAGCAAGTTTTATAGTGTGAGAAGAAGCGACTGGAAACAGATCCGGGATTTTCTTTTCAGGCCAGCAGGTCCTGCTTTCTAGGGCAGGGGGAGCTAGCTAGAGCTCTGAGGAAGAATGGTCATTGGCGTATGTTTGCTTTCCTTGACAGCTGTCGCCTGTAAGCCAGGCTGACTTCGGTTTAGATTGGTGATGTGGGCCAGGCCACTGGGGCAGCCTCCATTTTGTGGACTCCAATACATGAATTAACTTTATCAGCCCCCCCTTTGAGAGTATTGATCAAAATTTAAGATATCGGGGGGCGCCTGGGTGGCTCAGTCGTTAAGCATCTGCCTTCCGCCCAGGACGTGATCCCGGCGTTCTGGGATCAAGCCCCGCATCAGGCTCCTCCGCTGGAAGCCTGCTTCTTCCTCTCCCACTCCCCTTGCTTGTGTTCCCTCTCTCATTGGCTGTCTCTCTCTCTGTCAAATAAATAAATAAAATCTTTAAAAAAAAATTTAAGATATCGGTACCACTCTGAGCTATCGTTTATTATTGATGTTGGAGTCAGGTTGGACCTCCAACTGGAAATCATACGTCAGGATATCAAGGTCTTGGTCCCTTAGTTGGCCATTTTTTTCTCGTCTTGTCTTTGGCATTCTGAGTGAAGGGAAATCATTTGTCTGGTCACCGCAGGCCGCACATATGCATTTAAAGCTTTTGAGAGAACACAGTGTACCAGGGAGACGATTAGAATGACTATAAGCAGAACAATATCCAACATTTAGAGGATGGTCGGAAGCCACGATCCCCATGACCCAAACTAACTTAGATCAAATAGATCGAAGAAAGGCCCTGCTGAAGGAGTCGCTTAAGCCAAGCGGCTTGTCCAGTGATCTCATTTAGCTAGGCTCTCAACTTCCCCAGAAGTGTTCATGTGAGTGCAGCAAGTCCTGTTGGCCACAGCACAGACACCTCTTTGCTCAGCTACAGTCAAGGCTATCCTGTTATCAAGAGCAACCCTGGCCCGAGAGGGTAGGGATTTTTGTTGGATGCCTAATGCTGTAGCAGGAGATTCCGCTACACTTTCAAGAGTGAAGGAGGGGTTCCTCATCATAGGCTCATGGATGCTTACTCTGAGCCAGGGTAGCAGGGCTCTGCCAAAGGAAGCGAATTTTGAATCCTGAATGCCTCCTGACAATTCCCATTGGAGGCTGGGGTGTCGGTTGAGAGGGGCAGCCCGCCGTGAAGGTTTGGCTGCAGACAGCCAGGTGTGCTGAGGAAGCCCAGCCCGCAGCTCCCAACCATTTCCCATCTTTTAAACATCGAGCTGCCCATCAGTGAGGGGGTGCTAGTCCTCCACAGATAAAGCAAAGCCCAGGAGGAGCTCGGTGGCATTACTAAGAGGGATGTCCCGTGTCAAGGCTGTTGGAACAGCGGAGTGCATGGCGACCAGCCAAGGCTCTGAACTGGAAGGGTGATAGCCCTGGAGGCAAGTCAGATTGAAGAGTCTAGAGACCACAAGAGGACATAATACCAATATCTCTTTCGGTTGCAGAGCTAGGATGGGAAGTTTCTCAAGTTCGGAGTTTTTTAACCGGAGGCAGGGGCATTGACTTGCAGGCTCAGGGTTAGGGAGTCTGATGCTATAGAGAGGGGCTTAGTGTTAGCAAGGCAATCAGGCAGTGGAATCAGAAAAGTTTGCTACCGGGAGAACTACAGGATCCCCAGCCTCATGGACTGACCGGGGTGTTTGTTGGCAAACCCATCAATCGGATAGGTTTCTCCCTTTCCATGAACTCCAGAAACATAGATGATAGCATTATTTTTCCAAGTGGCCAAAAAAGAAAGCATGGCAAAGCAGATACCAAGGGGAGAAGGGGACGAGAGGGGAAGGGACCAGGATTCTTGTTCTAATGTCTTGGGTGGAAGCAGTCTACTTTGTGATTTCAGTGGATCCTTGTCCCAGTAAGCTTGACTTGGAGGTCTCCAGTGTTTGAACAGGATGAAGGGTCATGTACATAGAGCTTTCTTCAGCTCTGAAATATGCACCTAAGTTTCAAAATCTTGCAATTTGGCAGTGGTGTCTGTGCTCAGGAGTTCTTGGGAAGGTTCTTTCCGTGAATCTCACTTTTGCAAAAGCATCACAGCAAAACAATAACTGACTGTAAATGAAAAAAGACTTAAAAATGCCCATGGTTAAAAATCTGCAGAGAGTTCATTTGATAAGGAAATGTAGTTATTTCTGTGGTATTCAATAATTTAGAGTAATAATTAGACAATGAGAGTGTTGACAAATTTCTAGACTTTAACGAATTTTTGGAATACCTATATTAGTAACATATATACAAACACATGTAACCCAAGGTTTATCATCACTTCTTATTTGACAATGCTACACACGTAATTCAGCATACCAAATAAACCTAATTAGCTTTAACATCTCTCCTTTACAAGGTGAGAGACAAAGCCTTTGAGATTTTCCAGGGATTCTCTGGGAAATCTCAAAGTTACTTTGAGGTCAAAAGACTCCATTTAGAATTTGGTTTAGGGAACTTGTCAAAATGGCAAAAGGTTTGAACATTTGACTAAATAGAATCACAGATCATTAGGAAATAATACTTAATTATCTATTTCACCAAAGTGACAATGGAAGATGTTAAAGGCAAATAGAGAAGGTTACATAGTGATGAACAACGTAGCTCCTTTAATGTGGAGAAGCTTGGGTTTTCTTAAGTAATCCTTCCCAATAAAGACAACAGGAAGCACAGTAAATTATTTTGGTAAGACACAAAATCTTTGCTGTCCAAGTAGATTACTCAAAAGCTAAAAAAAAAAAAAAAAAAAAAAAAAAAGTTTTAACAATTTCTTATGAGGAACAGACCAGTAGTCCAAGAAAACTTTGTGCTTTTAACAGAGAGAAAACCAAACTCTATTTTGTTCCAGTGTACTTCTTATATTAAAACTCATTTTTTAAAAACTTAAATAAATCCATTCCAATCTTGGCCAGTTTAACCATACCTAAAATTCCTTTCCCAAGATTCCTTTCTCATATATACTTCACAATATTTTTTATATCCATTCAAATTTGTCTTATCCCCCCCCCCTTTCTCATTCTGGATCAATAATTTTACTTTAGCACAAAATTGCTCTTTTCCCTTAACAAAAAATGCATACCAATACCTCATTCTTTTTCTTACCAAAAATGCATCTTACTTTCCTTTCATAAAGTTATTGACTGTATTATTTCTAGTAGTTTTAATTACATACATTGATTAGAATTCTTAACCCTTAGAATCATTAATTTCTAGTGAAAATCAAGAAGTAAGCACTTGAGGACTGTCAAAGTACAATTCTGTGAATTGGCCAATTTTTATATATATACCTCTAGAAATTTTATATATGTATATATATATATATATTCTGTGGATTGGCCAATTTATATATGTATATTATATTATAATTTATATATGTATGTTTTATACATATATAATTTATATGTGAATATTATAATATAATATATAAAAATTGGCCAATCCACAGAATATATATACATATATAAAATTTCTAGAAGTATATTCTTCCTTGTAGCAAATTTTTCAATGTGGCATAAAACATGTTTATGAATAGACTCAAATATCTTTAGTTCCTCAGTAAAAGGAAGCCAAAAGTGGACAAACCTATGTTCAGTAATTAATGTTTCAGTATTTTATCTTATTTGAAAATGATCTAGATATTCAGTGAATATTCATCATTCGATTTATTTCAGTATAACTTTAAGGTTTCAAGTTACCGTATTTTTTAAGTAGACGTGCCATGAGTGTAATTATTGTTGAAAAGTTTATAAATTTGTATCTTACTTACATCTGTTTAATTTACTTGTTCTTAATAATTATGTTTAGATTACTCATGAGACATTAAACAGCTAAACATTTTAAGTCATCTTTCTTGCCAACAAATTTTGTAACAGAGATAACATGAGCTTGTTTGTTAGTAAACCTAAGTAGAATAAAAGTTTTGTGCAGGATTGTATTTATTATTGATAGCTCTAAAGAGCTATCAAGAGTTTTTGTTTTTGTTTCTTTTAAAATAGGCTCCACACCCATCGTGGAGCCCAATGCAGGGCTTGAACTCATGACCCTGAGATCAAGACCTGAGCTGAGATCAAGAGTCAGAGGCTTAACTGACTGAGCCACCCAGGTGCCCCAAGACATCCCTGTTTTAATTAAACTAACAAGCAAACTAGCTATTATTTACTGAAGATTACCCTAGATCATGAGAACTTAAATAACGTTTGTGTTAGTTTCTAAATTTCTGAGAGTATACTCGACATGTAAATGCTTAATTTTCTTTAAGCTAATCAAATAGAATTCTTTACAAATTAATTTTGACAGTACCAAGGTAGAAGAAAAATCACATATTTATAACACACACACGGACATACATAGCATACAGACAGATAAAAAACAGATGCGATAGTCTTTCTTTTAAAATTTTAGCCATTAGACAGGTACAATAATGCAAAGTCACTAATTTATAAAAGAACAGTTGGATCCAATTGTGTTTCTCGAGATAAAATAAATTAAGCTCACCTGCTCCGATGGCTTCACCTTTGTGAAGATTTTTTATTTGCCTAGTTTCCAAATTGCCTTTTCCTTTTTTCTCTGTTCTCCTTCCCCCAAGAATTACCTCCTTGAAGTTTGCATTTCAAAGAGATGGCCCTCAGGTCCTAGGGAAGACTAGGTGGAACATTTACATCTCAAAGGCACAGGGAAAGAATGCAAGTCCCTCCAAGAAGGGTTTTGTGTCCCAAATTCAGAATTTTACTATACCTCCAAGCCTTTATAGATGAATTGGGGAGGTTTTAGGTTTGGTAAAAAGGATAGGTGGGCTTTGAATTGCTTTTTGAGCTGAATTTCTGTTCTTGTAAAGGCTCAATATATAAGATAAGGACAGTTGGTTTTAATTCCTCAGAATTGGGTTATAACCTGAGTGACCTCACAGGCTGACCTGCCCATCCAACTACATTATCTTCGGTTTGCTGCTGCAGCTGCTGCTTCATCTTTTTTTTTTTTCTTTCCAGTTTGCTTCTTTATATCTTTATATCAGAGAGAAGATCTTCAAGTAAGATGGAAATAAAAACATTCGTATGTTCCAGATTTAGAGCTCTTTGTCTTTGGAATGTTTTTCTTTCCTTCCGGGTACATAGTTTCATTTAGCTTAGGGGAGGAAGACATTAATTCAGGCTCTGAATATCAGCTTTCAATTTGGCCAATTTCTGACCACAGAGCTGCTTAAAGAATCCCTTCAAATATCTTGTCAGGTTTCACCCAAGACAAACAGCCAATTTTCCCGGCAGTATTGAACCCCCAGATGCAAGAGGCATCCCCATGGAGGGTGTGAAAGATAGTACCCTCTCAAGATCCAGAGTCCCTGCCAAGATCACCTGAAGGAGGAAAAAGTTGGGCAGTTTCCCTGAGAACTGGCAAAAGTTGAAAGGACCCCAGCCACAAATGGAGTGCGACCCACATTTCTGTCTGGCCGTATTTGGAAAGGAAGGGATGTGAAATTTTACCTTCCTCTCCATTGGGCACAGCAGACGTTTGGGAGAGCTGAGCCTGGTAAGGATTCTCACCCTTTGCCTGCTTCTGCCAATTTTCCTAGGATCTTACCTACAGGGTCTGAAGCAAGTGGGGTTTAAAGTGGAGAGTGTAGCTCTGATATCTACCAGAATTTGGCAAGATTTTCCATTAATTTTAATTTGGTTTCCCCTTGGCTGTTTAAGGGAATCACTGGTAGCAGTTACAGGAGAACCCTTGGAGTCCTGTCAGTATGGGAGGGGCCCATGGGGGAGCCCTCCATTGAGGGTAGATAGGGGGTTTCTGTAAGATCACGAACTTTGCAGACTTCTGTTTACAGTCATGCAGTCTCTTCAGAGTGGAAAGACAGTTCAGATCGAGGACTAGTAGGCCTTAAGTACTCAGGTGAAGGAGGATAAAGGGGAGTAGTGGGGGTCACGTCAGCCTTATGGTCTTTTGTTTTAGGTACCTCTTGTGTCTTTAATTTTTCATTAGCTTTTTGCAATGAGTGTTTCAGTGAAGCTATTTTGGAATTTCGAAGCCTTTTGGAGGCTTCTGCATGCCAATTAAAATAGGTACCCCATTCTGTTTGTTGATTTGGGAACAATTACTTTTTTCTTTTTTTACAATACTTAAGGGGCTGCTCCCTCCCTCCCCTCCCCCCCCATACAAAACTAATAACACCAAAATTTTTACATTCTCCGTCAAATTAAAAAGGCCTTCAAGGTCATGTTTCAGACCATCAAAAACAATGTAAAGACCTAATTTAACATTTTGCAGCTGAAAAGGATTTTGGTCTTTGTCCAACATCTCCTTTTATAGAGAGGGAAGTTGAGGCCCAGGACAGTTCAATGGATTCCCTAAGTCCATACAATCAACTGGTTTAAAAGGCTTAAAAGGTTAGAAATAAGTTTAGAGTTAAGAACTGGGTCTCCTGATACCTAGGAAATTGCTCTACACTGAGCAAAAATGACTTGAGAGCTAATGGTGTGGGTTGGCTTATAGATTCATTGTGGAACCAAGACTCTTTCTGCTTTGTTATGTTTCTACTACTTTCAGCAAAAGAAGGATTTTTTTTAAATCACTGGCCACTTTCTGATTCATTCTCTCTCTCTCAGTCCACTATAAAGAAATTTTTAATCTTAAATTTAAAGCATCCCTTAGCTAACTAGAATCATTTAAGAGAATAACTTAGGGTAATTTAAGTGGTATTATTGAAAAAAAAAAAAAGGTAGAAAAACCTTTCAGTGAAGAAAGTGAATATGTAAACTGCTGAGGATCTGGACAATGTCAGTGTCAAAACTGAAGACGAATACACAAATTCACTTGGCAAATGTAAAGAGAAGAAAGGCCAGAAAAAGCAGAATAGAAGTCGCACTGAACACTTTATCTTTCATCTTTGTTTGAAAAATGGCAGGAGGAAAATTTTAAGAAACTATCATGAAACGAGTCAATCTATAAAGTAGGAAACAAACAAAAAATGAGCAGTATTTTGATTGCAACCCACTCAGACCAGCAGTTGCCACAAGACAGCTGGTGTCTGAGTATAACCACCGCCCCTTTTTTAAATTGGGGTATAATTGACATATAATATTGTATTAATTTTGGGTATACAACATAGTGATTCAATATTTGTATGTGGTGCAAAATGCTCACCACGATAAGTCTAGTTAACATCTGTCACCACACATAGTTACAACATTTTTTTTTTGATAATGAGAACTTTTAAGATCAGGAGCTTTCAAATACGCAGTGCAGTATTATTAACTATGGTTGCCATGCTGTACTTTACATCCCATCACTCACCTGTTTTATAACTGGGAAGGTTGTACCTTTTGACTCCCTTCACCCATTCCATACCTGATCCTGGTCTGGCAACCACCAATCCATTCACTGTATTTATGAGCTTGTTTTTTCTTTTTTCTTTTTTTTTTTTTTTAAAGATTCTACATATAAGTGAGATCATATGGGATTTGTCTTTGTCTGACTTATTTCACTTAGCATAATGCCTTCAAGGTCCATTCATGTTGTCGCAAATGGCAAAATTTCATCCTCTTTTTATGGCTAAATAATATTCAATTATACTGAATAATATATTATTTATATATTACATAATATTCAAAATATTGTGTATATATGCTACATTTTCTTTACCCATTTATCCATTGATGGACACTTAAGTTATTTCCATGTCTTATCTATCGTAAATAATGCTGCACTGAACATGGGGGTGCATATTTCTTTTTGACTTAGTGTTTTTATTTTCTTTGGATAAATACCCAGACGTGAAATTGCTGGATCATATGGTAATTCTATTTTTAATTTGTTGAGGAACCTCCATACTGTTTTCCATGTGGCTGCACCAATTTACGTTCCCACCAACAGTGCACAAGGGTTTCCTTTTCTCCACATCCTTGCCAACACTCATTTCTTGTCTCTTTGATACTATACATTCTAGTAGATGTGAGGTAATATCTCATTGTGGTTCTGATTTGCATTTCCTTGATGATGAGTGATGTTGAGCATCTTTTCAAGTGCCTGCTGGCCATCTGTATGCCTTTTTTGGAATAACGTCTATTCAGATTCTCTGCCTATTTTTTAATGGGATTATTTGGTTTGTTTAATATTGAGTTGCATAAATTCTTTATATATTTGAATATTAACCCTTAATCAGATATATGATTTGCAAATATTTTCTCCCATTCAAGAGGTTTCAAAGCAATTCTTAAATGAATGATCTTTGTCTAATTGAAATATTCCCAGTAAAAGCCATTGTAATTCCAGGTTTTCTTAGTAAGATTTTGCTATTCTTGTAGACATATATAGTTTCCAGGCCCACAGTGCTTAGATATAAAATAAGCAGTTGTGTTCAAAGGCGGCGTGTTTAATTCTTTGAAACTTGGGAATCCCATTTCTTTAGCCAAGCCTTGGGTCTCTTGGAGCCAAATTAATATGTAATGAGATGTGCCCCTGAGTTAGGGATTTTGTGGTGTTTTATAGTATATCTTGTTACACAGAGATTTTCTTAAGATTGGTGGGTGACCTACTGTCAATCTAACCCATTTCATGAGCAATTTATCCTAGCATGGGAGCCTTCGAGTTGGGTGGTGAGCACTCTAACAGCTTTTAAGTGGTTGACCCATGCCCACCAACTTCGCAGCTTTGGCTCTCAGACTCCTATGAGCAACAGATCTCTTATGTCTTTCATGAGATTTCTTTATAGTGGTAGATGTCCTAATGGCTATTAATAGTCCTGACCTAGGCTACTTAGATTTTGATGTGGTCAAAAAAATTCAAATTTCTCCTCCAAATTTATTTAGAGTTTATGCTGTGGACTTACCTCAAGGCTCTGTGAGTTTTCTGATGGCTGCCATCTTGTTTTCTTAGACTGAGGGGTACCCATTATTTTCCTTGTTGATATAATCCTCCCCAATTTAAGTAGATTTATTGTTTCTGGCTACCTGTGCACAGTTCCTGAGTTTTGTCAGGACTCCCTGAAGGCATTTACCTTGTAGACGAGGTTCGACACAAATCCAAATGTTGTGGTTCACTAAGTCTCACCTGGAAAATCTGGAGTCGGAAGGATTAAGACAAGCTCGAGCGGCTCAGAATACAAAATAAACAGAGTTTGATCTGAGAGAAGCTTTGGGAGATCCTGGAGAGCAGCCCAAAAGGCAGAGAATCACAAGGGTTTTGTAGGTACCTTCACCTGGATCTAGGAGCGGTCCCCTGGATCTTCGGCAGCTGTTTCTGGGTCCCGTCTTGCCACCAAAACTGTCCGATGACAAAACTAAAACAATTAGTAATGAGTTTGATGTCCTTTATTCAGGGGAAAACAATCCATGGATGGGGGACTACATTGTCTCATGAACAGCGGAACATGCTTCCTGAGGGCTTCTGGGAAAGAACAAGTTCTATCAAGTGTTAGAGGAGGCAGCATGGAAACAGGGCATGACTGGCTAGCCGGTCCTATTTTCTACAGTAAGGTGAGCTAGCTAGAGCCGAGGCAAAGATTTGTGATTGGGGTACGTTAACCTTCCTTGACAGGTGTTTCCCATAAGTGCAAGTTGACTTAGGCTTAGGTTTGTGACGTGGGCATGGCCACTGGTGGGGAGAGGGGGAGGGCTCCCATTTGCGGGGCCCGATATTCAAGTTAGCTTTCTCACACATGGAGGATATGGGAATGAACTCAAGTACTGGGGTCTCGTAGCTCAGGCTGTGCCTTTTCCAGGACTGGCTTCGCACCTTCAAGGGTCAGGGCTCCTCTCAGCCATGGAGCACCTTCTTTATTCACGTGCTGCCAGAAGTGCTGTAGGGGAGACTCTAGGTGGGCACGTTATTCTTTCCACCCAGGATCGATAACTCATAACAAGAAATCAATAGAGGAGCACATGCTCTGAAATGAGAGACAAGTTCTAACTTATGTTACTAAGTCTAACTTATGTTACTAAATAATAGACGACTTTCAAGGAAATAAGAAAATGAAGTTTTAGCTCTTTTGCCCACAGTGCTGATGGAGTCGCGAAGAAGAGGAGGTGAAAGGTGGAGGGTTCCCTGTAACCCCCTTGTTGCTGAAGCAAATATAGCTTTTCAGGACCAATTTTGTTTGATCTCCCAACTACAACACTGCAGGCCCGGCAGGAGCCCGCCCCTTCTCTGTCTGTATCACAAGAAGCCTCCATCCTTTCCCCTGTAAGCACCTGCCCCTTGGCACTTTGTGTCCCCAGCGATGCACGCAGGCAGCATGGGCCACTCTACAGGGCACAGAACTGGGAAGGAGATTAGTAGCAGCCCTGGATGGAGGCTCTGGGCAATCTGATCATGGAATTCTAGGGTCAAGAAGTGGGGGTAAGCTCTGGTTATTGGGGGGTGAGGATATCCTCTCAGCCTTATGGAATCCTGCCTCTAGCTGGAGAATGACCAGCTCAAGTCACAGGGCTGGGACCCTGGTTGTCCAGACATAAGGGTGATCTCAAGGTCTCCCTTGTTGGTTCCTTTGTTTTCTGGTTCTGTGTTCAGTGCTCCCTGAGCTATCGCCTTTCCGACTCAGGACCAGGGAATATCTCATGATTAACCTAACCACATCCATTGGCTAAGTTCTTAAAGACTTTTACCAAATCTAGTGGCTTTGGACTTGGCACAAAATGTATACAGCAAAGGAAATTTAAACCAGCAAATGCTTGGTCAAGGCAAGCTTTCTTCTGATAGAGAGTTGGGATGGGTTTGAAAGTGGTGGAAAATGTTACATCTAATCAATGCAGTTCTACATCCGGGCATAACTCATTTTACTGCAATTTGCAGATGGAGGCAGGGGCAGGGGCAGGTCACCGGAAGACAGGCCACCTTGGCGGGAACGTTATTTTGAGTTAGAAAGCAATCAAAACTGAACAGATTCAGGAAAAGCTCTTTGCTTCCCCCACAACTGTCTAAAAACAATTTAGATAGAGGACCTCCTCCAAGAGGAGAGCTATCACCCCAGACCACTACATTATAATATGAACCAGGTATGGTGAACAGGGAGAAACCAGCTCGAAATCCTGTCTTTGCCCCATGGTTTCTGAGTGGCCCAACAAGCATTTCATTACCAAACATTTACTCTTTTTCATCTCCCTGTGAATTGTACTTCCTTCCTCTGAAGTCCCGGACCCCTACCCTCTTCTCCTTCGTTCAGGATGACACATACACTGCCTTTTGCCTGACTGTCTGGAATTTCATGTCTGTGTGGATTCCCTTGTATGTATGCTATTAAATTTGATTTTCTCCTGCTAATCTGTCTCATGTCGATTTGATTCTTAGTCCATCTAGAAGGACCTTGAAGGGGACAGGAATTCTTGCTCCACGACACAAGCACTGTGTTTTTGTTTTTACAAGTTGAAGGTTCGTGGCAACCCTGCATCAGACAAGTTCATTGGTGCCATTTTTCCAACAGCATTTGCTCAGTTTGTGTCTGTAGGTCATGTTTTAGTAATTCTCACAGTATTTCAACTTTTCACTATTACATTTGTTATGATGACCTGTGGTTAGTGATTACTGATCACTCGCTGGAAGCTTCGATGATGGTTAACGTTTTTTAATAAGATATATACATTGTTCTTTTAGACACAATGCTATTGCACAATTAGTAAACCACAGTATAGTGTAAACATAACTTTTACATGCACTAGGAACGCAAAAATTTCATTTAACTTCCTTTATCGTGATACGTGCTTTATTTGGGGGGTCTGGAACCGAACCCGCGGCATCTCCAATATGTACCTGTACATCACCCGTGCCCCTGACTTGCTCCAAAGGGACTCTGACTACTTTCAGAACGGGCTACACCCAGAGAATGCTGAGGGTTTTAGAACCATAAGGCCAAACCCCCTTTGCCGGGAGTTTACAAAGGGTGGGGATGGGGGTGATGCCACAGACACAGTCTCCCATTGGGAACGATGCTGCTACGGACATTCCTGACACCTCACTTTCAAAGGGCACATGTCAGGTTATAGACACGTTAGTTTGCCACCCTGGAATTCTGCTCGGGGTTTTGGCAGAGCCTCTTAGCTGGCTGTGACCTGCCCACAACCTGGGAGGAAGTTAATGTGTTTCGCATGTTATTGGCAACTCCAGGGCCCTCCTGCAGTAGTGAAAGAACTCAGGAAATTCTTTTGCTGACTCCTGACTGTTTTCATTTTCCCCACAGAAACACAGCTCAGGGACCTCTGCGATTTCCAAATCAATGAGCAGGAACACCTGTGAATCGCTAATGGCTTGAAGCTTGGCGGAAACAAAGCTCAAAACCTGACAGTGGCCTTCTGATTCACTGAGGGAGAGGCAATGTGCAACCTCGGATCCAGGGGAGCTGCATTTCCCCAGGATCTTGTACCTTGTTTGGTTATGAACACGTCCAAGCTCCTATGAGGCGCACAGATTCTGAAATGGAATCCAATTAACCTTTTGCCGAGTTTCGGCTGGGAGGCCGTACAGCACATTTGTTTCCCCTAATTCTGCCGTTGTCATGATGCTAATGGATGATAGCGCATTGAGGGACCTAATAGTCATTGCGTTTTTATAGCCTGGCAATTAACTTCTCCATTTTACTGCATCCTGGAAGGCTGGAATCCCAAGGCAGGATTCTCCCTCACAGCTTCCCTTGCTTCTGAGCTGGGCTGTTTGTGCGTTCACCAGGTGCTGGAAAAGCCCCCCCCCCGTCCCCTCCCCTCAGTGGGATTACAGCAGAACAACGATTAAGCTTCAGTAAGAAGAACGTCAGTTTCAAAACATTACAATCTCTTTCTGTATGGAATGCATTTCTTTGGAAGATGTAGAGCCTCTCCTGTGCCAGTAATTTAAAAATAAGTATTTCTGAGAGATTGGGGTATTCTGGTTATAAATTGCTGCGTTGCAAATTATGCCAAAAACTTTAGTAGCTTAAGGCAAAAATATTCATTTATCGCCACCGTATTGGTGTGTTAAGCGACCATGACCAAGTACCACAGACTGGCGGCTTAAACAAAGAAATTTATTTTTTCGAGGTTCAAAGATCAAGGTATAGGCAGAGTTGGTTTCTTCTGAGGCCTCTCTCCATGGCTCTTCAATGGCCATCTTCTCCCTGTGTCCTCACGTGGTCTTCCCCTTCTTGTCTGTGTCCTAATCTCCTCTTCTTATAAGGACGCCAGTCAGATTGCATTAGGGCCCACCCTAATGGCCTCCTGTTAAGTTACTTACCTCTTTAAAGGCCCTTTGTCCAAATACAGGCACACTCTGAGGTACTGGGATTTTGGATTTCAACCTGTGAATTTAGGGGGACAGTCAGGCATCTACCATTGGGACAGAGGTCAGCAGAGACAACTCATTTGTGCTCCACAACATCTGGGGCATCAGCAAGGATGACTGGGGCAGCTGTGGCCGTCCAGGCATCTCTCTGTTCATTGGCTCTCTCCCTAAGTGCCCTCTCCATCACTGGCTGCTTCAGGGTGGCTGACTTCTTACTTACATGCTGGGTCTGGGATCCAAGAAAATGAGGCAGAAGAAGCTACAAGGCCTTTTACAACTCAGTCTTAGAGGTCATTGTTAGTCCTCCTTTATTCAGTGGGTCACATGGGGCCAGCTCCAATTCAGCATGGGAAGGGTCTGAGAAGTGTGTGAATCCTGGAAGGTCTGGATCACTGGGACGCCATCTTGGAGGCTGGCTCCCACAGGAGAGAAGATGGGCCTAACACACAGAGCTGAAAGGAGGATAGATTCTTGGGAGAGTCGAGGTAATCATGAGTCTGGTCATGGCAACAGAGAGAAGGGAGAGATTTGAGGAGTGTTTTAGAATTAAAATTGACAGGGCTTTCCCGCTGGTTTGGGGGTAAGTGATAAGTGATGGTGGTGGTGGTGGTGGTGGTGGTGGTGGTGGTGGTGGTGGTGGTGGTGGTGTGTGTGTGTGTGTGTGTGTTGGGGCACAGTTCTAGAATGCTTTTTCGTGGACAAGTCTTGGTCAAACATCCATATGGATATAGATATCCATGGCATGGTTTCCATGATGTCCAGCTGACATCATATCAACAAAATCTCCATGGAACACTTGGGGCCAGGTTGGTTTCAATCTTTAAATTACCCTAGGGCCCCAGAGGTCTCCAGCTATGGAGAAAAGAACCCTGGTTCTGTAACAATGACCACTTGACAAGGTTTTTCATGAGGATTAAATGAGGCTTATTTCATTTCTATGAAGGGCCTGTAGCTGGTAGGTGATAAGCCAAAGTTTATTTCTTTCCCTTTATGGTCTTATGATAATTTATGGTCTTAAAATAATTTCTTTAAAAAATAAGAGTTTAAAAATAGTAATTCCACATCCCTAACACTTTCAGAAAGTTTATTTCTGGCTTCGGCACAGTTTCTAACTCTGTATAATAGATGAACCAACGCACTGTAGTCTAGCGGGGGTCAAGCCAACAGTCACCCCAAAGGTATTTGAAAACCAACTTGTGAAAAATCTTTCCATGATTACAGCTACTTTTTTTTTTTTTTTTTTTGGTTGGGTGGAAAACAAGCCCCAAGAAAGTTTACAAAGTGGTTCCCAGAGAAACGATAAAATCCATAGGGAAGGACGTCAAGAGGCTGTTCTTCTGACTGCCAACAAAAAAAGAGTAAACACTATAGTCTGCCCCGAATCCAAAGCACAGCCTTTGGAAAATAAAGATTTATGATCTGGGTATAAATGGTGATGAATCACTTGGCAATACATGTTTTCTGGCACAACCTGTCAGAAGTAACGAGCCGTAGTCTGTTCCAGAGTTCATCTGGTTGTAAGTGTTCCCTATAAAATATGGAAGAGAGTAGGACACAATTTGTCTGAGTCTTTGCACGACTCTCCTCCAATTACTGTGCTTCTGTCCCTGTCACTGGTGAAAATAAATGGGCTGATAATTACAGCCTCAGATACAGTCTTGCAGCCTGCGTTTCCCTGGGCTTCACCAGCCTGTGTGCCTAATGGGGTCACATTATGAGCCATAACTCAAATTTTATTGTCTCCTACTAATGCCCCCTTGTCCCTCTGCTCCCCCACTGACCTCCATTTCAGTGTGAGGTTCTCCCCTCGCATCTCAGGCTCTCCCTGGGGCATGCCTCTCTTGCCCTTGGGTAAGTCTGCTCCTCGGATACCGTCCCTGTTCTGGGCATGCCGTGTCCCCCTGGGTGCATCTGATGTCACACTATTTTTGCTGGGCCTTATGGTCTTCCTCTGTTACCACCATGTCTTTTTCCGGGCGCTGGCCCTAATTCCTGGGACCCTCCTGGTGCCAGAGCTGTGTGGTGGTCTGTGGCAAGACAGCATAGACCGAACACCTCTTTGTTACTCTGTGTTGTGTGTGCATGTGCGTAGAGGCCAGGGTGCCCATAATCTGTAATGCTTGCACCGTGAAGTTTTACAAATACATTAGTGAGAAAGCGTATCTGGTTTTACAGGTCGCCTTCTTTCTCCCTCAGTCCCAAGTAAGAGGCAGCGTGCCCCTCCTACAACCCTTGCTCTCCATGCCTGGCTCCTTCTCCCCTGCCTAGAATGGACTCTCTCCTGGGAAACGCCTCGGATCCCGGTGCAAATAGTGAGTCCATCCTGCCGGTTCGCCATACAAGTTCAACACACATAAATCCCAGCTGAAGCTCAAGCTGGGACCTGTATTGCATTTTCTTTTTAATGAAATATTTGTGGTTCTTTTGCAAAGGTTTTCATGGTTACCCACGAATCCCTTCCTGGGAGGTGGAGAAATGAGCCGTGTGAAAATTGGGGGTATCGGAGCGTGTCTCCTGGCTGGCTCCCAAGGCGTGCTTGATCGTTTGTGTGAGACCTTGACCCTGGCTGTGTTGCTCTGTCTGTCCAGTAGGTAGCTGACAACACCCATTCTCTTTGATCTCCTGCTGGTTCTGTTGGGAGTGCCGTGTCCTAGGAAAGCCACTGTGAGCAATCATGGGTTCAACGTTCCTGCAGCCAGTTCGGGGGAAATGTGAGGGCAGAAGAATACCTACTTGGCTTATGCTGATTTTTATTGCTTTTAAATCAACTTTATTTGCCTAACTTCAGATAATGGTTTCTTTTTTTTTAATTATACATAGGGAAATTGAGGGGGAAAAAATCCAGGAAGTTCAAAAAAATTCTGAGCCATGCCAGGGCATCTCTCTTATAATTGTCAGTGACCCGCCCTGGACATGAACTTGAAACAGAGATGGAAAAGGGAGAACACATTAACACCAAAGCAGGCTGCTGCCTGTTCTCTTCTGCAGTTTGGGCCCCATTCCAGGGTTTCAGCACACGCTGTCTGTCTTCTTCCAGAATGACTTCATGTCATACTGTTGGTTTTCACGAGCCATGAAGGACACCAGGCCGGGTCACAGATGGCTGGTCCCAGTGAGTCATGCTCGCAGTTCCAAGATCTCTCCCTGTGAGCATGATTGATGGGAGTTTAGGGAAGACTGCACTTCACCTTTCCAGAGGTTACCATGGAACCAGCTCAACTCAGCTGAGATTTAAAAGAAAAAAAATCTCATGAACCATGTTATAATAGCAGTAACAGGGATTTAAACAAATAAGCACCCAGAATCCCAATATACCAATAAATAACGACTTTATTTTTTCAGTGTTCACCTATATTATAAGAAACAAACAAACAAAAAATAGTATAAAAGGTGATTGAGGCTTTGAGTGAATGTACAAAATTGACTAAATATACATGTAAATGGACCTACTTGGGTAAAAGCTATAGTTGATACTGGATATTCCTAATTTATTCAAAAGGATAAAAAAAAAACGAAATGAGAAAGCTACATTATTTTCACACATCCTGACTGAGGTCCCTTTTGTCTAAGAGGAAGAGGTGTCTTAATGTTTTTTATTTTTATTATTTTTAAAGATTTTATTTATCGGGGCGCCTGGGTGGCACAGCGGTTAAGCGTCTGCTTTCGGCTCAGGGTGTGATCCCAGCGTTCTGGGATCGAGCCCCACATCAGGCTCCTCCGCTATGAGCCTGCTTCTTCCTCTCCCACTCCCCCTGCTTGTGTTCCCTCTCTCGCTGGCTGTCTCTATCTCTGTCGAATAAATAAATAAAATCTTTTAAAAAAAAGATTTTATTTATCTATTTGACACAGAGAGAAAGAGAGAGACAGACAGAGCACAAGCAGGGGGAGTGTCAGGCAGAGGGAGAGAGAGAGGCAGGCTCCCCGCAGAGGAGGGAGCCATGTGCGAGGCTGGATCCCAGGTCCCTAGGATCATGACGCCAGTTAAAGACAGACGCTAAACTGACCGAGCCACCCAAGTGCCCCATGCCTTTTATTTTTAAAAGAAAACAATCAGCTTATTGCTTAAGAACTTTTTACTGATTATAAAAGTAACATACACTTATGGTAGAAAATCAGCAAAAAAAAAAATAAGAAGAAAGTAGGGGCGCCTGGGTGGCTCAGTCGGTTAAGCGACTGACTCTTGATTTCGGCTCAGATCATGATCTCAGGGTCGGGAGATGGAGCCCTGTGTCAGGCTCGTGTCCCACCCTGAGTCCGCTTGAGATTCTCTCCCTCTACCCCTCCCCCTCCTCTCTCTCTCTCTCTCAAATAAATAAAAAAAAATATTTTTTAAAAAATAAGAAGAAAGTAAAAATCCCTTGTAATTTCACCACCAGGGATGCTCTACTTTAGTTTTTTACTGTGTCTCTCTGCATGTATGTGTACTTTAAAAACTAAATTTGGTCATGCTCTACTGACAATGTTTATTTCTGCTCTTTTCATTTCTTATGTGCACAGCGTCTCCTCAATGCCATTAAATATTATTTGAGGGCATCACGTTAAATGGCTGTATCATCGTCCGTTACAGAAATTCTTCTGTCACTGAACATATGATTCCGACGTTTATCATAATCACTCAGTGCACAAGTTTGTACATTGGCCTTTGCTTGGGTTTCAGAAAAATTCCTTAGGGAAGATGCTCGGAAAACATCCTGCTATTATTAAAGTGTGAACAGTGACATTCTTTGTTTGTTTCATCCTTTTTATTATCATTTTGGTGGTTGTCTTGGGTTTTACAGCATAATTCTTGACTTCTCAAAGCCTAATTAATATTTGGTGCTTTTAGCTCTCTTTGGATAAGACAAGGTCCTTATAACACTTTCCAACTGACAGGTGATCATTGCCATTTACTTTAATTTTCTCTCACTTTGATATCTCACAAAACTTTTTTTGGTTCATAAATAGTCAAAAGTTACTCATATTTACCCACCGATTTACCATTTCCAGTGTGCTTCATTTCTTCCTGCAACAGTGAACTTTATCTAGGATCATTTTTCTTCTGCCTGGAGAACTCTCTTAGTATTTCTTGTAGTGTCTTCATCTCATCTTCTCAAAGGATCCTTCCATTGGGCGTAGTCGGCACTTCTTTCATTCCTTTGCTTTCTGTCTTCCTTTTCTTTCTCATACCGGTCTGAGTGTTGCTCCTTTAAAGATTATTTGCCTTTCTTTTCGAGCTGATTTTAAGATTTTAATCTTTATATATTTTTTAAAAGTAGTCTTACTAATATGTACCCGGATGAACATTTTTTCTTTTATTTCCCCCTTCCTCCCTCCCTCCCTCCCTCCCTCCCTCCCTCCCTCCCTCCCTTCCTTCCTTCCTTCCTTCCTTCCTTCCTTTCTCTCATTTGGAATTTGTAGGGCTTGAATTTTATGCTTCATATCTTTTCTTAGTTTTAGAAATTTTTATCCAACTATTTCTTCTCTCCAGTTTTTTTTAAATTTTATTTATTTATTTATTTATTTATTTATTTATTTATTTAAGAAAGAGAGAGCAAGAGAGCGAGCACAAGCAGGCAGAAGGGCAGAGGGAGAAGGAGAAGCAGGATCCCCGCTGAGCAGGGAGCCAGATGCGGGACTCGATCCCAGGACCCCAGGATCATGACCTGAGCCGAAGGCAGATGTTTCACCGACTGAGCCTCCCAGGTGCCCCTCCCCAATTTTATCCCAGTCTCATTCTGAGACTCCAGTTACACTGCTAGGCCTTCACCCAGCACCTATATGTTTCCTACCCTTGTTTTCTATATTTTTTATCCTTCTGTCTCTGTGGTTCACTCTGGATCTTTTACTATTAGCTGCATGTTCTTTGTTAATTCTTCCTCCATCTGTGTAATCTGCCATTAATCCCATTCTTTGAGTTTTTAATTTCAGTTATTGCAGTTTTTAATTCTATACTTTTAATTTCCTTTCAAATAGCTTCACATTCTCTGTTGAAATTCTCAGCCTTGTTTATCCCCTTAAAAATTGTTATCATAAAGTCTGTGTCTGGTAACTACGATTTCTAGAATCCTATGTAGGTCTGTGTCTCTTGTTTGTTATTTCTGCTCATTTTTATTCATGTTGCCTTATCAATTCATGTGCTGGGTTATTTCTGATCGTGAATTTACAAAATTGTTTACGGAAGTAATGAGCTCAAGAGCGATGGATTGTATCTTCCTTTGCCAGTAGGGTGGAGGGCGTGAACCGTCTGAGATTGAGATCATTCAGAGGCCTCCAAGGGCCTCCAGTGTCTCTACCTTACCCTACTCCTAGGATGGATTTCTTTACAGCCCTCACCGAAGAAAGGGCATTCACCAGGACGTCCCCATTGTTGGAGTCTAGATCCTAGCCCTTTTTCTCTGCCAAAAGCAGTACTCAGTCTTTCGGCGATGGCTGGAGAAATTGGCAAATACTTCTAGAGGAAATCAGTGCTAAATGCCAGCTGATGTCCCAGGACCTCTGTCCTCTCCCAGGTCCCAGCCCAGTAATTCTTCCCTGTCTCGTCACCTCCCTTTCCTCCCACAAGGCCAGGAGCAGAGCTGGCAGGACCCCAGGTGCAGATGGGTCCCTCTGTCTCCTTTGAGTCCCAGAACAGCACCCGGAGAGGCCACTGCAACAAGCCAATGGCACTGCCATCGACCCAGCACTGAGACAGAAAACCCATTTCATTATCTGCCTAAAATAACCTATCTTCTTTCGTTTTTGAATTTCAAGTTTTATTGTTGTTGGGATTTTTTTTCCTGCCTTAAAATGAAACCCAGTGAAATGCCATTCGAGATGGCAATATCTTGATACTTATGTCTTCGTCAGGTCTGCTTTAAGCGGTGGGGGCAATTTCTGGTGGGGTTTGGGTCCTTTTTCATCCTCATATCTATTTAGGAAAGAGCACCAGATAAGAACCCAGGGTAGCTAAAACAGAAAGTTTGAGGCCAAAGCCACAGCTCCCGTTATCAAAGCCAGCCATCTCCCTGGTTGATCTCAGTTCTGATGTGTTCCAGATCCTCAAAATACCACAGCTTTATTTTCCGCCGTGCCCAACAGCCAAGTCTGACCTTCAGAGGGGCAGAGAAAATAAGCACACTCTCAGGAGAGGAATGATGTCAGCTCAAGTCTCTTTGTTGCTTTTCATCCCTGGGGGGAGCACAGCACATTTCCCAGAAAACCACACTGGCTTCCCGAGCTTTACAAATGCTAGAGCCCCAGACAGAGTACAGAGCTGCCCACTGTTTTAGGGTAGGCACAACCCGATTCCTTCTCTCACTTGTGCTTGATAAAATATCAGGCTGGCAATGGGAATGAAAGGAAGAAAGTAAAAGTTAGAGCAGTTGCATGTTTTTACTCTGCTTTCTTCTCTTTAACAACATTTATCCAGCTAGAAAGGACCAAGTGGAAGCCAGAAGCGTGCAGGGCTAGCTGGAGAGGCTTGGCCACACGGGGGAAGGCTGGCGTGATGATGTCTGAGGAGCGAAGTTGCTCCAAACAGAACCCTCCTCCCCATGCTGCCTGGCATGTTGGTTCCCGGCCTGTGGCAAGTGCCTGACAGGAGGGTAGTTTGTGGTGTGGGGTGCACTGGGTAGAGTGGAGCCTGTCCTAATCGTGGGGGGATGGAGACAGAAGTCGTGGCAGAGCTTTTCCAATGGTGCTCTTCATTCCTCTGCTTCTAGACCCAGGAACCTTGCCCGTGTCCTGGTTTCTATCTCGTTCTTTGTTAGTCCCTAGTTGTTAGTTTACTTCAGTGGAATCCTTGTGGAACAGATATGTTGGAACGGTCATCTCTGTCCAGCCCCTAGCTTCCACGATTTGCCCGCAGACAGGGGCAGCCATACAGCCTCTAGCATGTGGCAGGCACGTTCTCCACGCTGGGGAGACATAAGTGGGAAGATGCTCCCTGCTTGTATGTTCTAGTGGGAGAGACTGACAACAAGTGAATAGGAAGGATACCGGAAGTGCTGTTAGGACACACGGAGTACTCACAGGAGGAGTCATGGAAGACTGGCACTATCTACAGGGAGGTCAGGCAGGGCTCTCTGATAAGGCCCTCTGGAGCAGAGACCTGAGGGGAATGAGGGAGGCGGCCATGGCATATCTGTAGGGAGAGTGTTCTAGGTGAGGACCTGAGGTAGGACCATGCCTGGAGAGGAGAGGCTCTGCTGGGAGCAGGTGGGGCTGGAGCAGATGAGAGTGGTGGGCTGAGAGGCAGGCTTATGGGGTCCGATGGCACAATGCCCTGAGGGCCACAGTAGGGAATCTGAATTTTACCCTGCAAGATGGTGTGCCTGGGGAGGGCCTTAGACAGGGGAATGACAGGATCCAGTGTGTTAAGCCAGCTTACCAGGGCTGGTGGCTGGAGAAGGCACACCAGTGGGCAAGAGTAGCAGCAGGGACACTACTTGGAAGATTATTCTGGTAGTTTGGGAACTCCAGGTTTCTAGGGATCAACATCCAGTGACTTTACCTGCTAGTCCCAGTGACTATATTCTTTTCTTGTTCAAATCCTGCCCCTCCTTGATTCTCTGGGTTCTAGGGACTGGCCCCTTCTAGGGCCCGATGCCTGAACACTGTTTTTGTAAGTTACCTGGAGCCACAGGGCTTCCTTTTCTTATTCATCTCTCCTCGTCACCCTAGGGAGGGAGCCTGTCTCTGGAGCCCAGGCCTGTGGTCCCAGCATTCTTGCTGCTTCTCTGTGCCAGGCGCTGTGCAGGGAGCTGGGAACTCAGAGCTGGACAGGACAGACATGGTTCCTATTCTAAGGGAACTTACAGTCTCCTGGGGGAGAAAACATGGAAACATCAAGGAAACTAACAAACACGCAGCTGAAGCCAATGAATACCCTAATTACGTGTTTATGAAATATGTAAGTCCTGGGAAAACCAAAGAAACATGAGAGGGTAGGTGTATTAGTCAGGGTTCTCCAGAGAAACAGAATATACATAAATATATATAAATATATTTAATATATAAATATATTTAATATATAAATATATTTAATATATAAATATATATGTGTATGTATATTTTAGGTGTCTGTATAGAGAATATTCTATATATATGTTATATATATGGAGGGAGGGGAGTGGGAGAGAGAGAACATATACATCTTCCATATATATGTTAAATATAGACATAGATACAGATGTATAATATAAATACTATTGAGAGAGATTTTAAGGAATTGGGCCATGGGATTATAGAGGCTAGCAAATCCAGAATCCACAGAGCAGGTCAGGAGCCTGGAAACTCAGGCAGGATTCCTATGTTACAGTCTTGAGGCAGAATTCTTTCTTTTCTGGAGAATTTCAGTCTTTGCTCTTCAGGCCTTCAACTGATTGGGTGAGGCCCACCACCACCGCATCATGGAGAGAAATTTGCTTTACTTAAAGTTAATTGATTGTGAATGTTAATCATATCTAAAAAAATATCTTCATAGCAACATCTAGACTGATATTGGACCAAACAACTGGGCACCATAGCCTAGCCAAGTTGATACATAAAATGAACTTATATGTGGGCTGGCTTTAGATAAGGTGAGTGTGAAAGCCCTCTGTGAGGAGGGGACATTTATATGTGGATTAAAAGGATGAGAAGGATATAACCATGTGAAGGAAGGGGGGAAGGTTCCAGGGAGGGGAAGTCATGTGCATTGGTCTTGAGACAGAGAACCTGATGTGTGCAGAGCAGTGGGAGCATATCTGGACAGTAATGGGAGAATAGAAGTATAGTTGGAGAGAGGGTTGGGAGCCAGGTTACTCAGAGCCTCCCTTGTGCAGGCCTCTGTAGTCCCGGGTAGGGAGTCTGAATTTCATTCAAAGTACAAAGAGAGCCCACTGTGAGATGTTAAGCATAGGAGTACTGTGATCTTACTTAATTTTTAGAGAAGCTATCTTTCTGCTCTTCGGGGAATGGGGTGGGTGGGGAGGGCTGGGATTTGGGTGAGGTGAGTGAGGGACTTGCCTCAGGTGCAAAACTTCAGGAGACACAAAAAAAGCTCAGTCATAAGGATAAATGATATTTTGATGCACTATTTTCAAAATTCAATATTAATGCAAAAAAAAAAATCCATGATGAGCAACGTGTCCAAATTTTAAATAAAGATAGGATCCAACAGTGCTGTGCTGAGCCATATGGAGGCCTGAGGCAAAGGAGAAAACATTGTTCTGTTATACATGTTTTTATATATTTTTAAATAATTTTTCAGGACGTTATAGTAGTTGAAAAATATTGAGAAATGGGGAAGTAGGTACATTAAAACTCCGTGATTATTTTAGATTGAAATATGGGGGAAATTTATTGATACCTTTTGTAAAATTTAACATTTACCAAACATACTTTAAAAGTCGCTTTCTCCCATTAGTTGTCACTTACAACTCCCAGCTGAAAAGATGAACGAAGAAGTAGATTTTGAAGATACTACTGATTCCTTCCATTATATCCAGGAAAGTAAAATGATAATAAATTATTATTATTTTTTTTAATTACAATAAAATCTTGGGGTACCTGGGTGGCTCAGTTGGTCTGCCTTTGGCTCAGGTCATGATCTCAGGGTCCTGGGATCAAGCCCCGCATCAGGCTCTCCGCTCAGCAGGGAGTCTGCTTCTCCCTCTCCCTCTGCCACTCCCCCAGCTTGTGCTCTTGTGCTCTCTTTCTCTGTTAAATAAATAAATAAAATCTTTTAAAAAATTATAATAAATTCCATTTGGGGTATAAGTAAAATATTTAAACTTAAAATAGCATCGTAAGTTTTAATTCATCTCTTTTAGATTTTTCAATATTTTCAACTACTTTAATGTTCTGAGAAACATTACTATTAACACTTTCCCTAAAAACCTGTGGATATAGGTGCACATTTTTCCTTCTGCCCCAGGTCCCAGTGTGACTTTTGTATGGAACTGTTACATCATGGCTTTATGTATAACTTTGGTATTTTATTAAGCACAAATACATTTGCATTACATCAGATTTTTGAAAACTGTTGCACTGAACTAGAATTTATCCTGATTCCTGCAGTTTTCAGTATATTTTTCACCTTTGTGCTTGGCAGGGGAGCACCAGCCGCACCTAATTTGGACCTGCTGGAGAGTGGGGGGGTCAGTGAGAGCCTACTGTGACAGCCCACGGGAGGGGGTACTCGTTGGGACCTGGGACCGGGTGGTGGAGGTGGAAAGG